>NC_067402.1:245665397-245975397 GCF_016432865.1 Antechinus flavipes
ACAAGAAAAACTGCTTCCATGTCTCAGATGACTACAGATGTAATCACTGGTTATTTTGAAGGGGTGCTGCTATTGTTACTACTTTTATAGTTTTTTGGGGGAAGAGAAGGTATGTTTTTGTAAGAAGAAATAAGCATTACTTATATGAGGGATTGATACAGAGGGACTAGGGAAAAGATTTTTATCCCTGGAAAAAATGAGTGTACTTACAGCAACAACAATCAACAACAATAATGATCACAGTAACAATTTTAAGGTTTTTAAAGAATATCACATGTATTATCTCTTTTGATCTTCTAACAACCCTTTGATGTAGATTCTGTCATTATCTTCAATTTTTTTCCCAAGACAACTGACTGAAAGAGAGAGTACCTGAGTTGCTCAGGGTCACACAACTAGTGTCACACAACTGCCTGAGGCAGAATTTGAATTCAAGTCTTCCCTACTCCAGGTCCACAGAATATCTGTTAAACATTATTATTGAAATCTAACACAAAATATATAAATCAGAGTACTCTATGTTTATGTTAGAAATTGTACTCTTTCTTTTAAACCACTTTGTCCTCCTAAAATTCATCAATCATTAAGTATTAATAAAATGGAAGTGATCACTGCTGTGTTAGTGTAGGAAGAAGCATCAATGTATTATGAAAAGTGAGGTAGACTTGGGGTCAAGAGATGATGTTGTTATATATCACAGGACCATAGATTTGGAGATGAAAGGGACCCTGGAGCTCATCTAATCCAATCTCCTTATTTTAGAAGTGAATAAAAAGCAGTCCTAAAGACTTTAAATGATTTGCTTAAAGATACAAAGGCGAGTTCACAACACAAGTAAGATTTAAACCCATATCATCCATTTAGAAATGCAGTGTTCTTTTCATGACAAAACCTCAAATCTTGTCAGGGGCAAGTCATCTAACATCTTTGAAACTAGGAATAGTTTTTCTATGACCAAATTATAGGGTGATTTTTGAGAATGTCTATGCAAACTTCAAAGAGCTGAGTTAATGTGAACTAAAGTTAATTTTTTGGTTATAGTTAGGAGTTAAAAGGGTTCACAGCATGATATTTGCCCTTAAAAATAGATGTTCTGTTTTTTTTTTTAAATCAAATATCCAATAAAGAGTCTAAGAGTAGAGAGTAGACCTGTGATTTCTTTGGTACAAGAAAGTCTCCGGTGAATGAATTCCTTTCACAGTGAAAGCTAGCACTTTTTCTATAGCTTATCATTTCAGAATGTCCAGAGAACTGGCAGATTATTATGTGTTAGAGGTGGAATGTATAATCTGGTCTTCCTGATTTCAAAACAGTCTAAGGTTTTCTATTCTGTGCCTTTTTAGTATTAAACATAATAGCAAATTTTGAGGTATGGATTATAAGTGGTGAGAAAGGGTAATTTTATGACACCCTGGAGAAACAGAAAAAGTTTCAAGAAGAGATATGGCTTAAGGTAGACTTGATGAGGAAATAGGAAAGATAGAAAGATATTTTGATTAGTAAGAGAAAATTTAAACAACAAAAGAAATGATATAATCAGGAGACTTTAAGGAGACTAGCACAACCAGCACCAAAAATATTTGTTTTATAGTAGCAGAGAGTTGAAAAACACTTCTGTTGGACATCTCAGTAGTTTCAAATCTTTTGTAAAAGCATCTTTTTAGTTACAAAAATTTTAAAGAAATTCACATGGTAACAGTTGAATCACTAGTACATTTTGATTGAGAAAATGCATACTGTCAAAAAGCTTCTGTGATTTCATTAACACTATAACCTAATTTACATTTTGTTAACCAAAACAGACTTAGGAATGAAAGCCATCTTGGGTAGAATGTGATCACATCTGGCTTTGGAATCAGGAAGACATGAGTTTGACCTCACATACAATAGCCATATGAAGCTGGGTAGGCAAAATTCTTACCATCTAATCATGTAGACTAATCTGCAAAGTCTTAGAAGTTTCTAAAGTGTAAACTTGCATTTCTTGAGGGAATTTGCTCATCTAAGAATTCTCTTTAGAAATGAAATCTCCATTCTAGTTCTATCCTTATCTTAATTACAAAAGTTTCTTGAATACTTGAAAACAAATTTTTAATACATATATATGTGAAATATTTGTTCAGTCAACAGGAGGTATGATTACTTATCATCCTGAGTCATGCTGCATATTTTGTTGGAGTTAAATAAAGATCAAAATAATTAGAATTGTGCATAAAGATTTTTCATTTCCTTCCAAGAAATTTTCAGTCCACAAGTTGAACAACTGGATAAAGTTAGTGGGGGCCTTGAAAACCAAGTAAAAGAGTACTGAATTATTTTTAAAAGCACTTGCTATGCATAAAAAGCACAACATTCTTAGATACTAAGATGCAAACATGAAAAATTACACAATTCTTGCTTTCCAGAGTTTATAGTCAAATGAAAGTAGTATGTTAGTTTATATAGCTATGAAGCAGGTGAAGGATCTTGACAAGATGCAGTAAGTGTAAGATGTAAGAAATTACTTTCAGTTTGGAAGAAACATGGAGATGTCAATTTAGCTAGTCATTGAAACAAGAAAAATTTTATAATCAATCCACAAACATTTATTAGGCACCTGCTATGTATCTGACACTATGTTAGTCCTGAGGATCCCACTATAAAAAATGACTTTTTTATCATGAGGAGCTTTAATTCTAATAGGGAAAGAGGGAGTATATACACAGTAAACCTGAAGAAAAAATTGTAATATAGTTAAATCCAAGGTAGTTTAAAAGGAGTTAGGGAGTCATGGAGGAAATGGTGGTTAAGTTGCATTTTGAAGGGAAAGGGGGGAATTCTGAGGTACAGTTAAGAAAAGTGTACGTTCCTAGCATGTGGAATGGCTAGTGAAAGAGTATGAAGATAAATTATGGCGCCTTAGATACAAAGAATAGAAAAAAAGACAAAATGGCTGGATTTGGGGATGTAGGAGGGGAAGTAATGTCCAATGAGGCTGAAATGATAGGTTGGGACCAGATTGTAAAGGACTTTAGAAGAACTACAGAATTTATGTTTTTTCCTTCAATAGAGAATAGTTGAAATGTATTGCATAAGTTAGTGATAACAGTCTGTTCACTGCTTAAATAAAATCACTTTGGCAGCTCTGGGAAAAATGGAGGAGACTTGGTGCAGGGAAATCAGTTAGGATACCATTGCAATGATCTAAGCAACAGATGAGGTAGAACTGGACTATGTTAGTCACTTGATGAATATCAGGAGAGGTAAGCTGTACTATTGTGGAGGTAGAAATAGAAAAGGTATAGAAATAAAGGAAGTGTGTCCCAGCTATGAATATCTAAGAGTCAGGACAGTACTTGTGGAAAACTCCCTTTCAGTTTGGTTAGAACTAGGAAATGTATGAAAGGGAGCAGAGGCGAATAAGGTAGGAAAGATAAACTGAAGCTAAATTGTAGATGTCAAAGTATATAGTTTATCCAACATGTAAGGGGGACTACTGATAGATTTCGAGGAGGGAAATCTCACATTCAGTTCTTTGCATTAGGCAGATTAATTTGATATCTAGATTAGAAAAAGGAGAAATTTGGGTCTGATAATAACCTGTAATAAATCCCTCCTCAAAAGAAATGCAAATCTGAACTTGAATGATGGCAATAAGAGTAAAAAAGGACCAAAAAATACTGTGGAAATATATTTAGAATGACTTGGAAACTGATAGAATGCAAAAACCTGGGGAGATGGGAATATCAAAAAGAAATCTGAGATTTTGAGCCTGTGTGACTAAAACATGGTGGAACTCCAAACAGAAATATTGAGATTTTGAAGGGGCAGGTTTGGAGGAAAGCATGAATTTAGTTTTAGCAATTGATCATCAAATCATCTCTCTGTAGATGAAGAAACCAAGGCACTATGTCCAACATTTCAGTTTGTAAGTGTCAGATATGGCATTTGAATTCAAATCCTCTAGTTCCAGAGAACATACTGGGTTTGTGTCAATGGGAAATTCAAACAAAAATGTCCAGTAGGAAAACATAAAAGCAGAATGGAAAATTCAAATGAACAATCAGAGTTGTAAACTTGACTGTTATCAATAGAGATGATAATTAAGGTCATAAATAATTAAAGGCAAAGGAAGAACTTAGCATGGGAACTCAGGCAAAAGATGAGAATTGTAGATATAAATGTTGCAGTAGTCAGTATAGAGGCAATAATTGAGGTCATAGAAGTGAAGAATGTAACTTAGAGGGCATAAAAAATAAGAGTACCTAGGAAAAAATCTTGGGAAACATCCATATTTAAAGGGTAAGACATGAAAAAGGTACCAGTAAAGATATATGATATAAAATTATCAAGAATATTGGAAAAGAACTAAGAGGAGAGCAGTATCTCTCTAGAAATAGTCTCAAGGAGGGGGTTGAGTAATGGAGAAGTTCAAGAAGGTTGCCAACTGTGAAAAAAAAAGCAATTTGATTATTCATTATAAATTCTGGAGAGTGTAATAATTCTATTTTTTGTGGAAATTTAGCTACTAAATGGATAAAGTGCTATAGGTCTATACTTTGAAGGGACATCAATGTTGTAGGAAAAATCCCTTATCATAGAAATATAGGGACATTTTGATAAGCCAGAAACAAAAGGCCCAGGAAGAAGAAAATATGGAAGATAGATAGAAAGGATAGGGATTTATGGAAAAAGGTCCCAGAGCAAATGAAGTGAAGGGAACTGACTAGAGGTTTTAATGATGGCAAGGAGAATTGTAACATCTTCTAATATATATGTGTGTGTGTGTGTGTGTGTGTGTGTGTGTGTGTGTGTGTGTGTGTGTGTATCTCTTCTGATGCATAAGATTGCTATGAATTGCATTAGACATGGTAAAATTTGAGGCAAGTTCCACTACTGAGGAGGTTGGTAAATGGATTTTGAGAGGAAAGGAGTAGGTTTGGAAATTCTTCTGTTTAGTGTTTGACTTATTGAAAGCCCAGTTTTGACTGAATAATTAAAATTTTTAGTAAACTCTGTCTAGGCTTTGAGTTTCTTCTAGCAGTGTGTGATTTGTTAGGAACCTCAGAAGAGAAAACAATCAAAATGAAGGAACCCAAGTTTGAGGCCCCACAAGATGGGGAGCAGAATGCAAGACTGAGTGTTTTTACATAATAGAGCTTGCATTGTTGCAAAAATTGACTATAGGCTCAAGACTGTAAAGGGAGGGAAGAAGTACCAGGGCACAAATGATGGCTGACAGAACAAGGATAAGCTGAGAATCAAGAGTCAGGGTTAAGTGAGAAAAGTGATGAGAAGCAAAAAGAGAAAACGTAATTAAAATTTGGGATTTGTGGGGAAGATTAATGATAAAAGTGATGTTTAATAAAAAAAATGACTGTTCTGAGTATGTAGGTATCTTAAAAACATGTGACAAATAATTTACAATTTATTTGTTGTCCATTCACAAAATATTTATTGTGTGCTACCTAGAAGAAGAAAGAATGGAGTTGTAGACTATATATGTGTGTGATCAAGGCAATTCTTGTTTAAATTGGCTTATTCATAACAAAATAAAAACAGCAGGAAAAAAATCATGGTTTCAGCTTGCCATTCCCAGGCCATAAAAGAATAAAGTTTTAGTTAAATTCCTTACCAAAAAGTACACCTTGTATTAAAATTGCCAAAATGAAATAAACTTTGTAAGATGATGGAAAATGTGAAAACTAAACAGTGGTTAGGTAAGACACAAAGTAGTAAAGTAAGGGATTTACCAAGATTTCTAAAATCCTCATGAGGTTTGAGAATTGCTAACATAATACCTACACCTCACTATAACCAATACCTCTCCAACCAAACTCACTCTCTCTCTCTCTCTCTCTCTCTCTCTCTCTCTCCCTCTCTCTCTCTCTCTCTCTCTCTTCCCTTCTCATCTCTCTCTTCTCTTTTCTCTCTCGCTTCTCTATCTCCTTTTTCTCTCTTTCTTTCTGTCTCCTCCTCTCCCATTTCCTTTTTCTCTTCCTTTCTTTCTCTCTTTCCTTCTTCCCCTCAATCTTTCTCTCTTTAAGTCTCTCTACCTTCCTTTCTCCCTCTATATATCTCTCTCTTTCTCTTTCTCTGTGTCTATCTCTCTTTTTCTTTTTCTTTCATCTCTGTTTCTGTGTATCCCTAGGTCTTTTTTTCTCTTTCTGCTTATCTGTATGTACATACACACATATATGTGCTTTATATACACACATATGTATGTATCTATTTCCAGAGTTGTTTACCAAAAACAAAAATCACATTTCTTTCTTCTCCCCTCCTTGATCATGCTAGTAAACATATGCTTATGCCTAGTCAAAGCAGACAACAGAAGGAACAAAGAAAAATGGGAAGCAGGAACAATACTCACATTTGATAATTAACTTCTAAATGAACACAAAGATGGAAGTTCAGGATCTGGATCCTATAACAGCTCAGGAGTGTCAATAAATAGGTTTGCAGATTCTAATATCATCTATAATTGATATTGCCATCTTTGAAGAATAATGAAATATGGAATTTGATTATGATCAGGTTGCTTGGTATGACAAAGAATATGCAAAAGACTAGTAAGCAAAAGGTTCATCTTTTTCTTAGCTTGTTTTTGCTCCTTGGATACTATTAAACATAGTATAGTGACTTAAGCAGATAGATTTCTTTAGCATGATAATCATTGTCATGTGGTTCATGATGGCCTGACCCATAATCATGTAAGTCATGAGAACATTTTTATCTAATTCTTCTCTGACCTGTTGGCTAATCTGCCAAGTCCTACTAACCTCATCCAATATTATTTTCAGTTGCAGTAGTGAGGAAATTTCATTGTGTGGTCATGCTTTTGGTTACATAGAGCCAGAGAAAGACAATTCTGATAGTGCTCTATTGATTCAGATGTTGGTGTTTTTTTTCTTTTTTTGACAGGAGCTGCATATCAGGTTTATCTTCATTGACTTTTCAATGTTCTGTTACAAATAACTTGCATGTACAATTTGATATTGAATGGTGCAGAAGGCTTCCCACTGCGCATGAAGTTAGAGCAGTCTTGAGCTATGGGGTAGTGAGTGTTTATTATTCTGAAAACCATCCAGGTATCTTGGGCAGTCTTCACAGAAAGGGCTAGAATTTTTTGTTTTGTTCTATTTTGTTTTCTGGCAGTTCTTATTTTCTTTGAAGCATTCTAGCATACATTTCATTATTTAAAGATTTAAATTTCATTCAGAGAAGTCATTGTCTCTCTGAAACTTGAAATGTGATGTCTGATTTTAAAAAAATACAAAATAGAAAGTACTTTGAATTCAAACTTTGCATTTAATAATTGAAGATGTTACCTATAGAGTGCCCCTTCACACATGTACACACACAGAGAGAGACACCCAAGGAGTATCACATGGATTAGATCTACCCAAAAATCAAGGTCCTAAAAGTGATTCTCTTTCTTTCTTTATCCTCGCTCTCCCTAGGAGTTACTCCAGGAAAATCTTCAAAATATCTCCTATCATCTCTTTCTGTCTATCACCTATCATGTTTTATCTGTCCATCACCTAGCTAGTCAGCCATCTAGTTATTCAAGAAGGTGGATTTTTAAACCTCAAAGAATGTTTCAATTTAACCAAACAAATATTTATGAAATACCTACTTTATGAGAGCCAGTGTCCATGCTAGGCATTGCATATATAAAAACAATAAAATAGAATCACTGGACCTTTCATCTTACCAGGATGCAATATATACTTAGATAAATGCAAAATAGATAATATAACCTACTTTCATGAGGAAGACAGCCAGAACAACTGAGGGAAATCAGAAAATCCCTTGTATTGAAAGATGATTTGTGAACTGTATATTGAAGAAAATCAGGCATTCTAAAGAGGTGAAGAGGAAATGTCTTCCAGGAAAGGAGGAGGCTCCATTGAAAGGCTGAGTATAGAATAGCATAAAGGGGACAGTGAACTAGTCAGTTTGACTGGAATAGAAAGTGCAAGGGAAATTATGAGAAAAAAGGGTTTTCTCAATATGTTTTCAAATCAGCTGATAATTTTCCTGGAAGATAGGCTTTCTTAATGTACAAGACAAGGACCTCTGTAGATCTATGTTCATTATGTAAAGAATATAATACTTAAGGGAGATCAGTCTGCATAAGTTGGATTGAAATAGGAAAGCCCATCTTTTATTATTTGGCAAATGATGATTCTAGTATTCTTTGTAATTTCCATGCTATTCACAAATACTTTGGGGGACCAGAGGGCATGTGATGTCCTTGTAGTATCTGGTAATATTGCGCTTATCCATGCAATATCTGCCTGAAGGAAAAGAGTAATAATGCTTTTGAAAACTAACTTCAGAGCCCCACAAAGCTGTTATTTCCTGCAGGGCAACTTCATTTCCTGTGATGACCCACTATCCTGGGATCTCAGCCACAAGGCATTCTTGCCCTTTGCTGTCTTTTTCACCCCTAAAATCTATTCTCAAGTCATCTGGTAGTTTTCCTTTAAGCCAGAGCTCTGTCGGGTATAGAACTGAAGGCATATGTACATCTGTTTATGTTTCACTGCTCACAGACCTCCAATGACTGAGGCAACATTGAAATAGGCAATCAGCTTCAATCTATCCTCTCTGACAATCTGCAGACTTAATGAAACTATTCAATGGAGGAAGGGACAATTGAGGAGAAAGAACAGGCATAAAGTGTGGGATATTAAATAGGAAAATGTATATGCAGCATACATATGTGCAACATAAAAGCAGAGAAAACTACATCTTCTGCTCTGTTCAGAGATGGAATAAGGATTAGGCCTATGATATCATTGATATAGGGGGAGCCCTCCACCCCTCAGTGAGAAAACATCCTTTATGATTTGTCTAGGACACTGAGAAGCTTAGTGATAGTCCAGGATCACACAGTCATGATCTGTTAGGCAGAACTTGGACTTAGATCTTCTTTGCTCCAAAGCCAACTCTATCTACTGTGCTGGCCCATGCTGGCCACTCATATAGTATAGTCTCTTTTTAAAAAATTAATATGGATAAACTACGTTTCAATGTTTCATCATTAAAAAGAAGAATTGTTTTATGTTTGTGTTTGCCTGGTTGATTTTAAGGAATGATTCAGCAAAAGAAAGGAATAAGGAACAAAATCTATTTTCATGATACCAGAGAAAAGATAGAAGATGTGTGGAAATAAGAGAGGTAATGGAAAATAGATTAGTAACAAGGAAAGACTTGGTTGCTTATTTCTAAGCAAGAGAGCTGCTTCTTTACATTTATAGCATTAACTATTCTGCACACTAAGGTATTGTAGCATAGGGTACTGGATTTGGAAATAGAGTGCTTGAATTTGTATCCCATCTCTGCCATTTGTTACCTGCAGGCCCTCAGATTCCCAATCTATAAAAAAAATGGGGTTAAACAAGATGACCTCTGAGGATCTCCTCTAGTGCTGGGGTCATAATTTTGTTATTGTGTTTTTATTTTTATTTTGGCCTGTTTTTATTTTAAACATATAGCTTAATATAAATGATTGTTATCCCAATTTGAATTTTCCCCAAAAATGCATCAGGGATTTTCTTGCATTCTGTAAATTATTACATTTAATTACTTGCAGGTAAGATCATAAAACCTAAATCACCATACTAGTTTG
Source organism: Antechinus flavipes (assembly GCF_016432865.1). NCBI lineage: Eukaryota > Metazoa > Chordata > Mammalia > Dasyuromorphia > Dasyuridae > Antechinus > Antechinus flavipes. The sequence continues at coordinate 245,675,017 of NC_067402.1, forward strand.
TTGACACTTAAATGCCTGTGTGTGATGAAGTACATAAGAATAATAAGAGGAAATGGTCCTTTTTCCTCTCTGATCTTGTCCTCAGGTACTCTATGCTATATTTCCTCCCTTCAAGTTCCCCTGGATTCTGTGCTCATCACTTCCCTCTCCCTCCTCACCTGCCTTTACTAGCATTCTGGAAGAGACAGTGCTAGTCTGCTCTTCCATAGTCACTCCAATTAACATGAAGCAAGCAGGACAAGCTGCTGAGCCTGGATCAGAGGAGATTTTCTTGTTCATCTTTAATGTATGCAATTTTTTCTTTGATTGGTGTTTGATTTCAAGCTCAATAGATTTTTTTTAATGCATATCCCAGTACCAGTAGTGAGCAGACACTGAAGGGTAGCTCTAGGCAAAGAAGAAAAAAAATAAAGTTCTGAAAAGAAAAAGTAGAAACAAAATCCTGAATATTCAGTATGATACCTTAGTGCTTTTTCCTAATCTTTTCCCAGCCTCTGGCCAGAATTCTTTTCACTGACTTCCACAATGAGAGAGAAGATGTATTTGTTCCTCTACTCCTAATATTTCTCTGGATGGTGAAGTCTTTTTTTTTCTTTTATGGCATTTTGATCAGAGTTTGTTATTGAAGACTACTTTTGTAGAAGACAGGATTGAATCTGGAAAAATTTTAAAGAGATTAATAGTAGAGCTTTGCCAATTTCAGAGAGCAAGACTAAGTCTTTCTGGGGAGAACACATTCAATTCTAGAGACCCAAAGAGATAGAGAGCCACCTGCCACTCTGGATGCTTAGATGCTTCCAGTATGGGTGTTTGATTTTCTTTCTCTGACTTCTTAGAGCCCCCATAATTGAAAGAACTATGAAATGTTTGACCCAAGGAGAAAGTTGATATCCTAACTTTTGATGCAAGGTACTAATATTCCTTTTAATTTCTTTTAGTCCTGGTTCTGATCACAAGCCAGTCTCCCCTTGGGTTTGTTTATCTTCAGTGACTATTGATAGCATGGGAGAGTCTATCTGGCATAGTCAGATCTTTTATCAGAGCCAGCTCCTGATTATATGAGCACAGATTGTCTACATTGCAAATGATGTGGGTTGAGACAATAATTCCCCAGGAGTAGAATCTCTGCCATTCTAGAATTCCAGTGCCAGCTATATTAGGATCAATGGGCATGGTGTAGTACTACTGCCAAATCTGTATGAAAAAATTATTGGTATTTAAACTATTATTTAAGTGGAACTAATCATCTTAATGATTATTCTGTTTTTGTGTATTTCTAGGTTGGCACCTAGTTTTAGGTGTTATGGAAGCATATTTGCTAAAACATAATAAGGTATATAATTATACACACACATATATATAATAAGACAATCTGTCAACTGATTTTTCAGGATTTTGAATCAGTGAATCATATAGGATAAAAGAGGCTCATTTGATACCAATTATAGAAATAATAATACCATATTGTTATTGACAAGGATCTGACACTTTGCTTTCAAAATAAAAAAAATTCTTAGTTCATGTATCATAATAAATATAATAAAAATAATTCATTTTTAATTTGTAAGTGAATCTGAAGATGACACTAATTTGTTATACATTTTGCTGAGTTTTATTTCTCTTTCTTTTATTTTACTTTTTTCCCTTTCTTGTTTTATTTGACTTTCTTCCTTTTGCCTCTCAATTTCCCTTTGCCAGTTTTGTGGTAGCCATTCTGTCCTATTATAAGGTAATATTTTCTGTATCTCTATCAATAGTGGGTTAAGAGAATATCAAATACTCAAAGCGTGATTTTATCCATCACGCAATCTGAGATACTTATGGAAATTACTTGAATTTCTTTTCTATTTATAGTTTGTGTTAATGAGCATTAAATGGATAGAAGGCAGGAAAGGAAAAAAAGAGTCTCTCTCTTGCTTCACAAATCAAATCCCTGTCTAAGACCAGGAATTAAATTTGATTCACCAGTAATTATTAAAACCAAACCAAATAATGAGTTGCCCTCTTCTAATCCAAAAATGAAGATTTTGAAACTGAATTTGAAATAAAAAAGAAATATAAAATTATTGAATCCCCATGTCCAAGAAATGTTACTGCTATAAATCTTGTTGAAAGTTAGCTTGCTAATATTTCCATCTATTCATGCAGATATTATGCTCCTCCCTATTTATTACCCCCAAAATTATAGCTTTTTATCTGCCTTGAAATATGCCTAGCTGATTTACTATACTATAACATCCTGTAGTACTCCTTTAAATGATGAATCACAAACTATAGAAGTGGGATTTGGAAGAATAGGTTTGAGTGTCATTAAAAAATTAAGACTATGAAGTTATCACAAACATAAAAAGAAAATAAAATCAAAGCTTTTTTGAATTCCACTTTTATAATTTTATCTCACCCATACTTCACTAAAGTTCCTTGAAGAAGACTTTGATACCCCAAGGGAGCTGTGACCTCCTTTATATGGATGTTCCCTCCAACAAAACAGGTTGCAACTCATGCATACTTATACATCCTATTAAAATGAAATAGAATAGAAATATATTTTTGAAGTATTTACTATATGCCAAGCACAGAGATAAGCATTAGAGATAAAATAAACCCAAAAAGGAGTTTTCATTTCATTTAGAAGAGAAGGATAACATAGATCATAAGGTTTAGCTGCAAGTCAGTTGAAAAGACCATATGTCCCTTAGAATAAAATTCAAAGGAAAAGATCTGCTTTTCCTTGGTAGAACAACAAGGCAAATGGGAAGGCCAGTGGATTTCAGAAACAATAGAAGGGTAGATGTTAAGACCAAGTAGTCAACCATCTTATAAGGATTATAGTCATTTATACTCATTCAAATATTATGAACATACTTGCACTACAAGTAGATTGTTGAGAAGGGCCTAATGGGCAAGGATTAAAGGATAGAGTAAAATGAGGGTAGAAATTGAAGGATGAAGGAAGATCATTATCATATTCTTAATGGGTATACGGGGCATTATAAAGATAATATATATAGCACTTACTTCACAATATTGTTGACAGAATCACATAATTAGGTATGGAAAGTATCTCGAGACCATCAAATTTAGATTTTCATGAAAGACATGAAAAATATATGTATTTTGGCATAATTTCACAGGTCATCCACTCAATATTCTAAGACCATCTTTATTTTCTCTCAGCATCATGAAATTAATAACTGGCCTTTCATTATAACTCTGATCTTACTATTTGACCAATACCTCTTTTTTTTTTTTGCTAATATGGTGTTTTGAGTAGAGAATGATGTAAAAGCTTAAGAAATAATATCATATTTATTATTAAGCTATCAGTTATTAATGATCCTAAAAGTTGAGAAAGATGTTTTGTGGAGATAAACTATATATTCAGAGTGGTTAAATTCTTCTAACCCCATTATTAAGGAGAAGAGAATGTGTTATATGTGACCTCTGAAGACAAAAACTAGGAAAGAAAAATGAATGGAAGTTGTGCTGCTTGCAAACAAAAACTGAAATCTAAAAAGGTTTTTAGAATTAATCAATTCAGCAGAGATGAAAAAAGATATGATTTCCTTTTGAATCTCTATTAAGAATTACATTATGTTGAGTTTAATCAATGATACAACCATATAACTTATTGTGTAAATAAGTTTGCTTTTGATATATTTCAGCATGTAAGTATGAACATTTAAGAAAATTGGGGTGAAGCCAAAACACAAACTTATTATGGAACTCAAAGCAAATTTTTTGGGAAATCTCAAAACCTGGATGAGTCCAAAACAAGCATTCTGGCTCTTTTTGAAGGGTTTTGAGGTCAGCATGACTTAGCTTTTCAGGTTAGATAATTTTTTATCTACATAAAGCTAGATTCAAATAATATTAATAAATAATAACCTATTTTTCCCACAGTTTTTAGAAGGCATATAAAGCTCAATTAATCAATCAATATACATCTTAAAGTGCATTCTATGTGTCAGGCACTGATTTTAGAGGAAATTTTCTAATGGTTTGAGCTATCCAATAATTTAAGAGATTATCAAAGAAAGGAGTATATAATGTCCTGGTTAGCTTTTTGGAGGTCTTAGGATCAGCCTTCGTTTTAGCAGAGTAATCACCATGAGAATAGTCAGGGATAAAGTCCAAAGTGTTTATTATCTCCTTCACTGTCTGTCTCCTTCACCTGGGGCCAGGGCTAGCTTTCTGGAGGCCCAGCGGAATGGGTTTTGATTTCAGTGAAGGAAATGCAGGAGAGCCACCAGGACAGTCTCTATCTTGAAGTCTCACTCTGGCTTAGTTTGTCCCAGCTTATATACTCTATTACAATTATATCATTACGGTATACTGAGTATAAACCAATCATTGTATCACTAGGGAACCATTATTTGTTGTAAGATTAAATCAATCATACTGAACTAGAGAACTCACATGCTAAACTAGATAACCATTGCCTTATCAATTCCACTGAGTTAACACTTTGTTGTAGAATTCAATCAATCATACTGAGTTCCTGTCCTTTAAAGGAGTATATCTCTTCTAACCAGAAAATGTCATATTAAAGTCAGATAATCACTGCAAGTATATTATGGAAGAACTTCTTAGTTAGGTCTTGCATGCACTAATTGGTCTCTGGAATTTCTTTCAGTTCTAAGTTGATATGATATTAGTACACTGGAATAAATACAAAGCCATGTGTGAATTGGTCTAGCCAACATTAAAAGGAATTAACATCCATGCTCAAAATCTTACTAAAATAAACAGATCAGCAATATTATTACTAAACCTCTACCACAAAGAGATCAAATAAAAAAAGGGCCCCATATATACATGGATATGTAGAATATCTCTTTTTTTATGGTAGCAAAAAATTAGAATCTAATGGTGGGATGCCCATCAGGTTGGGAATGGACAAATGTTGCAATATGGATATATTATAATGATTTAATATATGTGCATATTATGTGTTACATGTACATATAATATTACCTAAATGAATGATATTATAATATGAATATGATTATCCTTTAAACAATTACAAAAGGGATAGCTTTAAAGAAACCTGATAAAAATTTGAATGAACTATTGCAGAGTAAAGTGAGAGAACCAGGAGAAAATATATATATACATTACTAAAAGTAGTGTAATGAAATTCAAGTTAAAACATTAAAGTTAAAAATCAAATTTTTTAAAAGACAAGAATTATTATCATTGTAATAGTGACTATATATTACTCCAGAGTATCTATAAGGATACCTCCTGAAAGAAAGGTGATGGACTCAGGGTACCTAATGAAATGTACATTTTTGGACTAAGGCCAAAGTTGTAGTTGATTTTGTTTCACTATGAAAACTTGCTACAATACTTTTGCTTCTCTTTTTAATTAAGAAATGTGGAAGTATAAGGAAGACTTCAGAAAAGAGAAAAGAAAATAGAAGGGTTACTAGAAGGAATAAGAAAAAAGAGGATATTGTTGAAAATTATGTTTTAAATTTATTATATACTTAAAAGCAATCTGTCCACAATAAAATTCATAGCTTCATGTGCTACTTCTTCATTCAGTCTTATATGTATATGAAAATGATCCTTTTGTTTGATTTTTGTTAAGTTCAGAATTTAAAAATATATAAGACCAAATGATTTATTAAAAACTTTATCTGAATTTAGAGCCCCAAAGCTTTCAAGATGGGAATTCTATAGAAGTTAAGAATTGTTCCCTTCAGCTAGCATTTCTTTGGGAGATCACCATATAACAGAAAGTGGTGTAGAATGGTGGGATGGCTGTAGTTACAAAGTATTACAAAGTATAGTTACCAGGTTCTAAGCTTTAAGAAGGCTAATAAACTTTATTGAATTCCTCCCATTTCCTTTACACCAAATGCTTTCAGATTAACCCAGTACCATATATAAAATGAACACCACATAGGAGTAGACAATGGCTTGATCTATATCCTCCTATGTTTCCAGAATTGCTGAATATCTTAATATTGTAGGACTTAAGAGATGCATGAGATCTCAAATATTATTTAATATAGGAATTCTTACCTAAAAAAAATCAATGAACATTTAAAGATCTATATTCTAATAACTATATTTCACTCTAACTCATATACTTTATAATCCTTTGTCTTCTTTTTCATTCATTTAAAAGCATTATTCTGAAAGGGGGTATAAAGGTTTTCTTAGATTTCTGAAAGGATCCATGATGCAAAAAAAAAAAAAATTCAGAACTCCTTATTTAATCCAATCTGCCCATTTTACAGAAAAAGTAGCAAAGCCTGCAGAAGTGACATTTTGCCCACACTCACACTCTGCAAAAATAGCAGGGCTGGGTTCTGAAGCCAGCTTCTCCAAATTCATTTCTTGTTTCATCACATTATAATATCTCCCAATCATTTGGCCATATGGAAATCAAGAACCAGTTTCAGGTTAATGTCCGCATTTTGTGTTTTTGTTTTTCACTCCTTTTATTTTTACACAGTTCTTATAACAATAAGTCTGATTAAGAGACATTTATGTATTAATGAGGTTGGAGAAGAAGGGCTAAAGCAATCACATACTTCCATCTTGGTTATGTTTTCATCCCCTTTATGATTATTGCTGGCTACATTTGCAAAAAAAAAAAAAAAAAAAAAAAAGCTGGGTCTGTTCTGACCTCTAATTCTGCTATAAAACTTCTATATCCTTATAAAACTCAGCCATGCAGAACAGCTCAAATTAAGTCCACTTGGACTTTGGTTGAATGCCAAATGGAATGAAGCCTCAGGTGGGATGGACAGCTCTATACCCCGCTCTCCAATTCAGAGAGCCCAATTAGTAAATCAAACTTTAAAAACTGCCTAAACCAATTAATTAGTATGTAATTATTCAGAAGGAGATTTTATAGTGTATTATAATCTAGTATCTGATCTAAATGCTTGAGAAGGGTGTCAAACTTGTTATTAAAATATTAATTATAAGTGCCCCTAATCCTTTAGTGATGGAAGTTGAGATAGATGTTCTCTGGGGATAAACTATTCACATATTCAGGATGATTAGATTTTTCTCAAAGAAATGGAACACTATTAATGAAGAAGGCTTGAGGTTATTTGATCCCAGAAGTCAAAGTAGGAGCAGGAGTGAGGAAATAAAACACTGTGATGTACTTGAAGTAACTGAAGTTTAAGCCTGCACTGAGACTTTTGGGACAGTTTATAGTAGAAAGTGCTAGATCTAGAGTCAAACATCTTGATTCTGTATTCCTACTTTGAACTCAAGTCACTTAGTCTCTATAAGCTTTAGTATCCTTATTTCTAAAATGTGTTGATTGGACTAGGTCCCTTTCACCTTTAGATTTGTGATCCTATATTCAAATGTAATGACAGGGAGGCATATAATCCTAGCTGTCTGTCTGACCTAAAAGAGTCATTTTCTTAGATTAAAAAAAAATTTAGGGTTGAAGTAAAAGATGTTTAAGTACTTGTGATAGTTTTGCAGGATTTAAAATGTCCTGAACTGAATGAAGCTGTGACAAAAAATGGTAGAAAGGGGAGAATGTAGGATTGTTATTAGTTCAGCTTCATCTCAGCCATATTGGCAGTGTTGTTCCTTGGAGGACTCTCAAACATAATGCCTGCCTGGACACAAGAAAAAGATTTAAGGGAAAGCATAGAGATTTATCTTTCTCAGAAGGAGAAGGGAAGGAATGTATTAAGGCAGGAACAATTTGAATGTGATCAATCAGTACATTTACCTTGCCAGAAATTATAGCATTTCCAAAAAGATGGCATCAGTTTAGAGAGAATTGAAGAAACATTTTGATAATTTATAGATAGCTAGGTAGTACAACTGATACTGGAGTCAGGAAGATCTAAGTGGAAATCTGCCCTCAGGTATAGCTGGCTGTGTGACCTTGGCAAATCACTTAATCACTATCTGCCTCAGTTTTCTTTTCTGTAAAATGAAGATAATAATAGTATCTAGCTCCTAGGGTCATTGAAAAGATAAAATGTGATATTCATAAAGTATTCTGCAAATCTTAAAACACTACACAAATGCTATTATAAGTTATAATTATTATAACCCTAATAATGAATTGTAATTTTATTTGAGATATAATTTGCAACCTATGTGAGCTTCTAAGAAGAGCAATGATGCAACCATATATAAGATTTAGAGAAGATGATTCTTGTTATTGCATATTTTAATAGTTTAAAATTTTGTTTTAGTAGTGTTCATTTGCTTCAATTTTACATGCATTTTGAATAATCATGGGAAACATGATAATATCTATCCTCAGCTGGAGCAGTATGTCTTTTCTTAATAGATAGCTTTTCTCGGTCAACTTCAGTGTCATATTCCTGGGAAAACTGCAGAAATACTAAATAGAATTTATGTTATTAAAAAAAAATTAAAAATGGTTTTCACTGGAATTAGAATGACTGAGATGTCAGAGGTACTTATCTCACATCAAAAATCTCTCCAACAAAAGAACTATGAATTATCACCAAAAAATTTATAAAATGTAAATGTATTCCATTTTTTTTAAGATGTTATAGCACCATTGCTTCTAAAGCCATAGGAGCATTAGTCAGATCCCCTCATTTCAATGATGAGAAAACTTGGACACAGAAAGATTAATATCTTTTACAAGAAAAACAAAATAGATCCAACTCCCTCCTCTTTAGCCTTGAAAAATTAAGTTTCAACAAGATTAAGTAATTCACCCAAGACCACAAAAGGCAGTAAGTGGTAGAATTTGAACTCAGATCCTTTAACTCCCAAATTCAAGCTTCCAAGTTTAGCATTCTTTTCCCTCTATCATACTTCTTCCTTGCAGTGTTAATTTCAAACTCAAAGCCAATTTTCCTTCTGTATCATTTCCCTACTTGTCAACAATCAACTCTGGTGCTTAACAATTTTGCCATTAAGAATTATTTATAATAGAAAACCCAGGAGACTTGGAATTTAGCATTCAAATCTTAGCTGACTAGCTAGCTCCCTTATATTGGATGAGTGATTTCCCCATTTTTAGATCAAAGGTATTCAATTATTGGTTCTCTAAAAGAAGGAAGCTAAACCAGATGATCTTCAAGGTCGTTTGCATCTCTAAAATCTACAATCTTGTAATATAATATAATACTGAATTAAAAGAAATAGGAGTATTCAACCTACAGGAGAAAATGCTCGGAGCTGCTTCAGGAATTTAAAATGTATTCATTTGGAAGCAAAATTATAGTTGTTCTGTTCACCTTAGGCAGGGAGAGCTAAAAACGATCCACAAGAGTTACAAAGTTAAGTCATGTTAGGGAAAAGTCCTTGATAACTAAAGCCATTCAGGGAAGAAGGGGCTACCTTGGAAGATCATGGGTTTCCAACACTAGAGCTCTTCAGAGGCACATGTTCAATTTATTCCAATAAAGGTATTTCTTGTTTTCAAATATAAATTAGAATCAATGGCCATGGAGACTCTATGATTCTGTAACTAGTTTACATCTGAAAATCTCCCCCCCGCCCCAGCTATTAATATTCTACAATAAGTTTTTCTTGATCATTACACACCAAAAAGAAAGCTTCATGTTGTAATTACAGTGCCTTTTTCCTTTTGTTTTCTCTTCTTAGTATTTACCTTATTCTAGATAGGGATCTTTGAAATAGTTGCAGACCATTATGAAATCGACCTTCAGAATATTAAAAGGATGTTATTAAATCCAAGATTTTCCTTTGAACAACCAGCAAATACAAGCCCCTTTCTTTTTCTGTTTTTTTCTATTCTATGGTCCTTTTGTGTCTTGTCATACAATTAAAAACCTCTAAAGTTCAATTTCTCATTAACATTACCTATAACTAAATGCAACAGAGTTGCCTTGTTGTGGTCAATCAAAAACAGAGCCCAAGAAGTAAATATAGATGAATAGATCCAATCATGACCCACGTCTTTCTTGTAACTGAAGGAAAAAAGTAATCTTATTGAAGGGTAGTGAGCTCTCTATAGAATTAATAAATGGAGAATTATTAATAATGTGTTTTTATTTATCATTAGTGAATTAATGTATTGTCTAGGAGAAAATACAGATGACATACCATCTGTAAACTTCTTTGAGTAATGAAAACCCCAGAAAACTGTTAATATTGCTCATAAGAACTTTGTAACAGTATTAAATCAAAGCATCTACAAAGACTTAGTTTGAAAGTATACATTTTAATAAAGAATAGCTTTTTATGGATTTATCTTTCCATTGATTTTCTCAGCTTCAAATGACTTTTAGGCATCTTTAAATCTCTCCTGTTACATGAAATTATACATGTTAGATGTTAGAGGGTAAATGCTCTGAGCTTTTGAGAGAAATGTACTAGGCCAATATGACTGGTGATTAAATATAATATTTGAATATAATGATTGAATATAGTGTTGTTATTATTTTGGTTGAAACTGACTGAGATGATTCAGTCTTTTTGCCAACACCAAAGAAGTTAATTGGAGGATTCTGCTTCATTCTTCATCTTTTCCAAAATTTCATGTGGTAGTAGCTTATAGAGCACAATTAAGAAAAGAAACAGATAATTGCAGATCTCCTTTTTATTCAGATTTCTAAGTAGTAAATAAAAATAAGCAAATTCAAAAATTGTTTATGGAACAGTGAATATTATGGATATTTTGAATGATTATAGATGCTCTCAACAATCCTCAATTTTTTAATTTCTCATTTGGGCTTCCCAAATCTATCTGAGATAAAATCCATTTTTGTCCATTTTTATGGAGTCTGATTTTTTGAAAACTTTCACTTTCACATTAGGCATTTAACCTATTTTAAAATGAACGTTGAAAAAACATTTTGAGTGAGCCATGTACATATATTATGTATTTTATAAATGAAATATCAACAACAGTGAGGAACAAAACCCATGATGCTGGAGAGGTACGATTAGCAACAGCAAGATTCTGTCTTTAAAGCCCTCTAACCAGGTTGGAAGCAATTTCCCAGTGTGGTCCGTCTCAGGATGGTTCACATTGAAATGTTAATGTTACTGCTAACTTGTGGTTCTACAAATAGATTAAAAGTGAAGAAACTTCTGTTCTTTTTATAGAAGTGTTTGTTTCCTTTCTTTTTAAAAGGAAGCTAGGAGAAAAGACAAAGAGACTAAGAAAGAGAATCCAAAAATGGCTGTAGCCAGACTTTTGCTGTGCCTTATTGGTTTCTTAATTTATCACTGGATTACTGTTTTTAAAGCTGACTTTAAAGGTCATTTAGTCTCTTCTTCTATAGTTGAAACAGACACTGCAACTCAGAGAATTGAGGTGACTTTTTCAAGGTCACATAGGTTATGAGGAACTGAGTCAATACTTGAAGCTAGATCTTCTGTGTCTAAATGCAACATCTTAAATAAATATGTATGTAGTAAGTACCAGTATATCAAATATTTTTCAGTATTACTGTGATTATCCTAGAATTTCTACAACATAGTTATTGCCATCATTAATTAAACTGCATTGAATATTGGAAAGGTTCTCTACCTGCTCAGTAATGATTTTTTAGTCAGGATTTTTTTAAGGAGCTGGGGTAGAAAAGGATTCATTCTGGTGATACATTCTATGTTTTCTTTTCATGGCATATTCTTAAAAGACAACTCATTAGAGAAATTCTAAATAACTCATACTTGTGAATGAAAAGTAATTAATAAAGGTCCCTAATATATGGCAAGATTTTTTGAGAATAAAAACTTCAAAATATAATTTTACATATATACATACATACAAACACACATTTCTTTGTATCTAATGGTAGCCATCTCTAAGGAAGAGGTTAGGGAAGATAAGGGAAAAAAAAGAAATTTGCATGATAATTTTGTTGTGTATTTGAAAAGAATAGTAAGTTGAGCCTAGTAAATTTGCAATTTCACTTATAATCACTTTTATTATTGTACTATTTTGGAAAGGCTTACTTTACTCCATAAATTAAAAATAAAATACAATTTAAAAATACCATTTACCTTATGTTTTGACCATGACACATGAAACTCAAATCCTTCTGCAGATTCTGTTCCCTTCAATGAACAGAATCTAAAAGCTTTCTAGGGGATCTATATTATAAAATATTTAGAAACTGATATGGAACAATTCTTAATAAAAATTATATATCTTAACAAAAAATATATATTAGCAAATATATATAACAAAAATATATATTATATATAAATATATTAAAATATATATAACAAAAATATATAACATAAAATTATATATTATATTACTATCTAAGGGGGCAAAAAGGACCTTTTTTTTTGCTAACAAGGGAGTAAGGAATAAATATTTTCATATAATAGAATATAATTTTGTGACCACTAATTGCTCTTAATAGTAAGGTCATCTTACATTCCTGGTCATTTTATATTTTGTGTCAGCATTTATTTCTGGCACATAATTATTATGTTCTTTTTACAAAATAAAGAAAAGTCAATTCACTTGTTCAAAAGCTCTAAAATAGTTTTTGTGTAATAGCTGAAATTCTGTCTAAAGATGCTTCAGACTCCCCAATGAATGCTTTGTTATCTGAATAAACTTCATGGAAGAGGTGAAATCTCTAAGAGGATTTGTCTGAGAAAGGAATCTCTGCAACCTAAAAGCTTTCTTTGGACCCAGATTAATGTACCAGCCTATCATGAATGGCTTTGGTAAGTCCACATACTTTTCATGGGATATTCTTAAAAGACAACTCATTAGAGAAATTCTAAATAACTCATATTTGTGAATGAAAAGTAATTAATAAGTCTTAACCACCATAAATGTCCCTAATATATGGCAAGATTATTTTTGGAAAGGCTAGTCTTGAAAAATTGATGAAGGATTTTGATTTGGAAAAAAATGTCAGTACTGTAAGAGAAGACGAGATATGATGCCTCTTTCCTAGCTTTCTTCATAATAATAATGAGAACAAACCCTTCCCTCCTCCGCAAATAAAACAATCACCTATTCCATGAAGCTTTTCCTGATTCCCTTAATTTTCAATGCCCTTTTTACCTCACTTCTCCAGACCTTAAAAAGAACCTGGTTTAGCATGTCTCTCATGTACTTAAATTATATTTGTGTGTGTGTGTGTGTGTGTGTGTGTATAATATATGTACTCACGCACGTGTGTGTGTGTGTGTGTGTGTGTGTGTGTGTGTGTGTAAGTATGGGGACAACATTTATCTTTTTCTAGTACTATGGAATTTCTGTTCTTGAAAATCTTTCAGATTATCACAGATTTTTAACATTGATAAATTATAATAAATTTACAATATAGAAATTTAATGGTTTGTATGTGAGGGAAGCGAATATTGTTTCCTGGTGTTATTATTAGTCTAGAGACCAATGCAATCTCTTGAAGTAAATGTTTCTTCTTGTGTTTTTAAATGATGAATACTCTTATGATAGTTTCAATGGCTTTCAACTGGTGTAGTGGAGAGGTTGCTGGATCTGAGTTTTAACATGGACTCTGCCATTTTACTACCTAGGTGACTTTGGGTAGATCCCTTCTATGTTATAGTCCTCCAATTTAAAAAGGAGAGAGTTAGTTTATAAAGTGTCTAAAACCTTTTTCTGATCTAAATTCTATAATCCTGTGATCCATCAACCAAGATGTGTTAATATAACAATCCAACAATTCAGATGCCTTCTTTTCGATAATTTTATATTTTAAAATACCAGGGAGGTATTCTCCCACCTCATACTCCTCTGCCAGCAGTGAACTGATAATATATTTTTTTTAATTTTTTTTCTTTAAATGAAAGGTTATTATATGATAAGTAGCTCTTCTCTATCGCCACTGCAGAAGGAAAAATAGAAAATAGATTGAATTTGAAATAAGGGATTGAGGTTTGGAATGAAGAAGAAAATTCTAGCTGTAGGGATTTCAGATACTATAAGAGATTATTAAAGGGGGCTATGGAATGGCTTTCCCAAAGGATGTTTTAAAATCACACTGATAATAGATCATTTAAGAATAATCTTGCCTGCAGCCAGGGAGTTATATTAAATGACCTTTGGAGGTTCCTTCAAGATTTGTAAGTTTTAAATGTGATAACATTTGGAATTTTTGAAAATAACATGAAGCACAAGCAGAAATTGTTTGCATTAGCTTCAGGATATCTAAAATGTCCTATCTAAAAATGTTTACATGTCCACCTATTTCCTTGGGACAGGTTTTGATGTGTTACATTTTCCCATTTTCCTTGAACTAAATATTTATTAATCTTATTGATATGTTGCAGCTGGTTCAATTGAATATGAACTATACATGTATGTAAGGATATATATTTAAAATTTATTCATGTTTGCATCAATTTTACCACTTTGAATATCACATAAGATTATATAGTTAATATGAAATTTATTTCCATTCCCTCCCCACAAAAATCTGCCATTTATTTATGGTATATGTACTGCAACAAAACACAGTGTTAGGTGCTAAGAGTAATAGAATTTATATACTTCTTGCCATAATAATACTAGTTAATATTTACTAAGTGCTTTACTAAGTGCTTACTAAATGCTAAGTGCTTTACAATTGTTATCTCATTTGATCTTCACAACATTCCCATTTTATAATGAGAAAACTGATTAAACCATATTGCTAGTAAGTGTCTGAGACCAGATTTGAACAAAAGTCTTCCTGAGAAGCTAAGTCATACAGTGGATATTCTGCTTGCTGGGCCAGGAATCAGGAAGACTTATTTTTGTGAGTTCAAATCTGGTCTCAGATGTATCTCTAAGTAGCCATGTGACCCTGAACTGTTTGATTCAGTTCCTCATCTGTATGAACTGAAGAAGGAAAGAGCAAAACTTTCCAATACCTTTGCCAAAAAAAACTACAAAAGGGTCACACAAAGTCAGAAATGACTAACATGACATGAATATTTGTTTTCACTTATAACTTTGTACTTGTGGTTTGCTTTTTCTCTATCTCCTGAGTTTATTTCCTTATTCTATTTCCTTTATTTGGGATTTCTTCTATCAACTCTTATTTCCAACCTCACTTCTTGAATTAGAACTTTGGCCAGGATCAGTATTTATCCACTCTCATATTTTTGGATGAGTTGGATAGGCATTATTTGGTCCTGTAACCTCTGAAGTATGACTGTTGTTGTCACTGTTGTTCTGGTAATATAACTGATACAAAGACCCAACCTCTGCCTTAATTCCTATTTCACTCTTTTAAAGGTCTACTCTGAATGATAACTTCAATTCACCTTTTTTGACTATGATCTCTAGCCCAGAATAAGAAAGAAATTCCTAGGATACCATGATTCTCAACAAATCAAATGTCTCCTTTTCCTTCCCCATTCCTTGTAGTTAACTCTTTTCTTAGTTGTGAAGTCACATTTAGGTACTTGAAATCACACAGGTCTCAAGACTCTTATAAGACCCTTTTTCAAAGCTAGGTATCTAGTTTTGTTTCTCTTCTGTTTCCTGTGTAACCCTGTCTCCTACTGTAGCTAATAGTCCTCAGAACAGTGGACAAGCTGTCACCGATTCTCTGTTGGGGCTAGTTCTCTCCTGGGTACTGTTCCCATAGGCTAAGGACAGGATTTGGCTTTATGCCCTGATTATCAGAGTTCACAATGGCTTGCTACCCTGGAGAGAGTCCTCCTTCAGGGCACCTGCTGGTTTTAGGAGTGTTTATTGGAGCTTTCATTGACTTCCCTGGGGCTATTCTCCCCAGTGTTAGCAAGCTCCTAGCATATTTTGTTGGGTTTGTACTAGCATTCCTTATACAGTTCTCCCAGCAATCACAGGTATCTGATTCATTTATGAAACTCACTCTAGCTTCCCTGATGAGATCTCTTTCTTAACCTTCACAGGTGCTGGCCATCCTTTTCTTTCTATTTCTTATCTTTTTTCTTTACCTTTATTCTATTTCAGGGCCTTTTCCAATATTTTCCTCTCTGGCTGTCTCTCTGTCTGTCTCTTTGTCTGTCTGTCTGTCTTTCCTCCTCCCTTCTTTCTCTCTCTTCCTCTCCCCTCTCTCCCTCCCTTTCTCCCTTTCCTCTCCTCCATATATGTGTGTGTGTGTGTGTGTGTGTGTGTGTGTGTGTGTGTGTGTGTAAAACAGCACCTACATTCAAGAGCTTTGAGAATCAAACAGCACCTACATTCAAGAGTTATGAGAATCAAATGTGAAATACCTGTAATATATCTTGTAAATCTTAAAGTGATATATAAGTGCTAGCTAGTACTAGCTATACAGTAAATTTATATTTATTTATATTATTGATGTGGTTGCAATTGCTATTGTTTATGAGAGAAAGTTGGTTTCCTTTCTAACTTTTCATATTTTTATCTTAACTGGGAATTGAATTGTAATAAAACTCTAAAGTAGGATGGTATATCTACTGCAACAAAACACAGTGTTAGGTGCTGAAAATAATAGAATTTATATACTTCTTGCCATAATAATA
Source organism: Antechinus flavipes (assembly GCF_016432865.1). NCBI lineage: Eukaryota > Metazoa > Chordata > Mammalia > Dasyuromorphia > Dasyuridae > Antechinus > Antechinus flavipes. The sequence goes on from NC_067402.1 coordinate 245,691,421, forward strand.
CTAGCTAACTACAGCACATAGACCAAATCAAGCTTGCTGCCTGTTTTAATACATCCTGTGAACGGGTCATACAGAAGCAGTTGGTGAGCTTCATTTGGCCCAAAATTAATAGTTTGCTTACTCAGGCTCTAAAGAATTTTCAAAGAAGACCATTGTTATCTGGAGGATTATATTTTGACTTGCAAGGGAATTGAATTTAAGTGAGGCACAGTTGTGCAGAGTCATCAGTCTTATTCCTCAGAGTCGCTCGGTCAATTGGCAAGACATTGGTCAAGATGACTACCAATAGTCCTGAATACAGTGGAAGACCTTGGCCTTTTAAAACTAAAACTTTTAGTTTTGCTCTAAAAATGGGTTCACATGAAACATAGGAGGGGAAAGGAAGACTCCAGGAATTAGTAATAGAATTTGTAAAATCATTAAGGTTTGGAAATGTCAAGCCATGTTTGGGGATAAAAAATAAACTTTTGCCTTCATGGTAGAATACAAAGAGGGAAGATAGTTCAGTAAAGGATTAGAAAAGTATGGTGGCAAGTCTTGAGTGTCAGACAAGGGAGATTCAGCTTTTCTTAGCAAATAATAAAAAGCTACTGAATATATTTCAGAAGAAGAATGGCAATTGTACTGTGCATATGTGTTTGTATAAAATCAATATGGCTTCTGCCTGAAGGCTGTATTGGAGAGAAGACAGATTGGATGTGGGAAGACCTCTTAGGATACTCCTGTAGTGGTAATGAGGCCCTCTCTATAGTGCTAGAAAGGAGAAAACAGAACCCAAAAAGGGAGTCACTGGAAGAAAAGAGAAGGCAATAAGAAGAAAGCTAGGATAGTAAAGATAGTATAGTATTTCAGAAGTCAGGGAAACTGAGTCTATCCAGAAGGAGGATGTGTTCAGTAGTATTAAATGCTTCAGAAAAGTCAAGGAGGTTAAGGACTTAAAATGACCATTGGGTAAGCAGAAAGGCTAGTATAATTAAACTGAATGACATTTACTTATAACACAAACCTGGCTGCAATAGAGTTGAAAAAATATACCTCCCTTCTTTTTTTTTTAAGAGGTAGCAAAATATAGGTGAAGAATATCAAATATACAATATGACTATTTGTTATTGCTGTGAGAGTTTGGTATTTGCTTTTTCCTCTTTTAATATAGTTTCAAGGGAAAATTATTAGGTAAAAAAGAGGAGAGGAATAGTTCAAAGAATAATTTGTTACAAGACATTGATTTTTTAAAATTGAAATAAAAGAATATTGGAAATTATGATTAAGAAGTCAATTTTTGAGAGAAAAGTTTTGGTAGAATAATAATTGTGAAAAGGAGATTGCAAGTAGTTGAAGATAAGAGTCTAAAGGAGAGGAAATGGAGACATTGAGGTTAGACAATGATTCCCCCCCCCCCAGAAGATTTACAGTGAATGGGAGAAAAATGCATAAAAGTTAGTTGAATCAAGTTTTCTTGTTTTTTTGTTTTGTTTTATTTTTTTCTTTTTAAACTGAACATGTTTGCAAATGTTAAGTAATAATGGAAACAGGGATAATGGAAAGAGCATGAAAGAGAGGGGACTGTTGTTAAAAATATGGTTCTGGAGAAGCCTGAAGGACGGAATCATCAGAGTATCAACCTAATCTGAGCTATCTCTCCCTTTGTGATCCTAGGAAAAGAGTGAGTGGATGATAGATGGATGATGAATCTGTTCTTTCCTTGAAAGTAGGAGACTAACACATAGCTACTCTAAATATGTGTGGGAAGGAGAGTAGGAATTGAAGGGTAAGAGACAAAGGTTGAAACAATTTTGTAAATCATTATCATCTGAATTAGATAGATATATTCATTTTGTCAGTACAAAATGGAACTCAAAACCTAAAGAACATTGTTTGGAGAATTTTATGTAATCCTATGTGAGAGGTACCAGGAAGGGATCAGGCTACCTTCATTCCATTTCTCCTAGCTCAGGCAACCTCTCTGGACACCTTTCCATAGGTATTTGGAAACTCTCCCGAGGACAAACCAATAGGGTGACCTCAAGTTGTATTTCTTCTGGCCAAAAGAAAATTTCATTAAAATGAAAGAAGAATGAATGAACCTGATCTGTTCTGCAAATTAGTAGTCTAATATAATGCCTTCAAAGCTCAAATCATCTGCCAATTCTATCAAATGGTTTTCCTGATTCTGCCAATTGTTCATTGTTCTCTCCTTAAAATTACTTTTCATTTCTTTTGTCTGTGTATATTTTGTATTTATTTTTCAAATATAATCTACTTGTTGACACTATTGGGACCAGGAACCATGGCTGCCTCTGAGGACACAATGTGGGTAAAGGTTGTTATGGTCCCAGCCAATAGTAGTCATCATGGAGTAATTGGGTAGAATAGAGTAGATAAAGAATCTTGAAGCCAAGAATACCTGGATTTAAGTCCATACCAGCTATATAACTTTGGACAAAGCACTCATTTCTTAGTGCTTTAAAAATAACTCTTTAAAGACTATAAGTTACAGAGAAGGTGCCAACTTACATGGGACAAAGGAGTTTCCTCACTCTGGAGGTCACTATACAAATGAAATAAGAGTCCTAAGCTCCTAGCCCAGATATTATATTCTCTTAGAATCTTTGGATCACAGTTCTAGAGATCCCAGTATCCATTATTTCACCACCTACTTTTTGTAGTTGAAGAATCTGAGACCATTTTTTGTAAATGTTTTTTCCCTAGTAGAATATAAGTACAGAGCCTTATACTTAGTTGGTGATTAATAAATCCTTAAAGAGTTGAGTTAGATCTAATTGAATCAAATTGAATCTTATAACTCAATCTTCCCAAATATCATATATAGCAAATTACAATATCTTTGCTGTTCAGTCATTTTAGTCATGTTTGATTGTTCATGACCCCATTTGGGGTTTTCTTGGCAAAGATACTGGAGTATTTTCCCATTTCATTCCCCACTCATTTGACAGATGAAAAATTGAAGAAAATATGATTAACAGAAGTTCCAATATTAAAGGCCGCATTTTTTCTGCCTCCAAAAAAGGGACTTTTTCAACATTATATCAAGGCATGCCAGAAGATCACTTCTCTGCTGTCCTTGCCTTTCCTTGACCAATGGGAGAACCCTGTTCCCTTTGAGTACACTTTGTGTACAGAGTACAGAGAATCTAGAAATTCCATTACTGCCTAGAAATTGTACTTCACTCTTTCAGAGTTCATAAATCTTAACAATTAAGTAAGATGCTCCTTTTTAGATTAACTTCTACATAAGTACAGGACCAGAGCCTTTGGGACATACATCTAAAAATTCATCTTAGCTCAAAAACTATGACCCTTTGATATGTCACCTTTTAAGGAAGAGGGAAAATCAGAGACGAAATTAAAAAGGTAAAGGTAAATCAGAGGAAAAAAAATTACATGCTACCCATATCCAGAGAAAGAATTGATAAATAATAATATGTATAGAAAAAATTTATGTATATATACCTATTTGTGTCTAATGATCACCATCTCTAAGGTAGGAGGAGAAGGGGAAAAATGGAATTTGCATGATAATTTTATTATATATTTTAAAAGAATAGCATGTTATACATAGTAGATTTGCAATTTCATGTGCAATCATCTTTTGTATTGTTATGGAAGTGCTTTGATATATTAAAATTTTAAAATAATAGTTATAACTATACAGTGTGTTTTTTTGTTTGGTATCTCACTTGTTCCTTGTAAAAATACTATTGAGATAAATATTTTTACTATTTTTATTTTAATGATGAAGAAACTGAACTTGAGGTTAAGGGACTTGCTCCTATATCTGAAGCAGGATTTGAACTCAGTCCCTCAATTCCAAGTTTTATAGACTATTTCATGTAGTTGCATAGATAACTATACTGAGCCACACATTTTTTACAATTCCTGAAGAGAAATGAGGACTTGGCGAGGTATTTTTTTAACCTTCCTTACTTGCTTACATCGTCTGCATAGGAAGCACTATGTGGAGCTAGCACTGTATGGAGCCAGGGAAAGTCTTCAAGCCATAGTGTCCCCTCTTGACTTAGCAGTAAACAACATGGAGCCAGAATGGGTAACTTTTGGGGGCCAGTAATGAGGTATAATAAAAGTCCTGAGTTTTGGAATCACTAGACCTGGATTCAAGTCTCAACTTTGCCACATGGCAATCAGGGGTATGCTGGTGCAAGATTGAAATAACTTACCTGGAAATTGGCAGATGCTAGCAAAAGTTTGATTTGTTATTTTGATGATTATCTAGACTTAAGAAATTCATGGGGAAATGTTATTAATCCAAATTAAACTTAAAGGTATGTCAGGCTTTATGGAAAGTCAATTGTTAAATATTTATCAGCAAACCATAACATCCAATCATACATCTAATAGGATCCCTATTACCACTTGTCCAACAAATAGTCATAGGGACTTGAAGAATTTCATTGAGGGGGAGATCTTCCTGCTTTCCAAAACAGCACATTCCTTTTTTGCTTGCCTCTAATTCTTAAGATTCTCCCCCTTATACTAAGTCTAAATTTGCCCCTTTTCATCTTCTCTTTGTTTTTGGTTCTGCTTTCTGGGTCCAAAAAAAAATGGAATCCCTTTAAAGTACTAGGTGGATGCTTCCTTCCCTCCTTTGAATCTTTTTTTTCTTCGAAACTAGAAGTCTCAGGCTCTATAAGTCAGTTCTTGTATGACACTGACTCAACCCTTTAACTATTCTGAACTTTCTCCAGCTTATTAATGCCTTTCTCTTACTGTGGCACTCAAAATTGAACAATACTATAACTATGATGTGACAAGGGTAGACAACAGAAATCATCTGACCAGCAGGACTCTTATTCCTAGATGCTTTGATTTTCTCATTGGAATCCATTAGTTTTTGGGTTGCCATAGTCAATCAATCAATCAATATTTATTAAGTTCCTACTATGTTTCAGGCATCATGCTAAGTATCATATCCTACCATTTGTATTATTTTCAAAGCCATAAATGTTTATTGTCAGACTACTATTTAACAGTGGTTTTTCCTGTTTTGTATAACTGAAGCTTATTTTTTAATTCATTTAACTAATTCAAATACATTTGCATTTGGCTTCATCTAATAAGATTTTACCCAATAGACAAATATGTTATGATATTTTTGGATCCTGACTCTATCATCTCAGTGTATTCCCCATTCCTATCAGGTTTCTGTTAACTGTAAACTGTTGGCATTGCCTTACTGTTTCTGGACTTCAGCTTCCTCATTGGAAAAATGAAGGAGTTCATGCTAAATAACCTCTAAGATTTTAAGTATATGATCATATGATTTCTATCCATCCTAAGTCAACAGTTCTGTGATATTATATGCTAAAGAGTGTCACTTTTCTAAGCAGTATACTACCAATCCACTAGTTACCTGTTACTCAACTAAAGTATCCTAATTATTTTTATCAAAGGGTATAAAAGATCATATTTCTATAACATGAACAAAATATTGCTAAGTCACTCCTGTCAAGATTTTAGTTTGGATTTTTTTATTACTCTACTCAAGTCAAAATGAATAATCCAGTGGGACTGTATAGATATGGAATGATCTGTTGTTATTCAAAATATAATTTTTTCATCAAATTCAGTATTCAAAAGTCAATATTCAAATATCAAATGATATAATACAAAAAAAGCTCTTAGAATGGTGGATTGAAGTGATGTGGAAATAGAGCACTGAGCTTGGAATTAAGACTCCTCTCCATCAGTTCAAATCCAGTTCCAAATACTTAATGTGTGCCCCTGAGCAAGCCATATTTTTTACCTCAGTTTCCTCATCTGTAAAATGAGCTAGAGGAGGAAATGGCAAACCACTCCAATATCTTTGTTGAGAAAACCCTAAACAGGGTCACAAAGAGTCAAATGTGACCAAAACAATTAAATAACAACACCAGACCAATAATTGGAATTATGGTAGTCACTTCATAAATGTTTGTTCACTTCCCATATTCTTGTCTCCTGTGAGCATAACATTCTTAATTGGCCCTTGTAATAGGACCCTGAATGTATCCTTTCAAATCTTTTGTCCTACAGAAGCATCCTTAGATTGGAGGATTTTAATCAATTTAGCATTGGAAATATCTGTTGAAAGACTCTTAATCATTACTGTATCTATTACACTGTAGACCCTGCTGTACCTAGTAGTCAATAATCTGAAGTCAGATTTGTGCCATTTTCCATCATTAAATTAATTCTTGGTCCTGGAAATAAAACATTATTAGTATAACCAAATGCACTTCTGGACCTGCCATACTGTATCTAAACTGATACCCTAAACTGAAATTTTAGTATTAAATGTTAATTTATTTTTGAGGCAAAAAGACTCTTTAATTCAAATCTCTCCTTATCCATACATGCACACCTACTTTCTTCTTTTGACTGTTTATGGCTTTCATGTATAGATAATTGAATATAAAAGTTCAATGTCATTAAAATTGTTTCCCACTGTGTGTTGTATTTCCATTTCAGAACTTGAGGAACAGCATAGTCACAGTGGTCCTGTGATTTCAGTGTGATCATTATCCTAAATATCAAAATAAGGGCACAAGTTAAGCCCACACTGCTACAGGCTTTCTAAGCAACATCAGTATCAACAGTCCCTTCTGGAGTTAAGGTTGCTTTAAGGCAAAACCACATGGACCCTGTCCTAGCAATTAAATTTGTTTATCTTCTGACTGCTGTTGGTTTCTGCTTACTGTAAAGGGAGAATAATAAATGCTACCCTTTCATGTCAACAGGACTGTCAAGACAAGATGGCAGGCTTTTCATTTAAAAAAAATTAAATACATAACTCATTTGGCCTAACAAAGGAAATCTTCCTAATAAACTTGTTTAGCAGGGCATTTCTAGACTTTAATGATGCCATCATTTACCAAAGCTGCTGTGTTCTCAATTCAATCTCTTTTCTCAGTAGGTAGAGACTTACTTACTCTGTCAACTTTTCTCATTGGCCCAGTAAGAGATAGATTTTCTTCATGAAGTATGCATAAAATTTTAAAGACATATTACAAATAAAAAAATATGTAATGGGTACAAATGAGCAACTTAGTTGATTATATAATTAGAATAAGTTGTATTGAGATGAAGCAAGGATCACTCAGTGACAATGATACCAAGCACATTGTCTGAGATGAAATTCAATGAGATTCAAATGCAGGTGTTCCTGACTCAAGTATAGCACTTTACTATGCTGCCAAAATGTTGGAAATTTTCCTTTCACTTTTACGTGTGTGTGTGTGTGTGTGTGTGTGTGTGTGTGTGTGTAAGCTATCAATATTACAATTCAGCTGTCCATCAACTATCTCATACTTTCACCACATTGTCTCCTGGTTTTGATAATCAATTTCCAAAAAAAAACATGAACAATGTCCTTAATATTTCTTATTGCCACAATATTTTTAATGTTCCTGTATCACTTCATAGATTGTGATTGAGTAAAAAGTAATGTTTTCCCAAAATGTTCTGGAATTACCATTTTCTTAATATGAATGTAAGTCAACAAATTCTATAACCTCTTTGGAAGATATATATATATAATTTAGTCATATACAAAAAATAAAATTATTCTGATCTTTAAAGATTTGTTAAGCACATGGCTATCATGTAGGTATTCCTATATTGAAGCTAAGGCTTATGCTTTGTTAATCTTTAGAAAAACATGGAGGGTATACTTATTGTCTAAATTTTAAGAGGTATCATTTGCATATTTTAAATAGTAGTAATTGCAGTAAATGTTGATTTTCTTGTAACCATGTTAGACATTTCTGTTTTCCTTTCAAGATTTGCTAGACCTCTCTCTGTTGACATTACCTGAGTTCAGAATTAGATCTATCACATAGATAAGACATGTAATATTTAAAGACCAAACTGAAACTATCTCCATGAAGAAGGCAAGTCAGTTTCCTATTTACAATTGTTTTCCCATGTTTAGCTATTTACTTTGTTGAACTAAGATTTTCCAGTTCTATAGATTGAAATTTCATATATTAGCATTGCACACTTCCCAGATATTTCCAATCCATACTATATCCTCTCGTTTCATCTTCATTACATGTTTTCAATCCGACCCAGAACCTTGGACTCTGTACTCTGACAAGTGAACTTTTATCTTTCCTTTCCAGGAAACAGGCCACCAACTTACTTCCTCTCCATTTCCAAAATCTATCTTAGGATTTACCACTCTTCTTACTAACCTTTTATATTTCCCCTTCATGGTTATCTTCCTTCATTGTTCCTTATGGATGGGGACAGCTTTGCTTGCTTCTATTTATATACCTAATTCTCAGCATTATTTCTAGCATACTGTAAGTACTTAGTAAATCTTTTTTTTTCATTCACTCATTCATTTTTGGGGAAGAAGTCAAATAACAGTTCCACCTACTGAAGGGCATGACATTGAAATTAAAGTAATTTGGTTTAAATCAAAACACATTCTAACAGTGGTAGTAACACAGATAAAATTTTAATTCACAAATTTTATATTATGTTATAAGGCTAATCTTCCTTTTGTACTTCACCTTAGCATATGTATGTGTTTATTTATTTATAAGTACATATGCTTATCCTTTCTATCCAGAGTGAATGCTACTCAAGTTGCTGTCCATATGTTCAATTGTGACAGAAAAAAGACTTATGCTTCTTTCCCTGATATTTGCATTTGGGCATTCTTTTAGTTTTTAATCAGTGAGAATTATTTTAATGACAATAACTGAAGGCCTAGTTTACTTCTTTCATTTTTTGAACTGTCAATTGTATAATTAATATTAGACTTAGACTTAGAACTAATATTCATTAGTTTTAATAGTCTCATTTTAGAAAATAAATATAGAAGAGATCTTAAATATGATCTAGCCCTTGACATTCATTTTATAAATAAAAAAATCAAGTCCCACAGAAAGGAAGGAAGGAAGGAAGAAAGAGAGAGAGAGAGAGAGAGAGAGAGAGAAAGAAAGAAAGAGAGGAGAAAAGGAAAGAAAAAGAAAGAGAAGAAAAAGAGGGGAGGAAGGGGATAAAAGAAAGAGGCAGAAGGAGGAAGGGAAGGAAAGGAAGGAAGGAAAAGAAAAAGAAAAGAGGACGAGAGAAAGGAAAAAAGAGATAAAAAAGAAAGGAAGGAAGCAATGAAGGGAAAAGAGGGCGAGGGGAAGGGAATCTTTGGGATTATAAACTACTATGCAATACTGTCTTTCATATTGTCAAAGTATAGCCTTTAAATCTTGTTGAACATCTTAAAGCATTTGGAAATTGCATAGAAATGACCTGAGCCAGTGACTACCAATAGGAAAGGGTATTTTTATTAAGGTCATTCTAGAGCTAATTAGCTGCATTTCTTTCATACTTTATTCACATCATAGATTATGTCTGCAAGACAGAAATGTGGCACAAAATCATATACCAATTCTAATGGCATAATGATGATAAAATATGGTAGCTGATGCAGAAAGATCATGACCCCAAGAAGAATGAGTTGCAATGATGAATTCTCCTAAATTTATTATACATAATGATGATCACTTCTTTAAAAACCAATATAATTAGAGGACTCCTAGAATATCCATTCGGATATTCGGATACTAACTACTTCTATCTCTAACTGGAAAAAAGGAAACTTATACAACGTCACTGACTAATAGTCACCCAGTCTCTTCTTGGATGTGTCCAGGAAATTTTTTTCTTAAGATAAATTCCGAATGCCTTAGTTTATCTTTCAAACCATGTCATGGTTTGTCTCCAATCAAATATTAATGACTTTATCAAATTAAATACAATCTAATAAACATTTTTTTTTAGTTTTCTACTGTGTTCAAGATATGGTAGCTGTTTTTTATTTGTGTTTGTTCTCTCTATTGATTCTGTATATATCTGTTATTATTGTCTTTCCAATAAAAAGCTTTTTGTTTTTGTTTTTTCTTTGTATCTTCAGTACCAAGAAAGTGTTTGGTCCATAGTAGGCATTTTTCATAAATGGTTAATGTTTACTAGGTACTAGGGCCTATCCTATCTAAACCTGACTTCTTACTGTTCCTCAAACATTTTCTATAATTCTGTAAAATTTCTTTTTGTCATATCATTCCCTTTGTCTGGAATACTCTCTCTCCCATTTTTTTTCTCATAATTTAAATCCTACTATAATTAAACATAATAATTCTTCAAGGAATTGTCTCAGAGCCCCTGAAGTTAGCATTTTTTCTTCTTTCTCATTAAACTCTATATGTAAACACTTTTCTCCTCTAATATTCAATTCAATTCACTAGGGTAAAACACATTTGGGAATAAAAGAATGAAATACAGATTTTGTTTTCATAAGGCTTCTAGTCTAGTATTGAAGATTATACTTGTGTTCAAATAATTATAATAGGCATAATTGAAAGGGGCAGTGAGAAGGGGAAAGTATTGTTTCATTGAGGGGAAAAGTATCTAAGCTAAACCATGATCAGAAACTGACAAACATCATAGAAGGAAGATCATTCAAGATAAGGAACAGAAAATGAATGATGATATAATAGGAAAACATGAATTTTGTTTAAAGAACAGAAAGGAATCCAATTTTACTGAAAGCTAGAATGAATGAAGGGGAGCATTTAGAGAAAATATTAGAAAGGCACATTAAGGACAGATCACACTAGGCTTCAAGTGGTAGCTTACAATGATTTTTATTTTTTTTCAATAGATTATGGATAGTAATTGGAGATACAAGTTTGGCTCTACTAATGTGTATTATATTGCAGACCTTGATCAAGATCATATAGAATCTGATTAGGGGTATTAATTATTAATTCTGAAATTTGAGGAAGAGTTGACCCTATTTATTGTCTTCTTCCCAAAATAACAAGCAACACTAACCAATGTGGAAATTAATATACCTACCAACCACATTGTTGTTGTAGGGATGATAAAAGAATTAAATGGATAGAGCTAAATATAGAAAGACATATCACATATTCCCTGTCTCTCCAGATCCAGTTACTCTCCTTGCAAATGGGTAGCTGAAGGGGAAGATAAAAACTAATTGAAAACATGCCATGAAAATAAATGTTGAACCATTACATATTATTCTCATGGCTACTGGTATTCAGAACATCCCACTGTGATAAGGAGCAAACACTAAGCCAATTTTGAAATATTGCAGGCTTTTTCTATGCTGCCTTTTGATTTTTTTTTTCATTTAAAATGTGCCAGTCCAAAAGGTGGTATAGTTTAAAATCTTTCAAGTACAAGTACATTTTCTACATTATATTTTTCATAGATTTCCTCCTTAAGGATGTGTAGAGGAATTTAAAATTGTATTACATCTTTATATGTATATATATAGAAATATTTATATCTATATCTTTTTATCTTTATAACCCCTCCAGTTTTCACATAAAAGAATGAGTTTAAATGTTTCTTAGGCTAGATCATTTGGAGCAATTATTCTGTACTAAGATTTCAGTTGGCTATCAGTAGAGCATCAAATTATGGTTGAAATCTTTCTTTTATTCATTGGTCATTGTGCAATTGTAACCCGACAAAATTTATAATTTAACTGCCTTGCCTATTAGATACTGGGGAGTAATGAGGTTTAATTATAGCTCTCTAAAAGCATGAAAAGAACCAAAATTAAAACAAATTACACTACCTCTTTTTCAGAATAATCTTACTGCAAGAAACCTTTTCTGGAAAAATTAAAGAATTTTGTCATTAAAACAGAGAGGCTTTGAGTGAAAGCAGCTTTCTTTTGAGATATTGTATCACCATTTCCTGCCCCAAGGAAGACGAGTTCAGATTCAGTCTTAGATACTTTGTCTCACTTTATGTGAGAAGCTGTTTACCCTTTATCTAGTTCAATTTCTTTATCTGTAAAATGGGGATAAGTATAGCATCTACCAGCCATGGTTGTTATGGGGGTATTTCAGAAATCAGAAACACTACAAATCTGAGCTTGATTTGTTTTTCTCATTGTCTAGACTTCAAAACCTAATGGAAAATTTGTAATAATGATGATTAAACTTCAAAGTATGTTTTGCAATATTTTTTCAAAGTCAGTTGTTAGGCATTGATAAGTATGATACATATATATTTATATAGTGTGCACATTTATGCATACATACATATACATATGAATATGTGTACATATGTACCCATGCATGTACATATATACACATATTTTATTTGCCCTGATATTATGTAAGTTCCTTAAGAGCAAAAACTTTGTTTCCTCATTACCTAGCCCATTTTATGGTATATTGTAAGCAATTTTAAAAGTACATGTTAATTGAGTAATTAGGTTGCATTAACAGAAACTTAATGTCAGTGAGATAGAATATAATGCAACTATATTGACTATATCACAGCTAGACCACAGATACAGTATTATCTGTGTACCACATTATAAGAAGAAAGATGATAAACTGGAGCATGTCCAAAGGGTGATGACAAGACCGTTAATAGGCTTACATTTGTATTTCTATTGTTCTAAAAGCACAAACTAAGGATTAAGCATAGAGAGATAGTTGGGGATAATTTAAGGGAGAAAAAATAAATTAGTGTACTCTGAAAATGAAATGGCTCTTCTTAGACAATAGTAAAGATCAATAGAAGCTACAAAAGTATAAATAAATAATTATTGGAACCCCAAAAATCATTTAGTCCATTTTCTTCATTTTATAGATCAAGAATTAGAAACTCAGGGAATGAAATTCATTTCCCTAAGGTTATTCAAGTTTATTTGCATAGCTGGGATTTCTACCCAGGGCCTTGGAGCCCAATACCAATCCTCTTTTTTGTTTCACTCCCTTCTTTTTCTCAGCCTCTCTTCAACATTTGGATGGCCTTTTCTTTCTTAGAATATATGTCTAACATTACTTGGAATAGTTAGGAACAATATCATCAAAAACTTAAGCTGAACAGAGATCTCACAAAGAACCATCTTTTTCCTATAGCTAGTTTGATATACATATATATGTTTTACCTATAAGCAGAAATCATATCTTAAACATCTTAGAAATTAAAAAGAGTTGTTCAAAATTTCATTTCCTCCTTCATTTACTCATTGTATTGTAGTTTACAATCCAGAATATCTTCCGCAGCCTCTGGTCAGATTATCCTTTTTAAAAAAGTATTTCTTGGACATGTTGACACATTTTTAAAATAATTGAGCCTTCGGTGCTTGGTTACCTAATTAAAGTTCCCACTTATTCAAATCCTGCTTCATTTTTGTATATTTGTTATAATCATTTTCCGTATCAAGTAGGGATGAATCCAGATTCAGACTAGATGGGTTTCTAAAAACAGTGACAAACCTGATACTAGAGGATTGCTTATTCTTATGCAAATGGATGGATAGGTGAAGGCAGGAACATGGAATTCTCCTACCAGAGGAATTTCTTATATTTATGGAAATTGGCAAGGGTAAATTGACACATTAGTTCATTAACACTGCTCTCCTATGGAAAAATCTACAGCCCTTTATTTGGAAAAATGGGAGTGGGGGATTTTTTTTTTAATTCATTAGAAAATTTTTATTTTCATACTCTTAAGCAACTTTGAAAATTTCTCTATCATTTTTCATTTGATAAAAACATTCCTAGTTTGGAAATTTTAAAAGCTCATAGCTTATTTTTAGTAATAAATTATTTTTATGTTTTAGAAGATTAATTTTGTGATTTTTGGAAGGAACTCAGAACAAAAATACATTGATCTCTTGGATAAAACTAGGTTATTTGAACCAAGTTTACGAAGTAATTTCTAAATTATGAGAGTCAATTCTGCTCTTAACCATTTGAGCTAAGCTTACTAAATACTTTATAGATTTTGGAAGTTAATTCTACCCCTCTCATTGTTTGAACATGTGTTTTCTTGACTTCAAGGCAGGACAGAAGCATGCTACTCCACATGGTTTATTTTTCATTTAATTTTTTGTTTTTAATTTAGGGATATAGATTGGCCCAGAGATTTCATTGCCATGAAGAACTTACAGATGAGGAAATTCCTTCTACTAATGCTGAGTACAGTATATTCTGCAGTTTTTAGGATTAGGGAGATGCTTGGCGAAATGAAACGTGTTGTGGCTTGCCTAGAATCATACAACCAAAATGTTAAATGTAGAATTTCAGTCCAACTCTCCCTTGGAATTGAGACCATTCTCTATACACTATGTCCATTGTCCCATGCTTATTAAATTATTCTTTGAATTTGGAAAGAAAACAGCTTCTTGTTTGAGTATTATGATTTCAAATTTAACTTGGCTTGAAATGAAACCAACATTCTTTCTTATTGGCTCTAACCTATGATACCATTGGTATAGGGATATCTCTGAAGTTTATCTTCTTAGACTATTGTAACTTGGAGCACTGAGAAATTAAGACTTCCATAAAACCTTACAATTTTTGTCTTGAAATGGTATTAAAATGCAAGCCTTTCTAATTCCCAGAAAGGCTCTCTCTATCCATTAGAAATCATGATACCAACATATTTAAATTGTTTCTAAAGAACTCATATAATTATCTCTTTTTATTCTACATTATACCAAACATTTGTTGAGTTTGATATATTTGGATTTAGGATCCAAATCATTAAAATTATTAGCTGAAGTTTGACAATGGCCTTCAAATTATTTTGACACTGCAGGGGGAAAAAAAACATTAAACAAATAGACTAAGAAGATTTCAGTAGTCAGGATGATAAACTTATTGAGTTCACTGAAAATTCACATGAATCTGTTTTTGGTGGCAACTGGAATAGCTGCTAATGGAGAACAGAGAATCCCATTCAAAATGTGAGTTTTCTTTGTGAATATATGAAATACATTTCCATCTCTTAGGCCAAGTAGCAAAAAAATCAATGAATTGTATTAGCTAGGGATTTATTGACTCATTCATAGAAGTAAAAATTAGATGAGAAATGTTAAATATTTAAGTATAATCTAGCTTATAAAACACAAAGGCGCAAGAAGCAAGAAAAATGTAGATTCCCTATAAAGTCAATAGGAAAAAAAAAAAACTGTGGCTAGTTATCCCAGGAGAGGACTGTATTATTGTCAAAGGGTCTATAAGAAACTTAGCAGTGATGGGGTTGCATTGGTGCTTTACTTTAATAGCTATTGGCAAAAAAAAAAAAAAAGTTATTGAGATAGTGATTGAAACTGTTGAATCCTAAGTCCCTTCTGATTCTGAAATTCTATGATTCTATAACATTCTATAGCTATTAGCTATATTAGCTATATTAGCAGCTAGCAAATTGGAGCTGAATGGAAAGAAACTGACATTATTTCATGTGCAAAGTCACAGTAGCTTCTTCATTTCTGGAGAGTTTAACTTCAGCAAACAGTCCCAACCATACTGGCATATGAAATGTTCATTAGTGAAAATGTCATAGCGGTTGCCTTGCAATGCTGATGCTGACAGTGTCGTTCCTTATGAATTATTTGTGTGTTGGTTTGCCTGGAATTTGGATAAGTTGGCCACTGGAGCAGAAAAAACATAGCCAGTGTTGTCAAATATTATTGGTGCACTGGGGCTTTCTGTGTGCCCGATTGAGTAGCTTCAAATGACATTTGACATGGTTCTTTCCCAAGGCCTTAGCTTGCTATGTGCAAAAAACTCCAAGTTGATTCACTCAGCTCCAGAGGGTATATCCTAGGGAGTGCCTCAAGAAAGTTCCTATTCATTTATGAAATGCCTTTTTTTCCTGCTTCAAATTAATCCTTTATTCTTTCAAATCATTCCCATGGTACCTTTTTTACTTTACATTTTGATAAGCTTGAAACAATTTGATAGAATTGAACAGGAAAAAAAGCAAAAGCTCTCGTCACAATAATAGGGAATAAATAAATGAATTCAGCAAACCAAATGGTGCCACTTTTACAGCTGTACCAATCTGCCTTGCCGAGCTTTTTCCGGTTTTCTCTCATTAAATTATGTCTTTGTTTGGAATAATTATGGATATTGCATTTAAGCAGTTAATCTTTGTCTTAAATACATAACATTCCTGGTTGTTCTGATTTCCCTTGCAAATGGAACTTGAATCCCTTGATTGCAGCAGTAATCCTAAAATAGCAGAAGGAGAGACTGAGTCCCTACCACAAATATCTTTATTGAAGTCATTAGGCAATAGAAACTAATCTGAGTAAGACATTTACTTCTGTTCCAATAAAAGCACAGTTTTGTTCTAACAATAAAACAAAACATTTAAGGATAAGGAAAAAGAAGAGAAAGATAATGAGTTTCTTTTGGACATATCTAGTTAGAAAGGCCACTATTTAATAGATGATGCTGGATTGAAGGTCCAGACAGAGACTGAGGCTTTCTGTATAGATCTAGCAGTTATTTGCATAGTTCAACCTGTCAGAACTGATGAGTTCAATGAAAAAGTGTGTAAAGAGAGATTAGGGAGCCTAGGACTGAGCATTTGGAAATACCCATGTTAAAAACATATTATCTGGATAATTAACCAATAAAGGAGATCCAGGTCATAGAGGTCATCCAGGTATGGAGAGGGGAGAAAGGAGACAAGCAGAGATAGAGAAAGACAGAGACATAGACATAGACAAAGAGAAAGAGGTAGACACAGAGAGAGGGAAGGAGAGAGAGACAAAGAAAGAGGAGGGGGAGGGAGAAGAGAAAAGAGACAGAAAAAGTGGTAAGGAAGGAGGAAATGAATATCCAGGAGAGGGTGATCAACAGTGTCAAATGAAGCAGATAAGTCAAGATGAATCAGTAGTGAGACAAAGGCAACTAAGAGATCATTATTGACTCTGTAGAGAATTATTTTATTTGTATTCCCAGGTTCAGACATAGTGCTTGGAACAGAGTAGTTTCTTAACAAATACTTGGTTGATTTAACTAATTCAACCAATTAATTAGTTGTATTGATTTAATTAATAAACATGATATTTTTCATATATATGTTTATCAAATTACTGGTCACTATTCTATTTCTGTGTCATCATTATAGTCAGATAGAAGTTAACAAAACCAATGATAATGGCAGTATTCTTTTGTAAATGTTGTATAACTGCAAGTCTTAGAACACTGCAGGCACTGAAATTTTGAAGTTGAAAGTTACATAGAAGGAAATGGAGAAGTATATGGTAGGTATAAGAATTAATAAAGGGATTATAAGTGGGGAAATATGTAGGAAATTTGGTATAAAGGAAGGTATAAAGGGAATGTGATTGGACAGATAAATGGACTGATAGCAAAAACAATGAACAGCTTGCATGCCCATTAGTATGTATTAATGTCAAAACAATTCAAAGAAGTCCTCATCCCTCTCTAATCTTCCCATTCCCATCCTTATTCAATCGACTGTGGAATTTTTCCTGCAACATATGATTATGGTTTGTGTACTTTGAATAATCATGGATGTATTGCCATCTCATTAGAGGAAGAAATAATCATATCTATGAAATCACAGATTTGTTGAATAATTGGAACAATAATGGAAAATTAATTGTTAGAAGAAATATGTTTTTATGTTAACCTAAATTTGATTGATTGATAAATACCTATATAATTGTTTGATCATTTTCCACGCATATACAAATCTTTGTGATGCCTTTTGGCAAAGATGCTGAAATACTTTGCCATTTTCTTTTCCAATTCATTTTATAGATGAGGAAACCAAGGGAAACTGACTTGCCCCACAAGGGTCACGCAGCTTCTATATGTCTAAGACTGAATTTGAAATCATGTCTTCCTGCTCTAGATAGAAATACACATGAATGAAATCTCATAATCAAAACCCACTGTCAATGCAAAGTGTAGCTACAAAGGTTAGCATTTACTACTTTTAAAAACATTATCTCATGGGGTCTATTCTGTCACTGACTTAAGAGACTTCTTGATGGGATGGTCCCTCATGGTGTCCTATCAGAGATCACTAATCCTTTATATGCCTAGTATTTCAAGCCCTTTAGAAAAGAACTTGATGTAGAACTAAAAGACCCAGGATCTTGACTTGATAGATTTGTGACATTGCATATATCCTTTTGCTTCTTTATGGCCTTCATTTACTCATTTGTAAAATAATAGGGCTTAATTTAGAGATATCAATCAATAAATCAACAAGCATTTATTAGTTTATACTGCCAAGCATATTAATGTGATGCCTTTCTGCTCTGTAATTCTGTCCCTTCCCCACTTTGACAGGCAATACTCCCAAAAGATTACAGAGGATGCCTAATGGTTGGCAATATTTCACTGTACTTGGCACTAGAATTGGAAAAAGCATTTGGATCCTTCCCTTTTCTCCTCTACTTTTTCCTAATTTGTTAAACTGTAAGTCAAATTGGATCCTAGTCATTCTGAAATGAAAATAAAGATGACTTTTTCACCTCCTATGATATTTCATATCTGTACTGTACTTCACTCAGAACTCAGAGGGGGAAAAAACACATTTATATTGAAACAGTCATGTTGCATTGATTCTTCCCTGTGTGATTATTCCAGTAATGACTGGGTAACAATTTGGGATGAAAATAATCTCTGTTGCAAGTGTTGTATGAGATAACTCCCTAGTGAGAAGGACAAATAGCCTAAGATTCTGTGTTACCTGTATTTGAGACATCACTTTTCAATGTGAGTTTATTTACTATACCTCCTGCATGCTTTTAGGTACAGATGTATTTCTTGAAAGCAGTGCATATTCTTTCATTTTCTTTTGAAAAAGTATTTTTTGCTCATTGAAATAAAACTATCCATTAGAAACTCACTGAAAAGCCTAGTGAAGGATGTTATTTCAGCTGGTACATGCAGCCCATGTTTTGATGAAAAACAACTTAGGCTATAGGAGATTTTTTAATCTCCATTTGTTGCTAGGCTCTCTCTCTCATGCAAATATGATTGCCTGCTTCCTAACTCTTCATTTTATTTTCTATCTTGTTCTCAATTATTCAGTCCTTCTACCACTCATTGTCACAAATCCTTTCTGTTGTCCTTTCATTTAACTTCTGTCTCGCTTTCAAAGAATCTAGGTATCTCTTAGACCAGCTCCCCAGTTAAACTCGCTTCATCCCAAAGCTGGAATGCTATGATTAGCTATGCCCCTCACCCTTCACAGTTTTTCCCAATATGGTGCTTAAGCAATCAATAAATATTGATGGAATAAAGAAATAAAAGTATAACACTAAGTGGAGGAGACATAGAGCCCCACCATTACTCACAAGATATGGGGAAATCATTGGTTTCTCCAACAAGTTTTTATTCATCATTCTCTTAAGTACTCAGGATGATGAAGAAATAGTCTCTAACCTCATGTCAATTATAAATCAAAGCTTCAACTTAGTGTTTCAGAGGTACAGAATACTTTCACATACATTTGCTAGTTTTACCCTCATAATAACTTTTGAAATTGGTAGATCTGATATTGTCATTCCTGTTTTATAAAATTCAACTTAATTAAATGCTTTCTATGTGTAATATACAGTGCAAGAAATGGGAATACAGTGATAAAAAAATTAAATGATCTCTGCCCTTAGGGAAATTCTTTTCTTTTCTTTTTTTATTATAGCTTTTTATTTACAAAACATATGCATGGGTAATTTTTCAACATTGACCTTGCAAAACCTTCTGTTCCAACTTTCTCCCTCCTTCCTCCCACCTAGATGGCAGGTAGTCCAATACATGTTAAATATGTTAAAGAATATGTTAAATACAATATATGTACATATATTTATACAGTTATCTTGCTGCACAAGAAAAATCAAATCTAGAAAGAAAGTAAAAAAACATGAGAAGAAAAACAAAAATGCTAGCAAACAATAACAGAAAGAGTGGAAATGCTATTTGTGATCCATACTCATTTCCCATACTTCTCTCTCTGAGTATAGCTGATTCTCTTCATTATTGAACAATTAGAACTGGTTTGAATCATCATATAGTATTGTTATTGAAGTATATAATGATCTCCTGGTTCTGCTCATTTCACTTAGCATCAATTTATGTAAGTATCTCCAAGCCTCTCTGAAATCATCCTGATGGTCATTTCTTACAGAACAATAATATTCTGTAGCATTCATATACCATAATGTATCCAGCTATTCTTTAATTGATGGGCATCCTTTCAATTTCCAGTTTCTAGCCACTACAAAAAGGGCTGCCACAAACATTTTTGCACATGTGGGTCCCTTTCCCTTCTTTGTGATCTCTTTGGGATATAAGCCCAGTAGTAACCCAGCTGGATCAAAGAGTATGCACAGTTTGATAACTTTTTGAACATGGTTCCAAATTGCTCTCCAGAATGGTTGGATTTGTTCACAACTCTACTAAAAATGTATCAGTGTCCCAGTTTTCCCACATTCATCATTATCTTTTCCTGTCATCTTAACCAATATGACAGGTGTGTAGTGGTATCTCAGAATTGTCTTAATGTGCATTTCTCTAATCAACAATGATTTGGAATACCTTTTCATATGAGTAGAAATAGTTCATATCCTTTGACCATTTATCAGTTGGAGAATGGCTTGTAATCTTATAAATTTGAGACAATTCTTTATATATTTTGGAAATGAGACCTTTATCAGAACTTTTGACTGTAAAAATGTTTTCCCCATTTATTGCTTCCCTCCTAATCTTGTCTGCATTAGTTTTGTTTGTACAAAAATTTTTTAACAATATAATCAAAATTTTCTATTTTGTGATCAATAATGATCTGTAGTTTTAATTTGGTCACAAATTCCTTCCCCCTCCACAGATCTGAAGGGTAAACTATCCTACGTTCTTCTAATTTATTTATAATCTCATTCTTTATACCTAGATTATGAATCCATTTTGACCTTATCTTGGTGTATGGTATTAAGTGTGGGTCAAGGCCTAATTTCTGTCATACTAGTTTCAAATTTTCCCAGCAGTTTTTGTCAAATAGTGAATTATTTTCCCAAAAGCTGGATGGAGTCTTTGGGTTTATCAAACACTAGATTACTATAGTTGTTGATTATTTTGTCCTGTGAACCTAACCTATTCCACTGATCAACTAGTCTATTTCTTAGTCAATACCAAATGGTTTTGATGACCACTGCTTTATCATATAGTTTTAGATCTGGTACAGGTAGATCATTTGATTTTTTTTTCATTAGTTCCCTTGAAAGTCTTGACCTTCTGTTTTTCCATATGAACTTTGTTGTTGTTTTTTCTAGATCAGTAAAATAGTTTCTTGGGAGATTTGAATCTTCTTGGGAGATTTATAGCACTCAATAAATAGATTAGTATTGTCATCTTTATTATATTCACTTGACCTATCCAAGACCACTTAATATTTTTCTAATTGTTTAGATCTGACTTTATTTATGTGGAAAGTGCTCATATAATTACTGACTTTCCCCTTGGCAGATAGGAAAATTATTTTCAATATATACACATCATATATACTAAAAAATAAATAAAATGTTGCTTGAGGAGCACAGCTCCAAGTCACTATTTTTGTTCCCAGAGAAAGCATACAAAAAGTTAATGTAGAGAGATCTCTGAATATGCATGCATATTCTGCCCCTTCTAAGAAGTCTTCCATAAATGTGAGTTATGAGGGAAGACTGGGTTTTACTAGAGAATAACTCCCTTGACATATGGGATCTTAGGAGAGGAAATCAGTTGTCATGATCATTCTTACTAAGTGTTAAGCCTAATTGACATTTTTTTCCCCTCTAAATTTTGTCAGCCAGGGATAAATCACTGTTCATCTTTCTATTGTTACAATTCTGTTAAAGTGGTAAAGATATTAATAATAAGATGGAGTGGGAACCAGAATAGGCTTCACAGAAGAGTTTGTATCACATGTGAGCACTAAAAGAAAATGACGATTCCAAGGTAAGGGGGAAATGAGGAGAGAATATATTCTAGGAATAAGGGAACATCTGCACAAGTACATAGAAGGAGATAAAATATTAAGTTTAGAGAAGATCTAGTTATCCAATTTGTCTGGAAATTCGAGTGTGTTAAGATGAGTAACATGAAGTAGAGTTGGAGCCAAATTGTTTTAATAGATAGATTTAAATACTAGGTTAAAGAGCTGAGGTCCTAAGAGCTTACTATACTACTGCCATGAAGTACAAGGTAGTATTAAATGACATGGGGAAAAGATTATGGAAGACTGAGTTAATACTATATACATTTATATAAAAGTGAGATCAATATGGCTTGGATTGGTTGGAAAGTCTAAGTCTTCATCAGTGAGATACATCAGCTAATTCCTGAAGAATGGAGAAGATTAGGAGCATAAAGGAGAACCTTTCTAGGCTGATCAAAGCTGAAGAGGCAGTTTAGTTCAAGGAAAGAGAAGTCAATTTGGCATCATAGAAGCAATAACTCATAGGCTTAGAACTAGGAGGGATCTTAGATGCAGTCACATCTCACCTCTCACTTTACAGATGGTAAAAAATGAGATAGAGAACAATTAAGTAACTTGCCCATGATCACATATTAGGTTTCTGAGGTGGGATTTGAACTTAGGTCTCTGATCCCAGATCTAGTATCCTATCTACTGTTGTCTGCTGTTGCTCTAAATCAAAAGATTTTACTTTAATCCTTGTTTCTATCTCTTACTATATGACTTGAAAAAGACATCTCTTCTTCCTGGGGCTCCATTTTCTTATTTGTATAAATGAGAGAAGTTGAACTAGACGATTGCTGAAGTTCCTTCTCTCAATGACTTAGAAGAGAGACTAGGTATGACATATTCTTCTTCATCCCCATTCAATCTATCTTGCCTATTTGAAGGTTAAGAAGCACCATCACTGAGAAATCTTGGAGATGTTGTTAGAATCTTTTTCCCCTTTTCATCATCTTTGATCTGATCCTAATGGGAAGGGAAAGAAATCTCCTTCAATTAGTTTGGAAATTGAGAACAAATGTTTTTGGCAGATTTTACACAAAAATAAAAACAAAAAACACATTTGTAGCAAGTACTCTGAATTTAAATTATGCTATATTTTAAAATATTCTTCCAGTGGCAGTTTAATTATATATGCCTTTAAAACATACAATTAGAATTCCAAGTAACATAGAACACATTCTCAATGAAAGATTCTCATGGAAACTTGAAAATGAAATTAATTTTGCACATTAAAAATCCGTCTATGTTAGGTGACGGTTTGTAAAGTCTTGGCATAAGGTACTAGAAAGTAACACTGCCTGCTTCCTCCAAGTCCTTGGCTAACACAAAATTTTGGCCATATTATGTTTTCAAGATAGCTTTATAGGAAACACACCATTTCCTAGTAGAGGTACCTGTCATGATCTGTTGATGTATTGAACTTCTCTGTCAACTTAGGCAGCTTCTGAGACAGATCTGATTTAGTAAGAACATGATCCTAAAATTGTTCCCTCTACACATGTGATTTCCAAACATGTGAGTAGCACATTAAGTAGATTGAACCAAGAGAAACTTAAAGTGAGCCAATATAGGAGCATTGATTTTTTTGTTGTTGTTGTCCTTTGGGACCTTACCGTAGCTCTGCAAAGGACAAGTTAAGAAATAGTTCCAGAAGGCATAGCCAATTATAATTTCCTACATTGCGGGAGGAAGAATAGGAGAATGAAAAACACAAACAACTGTGTTACATGATGAACTATATTCTAAGCAGCTCTGGTCCAGCAAACTGTTGACATATTTTCATGTACCTATCATTTAAAGGAAATCATATCTGACCTCTATTACCTGACTTGATACCACTTATATTTCTCATGTCAAAAAAAATTTTAAATAGATATTATTGAAATATCATCCATGAAAGTCATCCAAATGAACATTATTTTATAATTTTTTTCTTTTTTTTTAATTTATGGAAGAAAACAAACATTCCCATAATATAGTATAATAAAAAAGATAATTACACATAAGACTGGAAATCTATTAAGTACAACTTGCTATTCTCTTAAATATATAGTAAAATTATCCTGTATTTTTTTCCCTTCCCTTCTCACTTCTTCTTAGATATG
Source organism: Antechinus flavipes (assembly GCF_016432865.1). Classification (NCBI taxonomy): domain Eukaryota; kingdom Metazoa; phylum Chordata; class Mammalia; order Dasyuromorphia; family Dasyuridae; genus Antechinus; species Antechinus flavipes. The sequence goes on from NC_067402.1 coordinate 245,715,345, forward strand.
GCTACCATTAGACACAAAGAGGTATATGTATGTTTGTATGTATATACACACAATACTCTCTCTATATGTATGCCATTATATATATATGTAAAATTATTCTATAAATAATTCTGTTTATCAATTCTTTCTCTAAATGCAGATAGTGTCTTTCTTCAGATGGTCTTTATAATTAATTTAGGTATTTATAATAGTCAAAATTCATTCAACTATTCATTCAGAAATAGTTATTTTAAAAGCCAAATTCAATTACTCCTTCCCTTTCCTTCAAAGAAACAAAACTTGTGTATAGCACCCTCCATTTCTCTTGACCATTGAATATTTATTGCAATCACTTTTACAGCAAGGTAATTTGAAGTAACCAGATGCACTGTTAATGTTATTCTTTGCAGAGGAATAAAAATTAATAATTTAAAGCAATACAGCTGGAAGGCAGCTGTTTGGTAGAAGACCACATCTCTTCATCTTTTTTCTAAATATCTGAAAGCTAGGAATAATTATTTGCCTTAGTGAGTTAAAGGAAAATGACAATTTTATGTATTGTGTACTAGCTACTTATCTGTAATTTAAGATTAGACATTGTTATTTCTAATGTAAGGATTGGAGTGGGATTCTTAACTTTTATTTAGGACTGTCATCTTAATTGAACTAGAGAAAATAATTGCCAAATAATCTTGTGAAGATTACTATAATAAAATGCTGTGTGCCCATGTCTGAATTCTATCATGCACAGTGATCTGCTTGTGAATATATTGTCAGTTATCTTCAATGTTCCCTTTATTAAAGAGACATGTTCACCAGTTCTTGATTTGTGCCAATGACTTTCTTACTGAATTCAATTGGAGTTGGTAAATATGTTAAAGTAACATGTCTCAAAGCGTAAGATTGCATTGTTTTTTATAGCTATATCTCATGTACTATTTTTGTGTAATCTAATGATTTAGAAAAATAAACACCACTGGGGACAGCTAGATAGTACAGTAGATGGCGTGCAGACCCTAAAGTCAGGAGGACCTGAGTTCAAATCTGCTTCAAACACATCACTTATTAGCTGTGTGATCCTGGACAAGTCACTTAATCCCAATTGCTTCATAAAACAAAACACTAATAATAGCAGTATGATATAGTGGGTGAATAATGACGCTTTGGAATGAGATATATCTGGTTCTACCTCTAATGCTCATGTTGACCATGAGACTCTGGACTGTTGTGCATTATTAACTCTTCACTGATGGAAACTACCTACACAATTAAATCATGGGTCTGGGACTCTACAACCCTAATGAGAGACAAAGAGACAGCAGACAGACAGGATGGAGGGAGATAGAGAGCAACTTTTGATTAATATAATGAATATATTTCTTCCTAAGAGATTATGGCCCCTTTTTATTTTAGTAGATTATCAGGTATTGTATTTAATTCCATTTTCTCTCAAAATCTGAAAGAACAGATATCATATTAAAGTTTTCCAATGGGGAAGTTTTACTACTAAAAGAAATCTGCATGGTGGGGTATTTATGTCTGTTAGTAACTAACAAGCTAAATTCATTTAAGTATTCATTTTTATTTAAATATTCACACTCATTTTTATTTATACATTCATATTCATTTTATTTGGATTTTGCAAGATTAATTCAACATCAGTTTGGAGAAATGTTTTTAGATAAAATGGAGATTAGGTAGAAAGTCAGTATTTTTCTTGTAAAAAATTGTAAAAAATTTATTTATACATTATTCCATTAGCTCTTCTTATTTTCCCATTTTGCAAATGGCTAATAGGGTTGCAAGACTTACTCTGAAGCTTTTCTCATATGAAATAGTTGGGTTTAATTGGAATAAAAAGAGTTTATGGCATCTAGTCAACTTGCTTCCCTTTTCAGGTAAAAGGCTTTTTTTTTTTTTATTAACCCTTGAAGAACATAAAATAAAGTTTTCTAAAGTATTTAAAGACCATGTATTAGAAACAAGGGTGTCAAACTCACATAGAAATGGCATTACTAAGATATGCATAAAAATCCCTATGAACCACATATTGATTTAGAAAATAACATATTGACTCTACCTATATTTGACTGTATTTTTATTTATTTTATTAAGTATTGTCCAATCATCTTAATATGATTCCAACAGTACCATGTGGAGATATTATGCTTAATGTGCCTCTTTCCTAGAATATTTCACATTCAAAATTCTATGTCCAAGAACAAGGGCAGAATAAAGTATTAATAGAAAAGACCATGCATTATAATCTAGGTATTCTACAAGTATTAAGAGATTAAGAAAGATTTTGGTACAATTTTGCCTCTGAAACTTACTGGCTTTGCGAACCTCTCAATGCCCAAGGAACCAAGACTACAAGTTTCCAGTAATGTCAGTCAGTCTTCACTGAAAGAGGCCCTTCTTACTGTTGATGAAATCCCAGGTCTAGATGAAAAGAAACATTCATAAAATAAAAATCCACATAGGAGCTATTCATATTCTTTGAAGAAATAAGTCTTACATCTGAGAAATCAATTCTGTGTTGTTGTTGTTGTTGTTTTTCTTCATTTATCCTGTGAAGAAAAAAATTGGGCCTAGGATGTTGAAAATGAATATGCAATGCAATGAACAATTTCATCAAATCTCTTGTAACTTTTGTTCTCCAATTTTATTACAGATATTAAAAAAAAAAAGCTAGCTGATGAATTTTAGTAATGGCAACCAGAATTGTTGTTTTGGTTTAGTACTAAATTTCTAACCAACCAAATTGTACCTTAAATGCAAAGGTAAAATAGTTCTGGATAATTTTTCGACCTATCATATATTCATAAGGCCAAGGATATAGAGCTCAAAGGGACATGGCAAGTCATCTAGACCAACACTCTTACTTTCATGTCAGAAAACATAGAAATTTTTGGGTCAAGTTTACATAGATAGTAGAAATATCAAAAGCAGATTCTAACTTAGTTCCTTGGATTTTACAACCCATTTTTCACAATGATATTTTAAAGTATCCTATGATTGATATGGAAATATGTTTTATATGATAGCACATGTACAAACTGTCCCAAACTGCATATCATCTTCAGAGGAAAAAGGAAGGAGAGAGGGAGGGGGAAAAAATTGGAACTCAAAATCTTACAAAAAATGAATGCTGGGGCAGCTAGGTGGTGCAGTGGATAGAGCACCAGCCCTGAAGTCAGGAGGACCTGAGTCCAAATATGACCTCAGACATTTAATACTTCCTAGCTGTGTGACCTTGGGCAAGTCACCTAACCCTAATTGCCTCAGAAAAAAAAATCTAAATTTTTTTTCATACATAACTAGAGGAAAAACAAATGCTATTTTAAAAAATAACAATGAAATTTTTAAAAATTATAAAATGTTATATTCTCTTTAAACCAATAATAATAATCTTATAAAAATCTTTGAAATTGCTCATTGTCATGATTTGGATTTATAAAGACATTTTGTTATTCTGAGATTCTCCTCTACTGATTTTGTGAATATTTATCATAACAAGCCCCACCCAAACCCATCATTTTGCCATATTTCCTTATTTCCAATCAAGCTCCCAGTTCTAGGGTCTCATGTTCCCAATGGTGAAATTCTCTACAATGAGTCTGTACTGAGACCTGTAGCTTCTTTTGCTTATCTTCATACCTTGGAAATTGGCAAATGGCCAAAATCAGACTTGATTTATTATTTTATTTGTTTATACTTAAGAACTGGGAATCTAGTTGGTGCAGAGCCAGACCTAAGGCAGATTCATCTTCCTAAATTCAAATCTGGCTTCAAACATTTACCAGCTGTGTGACCTAGATAAGGTCATTTAATCATGTGGCTTCGGTTTCCTCATTCATAAAATGAACTAGAGAAAAAATGACAAAGGATTGTAGCATCTTTGCCAAGAAAACCCCCAAATACCAATAGGACACATTAATAGTTAGGTATGACTAAAAATGACTGAACAATTCCATATATGTATATATAAAACAAAATTCTTGAACAAAAGATTTTTAAGAAAGTAATGGAAAAATATGTTAATAATTTTTTAAGTTAAATAAAGGTTTTCCAATATTAAAATTCAAGTTTTGCCCTTTCCTTACTATAGAAGTTGACCTCTGTCTTGTTGCTGTTCCTCCTGCTAGCTCAGTTTCCACGACCTTGTTGCTTTAGCAGCTGGTGCTGAGTTTAGATCTGACTTGAAAGCTGGCATATTAGCAGGACTTTAACCCTTTAGCAGTAGCTGCTGACAAACAGATCGTATGAGAGTGGCTCACCTGCCAGTTTGCATCAGTTCTAATTCAGAGTACTTTTTAAAGTTTTAAAGTCTAGGATAAAGTTAATTTATATACTATGATATAAGATATTCTATAAATGGATTTGCTATCTATGAATAATTACTTTTCAGTAGACTATTTTGTTTCAGGAAAAAAAAAAGAAAAGAAACACATTGGTGCAGTGAAAATAACAAACTACCTTACTTTACTGGGACTCATTTCCCCTAGAAAGGCTACAGTTTGAATTTTACTTATTCCAGTCTTCTCATTTTACAGACAAGGATATGGAGTCCTTTCTATGTCAAAGTTAAGTGACACCCAAGGTCACACAGCTAGTTATTGACAGAGACACCTGATTCCCAGTAAAATTCACTTTCCACTGAACACTAGGAATTTTTAGAACTGTGGTTCTTGGAGGCACACCAGCAGCCTGGCACCTCTTTTCTTTTTTGAAGGCATGGAATATCAGAACCAGAGAGCATACCAGAGTTTTAACAGCATGGTAGCATGCAGGGAAAAAAATGGAACAATGGCCATAATAATAACAAATATATGCCCTCAAGGAGTTCACATTCTATTGGGGGAAAACAATCCTTATAGTTCGTTTCATTCACTAAGATCCTGATTTGTTTTCAAGACTTTCATAGTATTTTTGGTATAGTACTAGTTCTAAAGCTCTGAATAACTTAATGGAGGCATAAGATATTCAGATCTTAAAGAGTTTCCCAGAAAATATATTTTAACAGTATGAAAGGACTTGTCTTGCTACATAATAGCTGGAGGCAATAACTTTCTTATCTCTCAGAAAGATAGTAGTATTGTGGTTGCATTTTAAAATTGTATTTGAGAATAGTTATTATCACAAAGACTACAGGAAAAAAAAAAACCCTTGACATTTTTCCCACTTTTAATCAAAAATTACAACTTTTAATTAAAATTGTAACATTGTAATTCCTTTCATATTTCTAAAATAATAAAAGTAACATCCTCAGACTGTAATCAGTCATTAATGGAAGAGGCTCCTAAAATATCCATTTTCACTTTAATTTGTTATTTTTCATAGATACATAGTTTAATGGGTAAACCACTTTTAAAAAAATGCTAAACTTTTTTTAAAGTGAACACAAAATTTTGCTATTTTTTTTTTAGTTGACATTAAGTTAGCATGGGGAATTCAACTGGAATCAGTATTTTAATTTCTTTTTACCAATTCATAAAATTATATAAATGAATGAAGAATTTGAAAGTATGGAATTCAAGATATTTCCATTCTAATAAGTCTTCCAAATTCTATAAATTATGATTTTTCCAGCTACTAGTGTACATAACTTTTGCTTTGTGTATTTCAGTAATGTATAGCAATACATTTGCAATATGGGATGCTAACAAGTCATAGAATATCCCTCTCTATTTTGAATAAGAATCCAGTAGGAATCCTAGAACAGCACATGATTAATCCAAGTTTATTGACTGGTTTTAATATCATATCATAACTTCTTATACTACTACTTTTGACATCTTTCAGCATGGTCTATTTTGCCCCAAGAAAGATAACAGAGACCAGGTCTACAGTTTCAGGTTTCCCTGCAAATACAGAGAAAAAAAATCCATGTTGATTTTTTCCATCATTGAAGAAAGATAAGAATCACCTATACTGATAACTATTTTAAAATAATTAGCTTCATTCCCCAATTGATAAATGGTCAAAGGATATGAACAGACAATTTTCAGATAATGAAATTGAAGCCATCTATAGTTATATGAAAAAATGCTCTAAATTACTATTGACTAGAGAAATGCAAATTAAAACAATTCTGAGGTACCACTTCACACCTCTCAGATTGGCTAAGACAACAGGAAGAGAGAATGATAAATGTTGTAGGAAATATGGGAAAATATTAGTGTCCACTAATGCTTTGTTGGTGGAATTGTGAAATGATCCAACCATTCTGGAGAATAATTTGGAACTATGCCCAAAGAGATATAAAACTGCCCAGCAGTGCTAGAATTGAGTCTGTATCCCAAGGAAATCTCAAAGGATGGAAAAGGACCCACATGTGCAATATTAGTTGTAGCAGCTCTTTTTGTAGTAGCCAAGAATTAGAAAATGAATCGATGTCCATCAATTGGAGAATGGCTGAATAAGTTATGGTATATGAAGATAATGGAATGCTTTTGTTCTATAAAAATGATGAACAAGCTGATTTTAGAAAACCCTGATACTGAATGAAACAAACAGAATCAGGAATATGTTCTACACAATAACAGCAAGAATGCGTGATGATCAGTTATGAAGACTTGGTTCTTCTCAGTAGTTCAGAGATCCAAAGCAATTCCAATAGACTTTGGACAGAAAATGCCATCTGCAGCCAGAAAAAGAACTAAGGAGACTGAATATAAATCAATATATGCTATGTTTGCTTCTTTTTTCTGTTTTTTTTTTCATCTCTCCTGATATCTTTTCCCTTTTGCTCTGATTTTTCTTTCCCAACATGATTCATAATGTAATATATATTAAAAATAAATGAATTTACCAGAAAAATTAAAATAATTAGCTTTATAGTCCTGTGTGTTTCATTCATTTACAATTTTTTTCTGAGGAATCAATTTTATCCAATACCAAAGCAATTCAAGATACAAAAAAATGGGGGGTTAAACTCCTGCTCTAGAGAAAGAGCAAAGAATATCTGTCTTTCCATTTCATCTGTCATTTACTGGCCATGAGAAATCTGATCTTGGACAATTTTTGTCACTATTTTAGCCTTATTTTTAAAATGAGGATAACTATATCAGTCATGTCTATTTTAAAAACCTGTGAGGATCAAATGAGATAATTGGAATCATCATGTTCATAGAAGTTATTAATTTATTATTAGATAGGAACTAATCATTCATCCAAGTAGCTAGGTGACACAGAGAGCATAATGCTACATGAGTAAAATATGAGTTCAAATCTCGTCTGACATTTACTATGTGTGACCCTTGGCAAGTCACTTAATCCTATTTGCCTTTATTTCTTCATCTATAAAATGAGATGGAGAAAGAAATGGCAAACTATAACAGTATCTAGACCAACAACATCCCAAATAGAATCATAAAGAGTGGGACATGACTGAAACAACTGAACCAAAAAGTATTCATCCAGAACTGATTGAGCACATACTATGTGAAATGAAATAGCAGTGCCTTTAAGGTCCTTACAGATTATCAGGGAAGATAACTGGTATATAATTACATGTGCAAAAAAAAAATAGTTTTTAGGGAAAATAAAGAAAGGTGTTCCCTAGATTAAGACTAATCACAAAAATTTAATCTTAAGACTTAGAAGACTGAGTCAATCACATTTTATTGAACTGTATTATGTGCAAAGTGTCATGCTATGCAGTCTTGATGCAAAAATAAATGAAAAACAGTTTTCTCCTTTAGGAATTTACATTCAACTCATTTCCTCTCCAAAGTTCACTTACCTTACTTTTACCACTTAAAAAAAAAAAAACAGAATAAAAAAAAAAAAAACCAGAACATTTTCATGTGCCCAACAGAACATCAGGGAGGATTCAAAATACATAATAACTAATTGCCAGTTCAAGGGGGAAAAAAATAGATAGATAGATAGTAGTAGAAGAAATTGTATTCATGAATATGAATTCTTTACTTCCTTGTAAAGTGTTCTTTTGTTCTCTGCTGTGTACCTTTTGATTGTTTTCCCCTTTCATTCTCCTACTACCCCCAAGCAAGCTCCAGTGAAGAAAAGATATGTTTATGTGTATACATATGTAGATATATATATGTATATATGTATATATATACATATATATATACACACACACATATACATACACACATTCATATTTTTTCCTATCTCTACTGACTCTTTTTTTTTCAATTCTGCTCCTTAAGTTGCTTTGATATTATATAACCTCCCCCTACCTAAGGATCCCTCCCTTATCTTCTCTCACTCTTCGCTACCCCATCTGCCCATCTCTCCCTCCTTACTTCTTTATAGATTTTGGAGGGTGCTATACCCTTCCTGATATATGTTGTATTCCGGGACCTGCAGTCTTTTATTATGGCTACTGATAAATCCTGTAAAATTCTAATTGTTGCTCCAGCATATTTGAATTTTTTTTCCATGTTTCTTGCAGAATTTTCTCTTTGATTCTAGAAATTTCAAAATTTGGCAATAATATTCCTATGTGTTTTCCACAAAGGATCATGTTGAAGTGGTGATCAGTGGATTTTTTTCTATTTCTACTTTCCCCTCATGTTCCATCACTCCAGGATAATTTTCTTGGATTATTTCTGACATTGTGTCAAGGCTCTTTTTTTTTTGGTTACAACATTCAGGTAGTTCAATTATTCTTATATTTTCTCCTCTTGTTCTGTTCTCCAAATCTGTCAGATTTCTTATGAGATGTTTCGCCTTCTGTTCTATTTTTTTCATTCTTTATAATCTGTTTTGTTATTTCTTGGTCTCTCACTGACTTCCTCTTGCCCAATTCTAATTTTTAAAGAATCATCTTTGAGACTCTATATGTCTTTTTCTAATTGGTTAACTTTTTTTCATAATCTTCTTGTTTTTCTTGGATGGTTTTTATTTTTAGATTTTTAAACTTTTTTATTTAGATTTAGAGTTACTTATATTTAGTTTTTTTTTAGATTTTCCTCAATTTCGCTCATTTGATTTCTAAATTCTTTTTTAAGTTCTTCTTTAAATTCTCTCTGGGCAGAGAGCTATTTCACATTACTCTTTGGGGAGTAGAAGCTATTTTACTTCAGTGTCCTCCAATGAAAATGAACCCTGGTCTTCCCTGTTCCCATAGTAAGTTTCTGTGGTGGGTTCTTCTTAGCCTTTTTTTTTTTTTTTTTTTAGAAAAGCTATTAGTATTAGCATCTCTAATTGTGGTGCTTATACTACAATTACATTTAGGAGAATGGTGCCTCAAGCTTCACTTCAGCTCGATCCTCTGACCTAGAACCCCAAATCAAGAGCTCCACCCTCCTGGAAGTGCCCACAGCCAGCAGCATCCCTGCCCCATGGCCTCTGGGTGCTGCCTCCTCACCCAGGGTCATATCCCTGCAGCACAGCTGAGCCCTGACTTTCCTAATCAGCCAAGGTTCTCTCACTCTTCCTGGATCCAGACCCATGACCCCTCAAGTTGCCCAGAGGTGAAAGTCTGTGGTTTCTGCTGAGGCTCCAATTAAACCCAGATAGCCCCAAAGCTTCCCACTTGGTGTTTCTGCTGAGCTAGCTGGAGGTGTTTCATTTCACATGGGTTAATCCCCTGGTCTGGATCTTTCTTCAAATCTTCTGTGTTATACCAGGAGTATTCCTGTTCTGTTCTAAATCTTCTTGGTTTTTCACCAATTTATGTTTGTTCTGAGGTGCAAATTTGTTAAGGAGACTTGGAGAGCTTGAAATTTACCAACCTACACCACCATCTTCCCAGAATCTTCCCTATTACTTTTTTTAAACATCTATAACAATAGATGGTACATAGTTGATGCACAAAATTTTGCTTTGTCTTTTGAAACATTTTTAAATTTTGGTCCTTCTTCTCTAAGAATAAGGACTGGCCTGTGATTTCAGGAGAGGGATTTCCCAAATAAGAAAACACTCTTTATCACTACAGATCCATAGAGTTGTCTACAACTCTGAGGAGTTAGTGATTTTGACAAGGTCATACAAACAGTATTTGAAAGAAGCAGGACTTGAACCCCCAACATTATTTATTTTGAAACCTGTTCTTTATTCACTGTGACATATTTATGCTAGATTCTCCTACTCTATTGGCTAATGTTTGAGCAGTTGTGTACCAGGTGTTGGAAACCGTTCTTGGTATGGCAGGGTTTATATGCAATATAATGAAATTATGGTATCCATAGCAAACAGCAATTCACTATATTTCACTTCAACTAAAATATCTTCATGAGGTTTAATAGAAGGTTTTATCTACTGGACCTTAAAAAAGCAATAAGTATCTTTTAGCTTCTTTGTTAAATTTCTATTGAATTATTTCCTTCTACTTATCTCCTTAAATTTAGTTACCCTAACACATTTGTCATATTTCCCTCTGTCACTTTTTGTACCAGTTTACAAGAATAGTCCTCCAAATAAATAGGGTGCATTTTATGAACCGATTTTTGCCTTTATAAACAAAAAATTAAAGAAAGAGCTTGCCAGAAAGGCAGAATTGTACATGATGAATTGCCAGAAAGTGAAACAATTTATTTTAATGAAGAGGGCACATGTTAGTTCTTGATACCTATTATGTGCTAATGCTAGGAAGCTCACAAAAGAAACAAAGCATCATTTTTTTAACATATGCCCTTTATTTGGATATATGTATCAATGTGTATTGACTCAGATTACTAAATTCCATTTAAAGGTTAATGAAAATAATATGATTTTTCTTTTCCTATTCAAGTAAGCCTTTGGAATCTTTATATAGGAACTTTGATGATCCACAGTATCCAGATTAATAACTCTTGTATTAAAGGATTCACAGTCTTTTTGTAAATGGGGTAAAAAGTACTATCGTACCAGCTGCATAGTTAAAAAAAGAAATTGGACATAAAGTTTTAAAAAATGGCATTTTGTGGATGGTGAGTGAGATCTTAATGTTAACCAAATTAAGCCATTACAAAATCAGATCTCACATGTAACTTAACCCAGTTGGAAGACTTCAAAATGGACTACTGATATTCTAAATGATTTTGCAGAAGAGATTTTGTTTCAATAAATTCCCACTGTATTACAGCATTTAAAGAATTTCAAAATAAGAATCGACTTTGAAAGTCAACTCATCTATCCCAAATAATTATAATAACAAAGCCAACAATAATTACCTCGTTTCAGATTACCATGATCCTTACTCCAGCCCTAAAGTTTGTAAAGGGGTGTCATGGCTTCAAAATATTACATAACCAGATGACTCAAAATTTAAATTATAGAATTTAACAAAAAGTGATTTCTCCCACATTCTACTTTCACCACTTTTTTTCTCTCTCTTTTTGATCTTCTCTTCTGCTTTTCAAATATTGAAAGACAAACTAACATGTTAAAAAGATATCTTCCATCTGTGAGTCCAATCTATTCAAAGTAAAAAGCTCAAAAGGGAATTGTAACATGTGTGCTGTATTCTCATAGAATCACAGAGCAAGAAGGGACCTTTAAGGACAGTTAGTCCAAACTTCATACAAAATTAAAACCCCTCTATTCAATCCCAATAAATAGTGATCCAGTTTTTGCATAGCTCTATTGGTTAGGAATTTCTTCCTTATATCAAATGTAAAATTGCTTCTTTGCAACCATTGATTTTGCTTCTTCCTTGTGTGTTAAGCAGTAAAGGCCTTGTTTGTCTTCCATAGGATGATCCTTCAAATACCTGAAGATAAATATAGTATCCCACCAGTCAATTGCTTTTTTGTTTTTTAAACTTAATTGAAATGAGAAAAGCAAGTTTCATTGGAAAATATGAAAAATCTGTTCCATTTTATTAATAATGATTCTCCCTGATGGTTGTGGTCAAAAATGAGAGCCTTTGGCTCATTGATCTAAAAGAAAAGGGATAGGGTTTTTGTTCTTGTTGTTTTAAGAGAGTCTCTGAGATCATACAAAACAAAATAGCTATTAGGACAAGAGATTGAGATTCAATATGGTTAAATTAGATTTGTTATTTCTTGAGTCTGAAGTCCCTTTGGTAGTTGGATAGCACTTCCACCACAAATGAAAAAAAAAATTTGAAGTACACACCAATTTTTCAGATTATTGCAGGTGACATCCAAGCCTGTCAAATGGAGACAAAGGAAGGGCATCTAAATTAGACAAATAAAAGAGTTTCTTTAGCTCCATTCAGAAATAACAACTGAAACACATAAAGAGAGGAATAAACATGAATAAGATTGCTTTGAAATAAACAATTTAATTTCCCCTCCCAGAAATCTTTTTTTAACCAAAAAAAAAAATTCTTAGAAAAATTAGATACTGTTTGATAGATATTCTGAACAAGTAAGTTTAAAGATACAAACTACTTAAATTTTAAATATTGGATATTAAAAACATTTACATGATAGAGCATGTTTTTTATAGATGTGGATAGTATTTTTCTTTCTACACCAAAGAAAATCTAATTATAATGTTAATTAATATTTATCTAGCACTTTCAGATTAGTAAAGCACTTGAAAAATATTATTTCATTTTTATCATCATAAAACAACCTCTGTGAGACATGTGCTATTTTTAATCCCATTTTATAGATGAGGAAACTGAGGCAGATAGAAGTGATTTGCCAAGCCACATAGCTCTATGTCTAAAGCCAGATTTCAACTCAGATCTCACTTTTTGGTCCAGCACTTTATCTTGTACCATCTAGCTACCTATGTTACCACAGTTCCTCTGGGAAGTACTACAAATATTGTTATTCACAATTTAAAATTCACATTTTTTAAAAAATGGTCAAAAGTGAGAGAAGGGAAGTAACTTACTTCATAGTATCAGAACCAGAAAAGAGAATGAAAAATGAAGATTTGACTTGACAATATTGGAAAATAAAATTAGAAAAGAAAGGAAATATAATTGTACGGCAATGATTTTTCATTGCTTTAAAGGGGAAAAGGGTGCACTGGAGTGTGCAGATCATTTATCATGCTACACAGAATTTTGCTGTTCTATTTTTTGAAATTTAAGTCTAGAAATCATGCAATTATTCTGTTATGCCTCGTAAACACAGTAAACCATCTCCAATTACTGTAAATTCATAGTAGTAGTAAAATGCTTCTGTAGCCTAACATTTTCCCCATGGTCATCTTTGAATTTATCCAAAAATCATAAAATTCATAGCTCTGGAAAAGATCACAGCCTTTCATCTATTCTGTACATTTTATCTCTGGGCAAAACTGAGCTCAGACAGCATATTTTTCTTTAGGATCGACAGAGAAGTTTCACAATCCTTCCTGCTGTTCATGGTCTCTTACCATGATTTTTTTTTCCTAATGTCTAATATTTTCATTATATTTTTAGCTGGCCCTGGACTCAATCCTCAGTCCTAGTGCATGTGCATTGCCTATAGAGGTAAAATTCTAGTATGTAATCTTGTTCCAACAGTTATTATTTAAATTTTTAAAAAACATTTTCTGTATCTTGGTTCCCCTATGTGCATCAAAAATTTCCCCTATCTTTAGTTGCAATATTACCAAATTCTTTAAGATTTTTTAAGAGGCACCTCCACTGTATCAGCATACAAAACACTTTTCACTCCCACAGAAAATATAAAGGAGGTACTGTCCCATTTCCCACCTACTATAACAGAATATAAGGAATTAATAAACTCTGTTACCTGTAAAATACTATTGTAAGAACTCTGAGAGATCCCTGTTGTCCTTGAGTTAATTTGATTCTCTTTTATCACCTAGGATTTCATCAGCATGTCAAGGTTACCTCACTTTCCCCTTCTGAGCCATATCATAGTGACTTCTGAGGTCACCAACTTTATTATAGACATTAGCCAATCCAAAAGTATTTACTGAGTTCCTATTTTGTGCCAGACACTGAATTAAAAGGCAAGCTTGACCATATACCCCTATATCCATTAAACTCTGATGACTCCCTATTACCTGCAGAATGAAATATAAAATTCTATTTGGCTTTTAACACCCTTTAGACCCTAATCCCCTCCTACTTTTCCAGTCTTCTTACAACTTGCCTCCACTACATTCTCTTTTATCCAGTAAAATTAGCCTCTTTACTATTCTTAGCACATGCTATGCCATCTTCCAACTTAAAGCATTTGTTCTTGCTGTCATCGGGCCTGGAACTATTCCTTCTCATCTCACACTCCTAATTTCCCTGCCTTTCCTCAAGTCTTGCTTTCTGTAAAAAGTCTTTTTCCATCCTCTTTAATATTAATGTTATCTTCTGGTATATTGTCTCTTCCGTTAGCCTCTAAGTGCCTTAAGAATAGGGACTATTTGAGTGGTGGGGTTGAGAGTGGAGGAGGGCTTTTTTTAACTTCAGCACCTGGCATTAATAGATAATTAAGAAATGACTATCTTCCTTTAGCAGCCTAATGTAGAGCAATGTGTCACCATAAGGTGTAATGCTAAACAAACATTTATTAAATGCCATTTATGTTACAAGGAACTTTGCAAGATGCCAAAAATACAAAGATGCTCTATGATACAAATATATATTACACAAATAATTAAATGCATAACATAGAAGCAGAGTATGTGAGATGGAAAAGACATATATTAGTGATTAAGGGAGTCAGGGAGAGCTTTTTGAGGAAGGTGGTATTTGAACTGCTCTTGAAAGGATGAGTGAAAATTTAAGTGAAAAAGGAAGGAAGAACATTTCAGGCAGAGAAAATAGGCCTAGAGCATCCCTAAAAAAGGCACAGAGGGTCAGAATGTAGTCCAATTTAATTAGATTATAAAGAATATAGAGTAGAATCATATGAGACAAGGCCGGAATAGAAAGAAAAGCACCCTTTTCTAAATGAATTGGTTGGCAGGCAAAAAAATTTGATCTTTATTTATTTGACCTAAATTTGAGTAATAGCGAGTCACTAAAATTTTTTTGTCGAATAATATGATAATATCTTCAATTAAGAAGATTATTAATCTGGTTGGATTATAAAGGATGATTTGAGTGGAAATATCTGTCATGTTATGGATTTCATATGTAATTTTCACACTAGTACTTGTGCTATGATATTTTAACTCCAGGCATTAAATGGGGCCTGACAGTGCAGCATGGGAGAATATCTTAACCAATTTATTTCCAACAATAATGAAGTGAATGACCTGAGAACTAGAAGATTTAAATTGAGAAGTAGTAGAAAATGAATTTGGTTGGGTAGAATGAAATCAGATTGCAGGTAATTTAGGTGTATTTATATATTGTATCTCCCATTAGAATGTAAGCAACTAAAAGTTAGGCATTTTTAAATTTTTAATGTTTTAAAATTCTCAGCTCTTAGCTGTGCTGAGTACTTATTATATATCCTATCACAAGAAATTAATTGATGTTTGTTGATTGATTAATGTAGTTTATCCATTTTGATTTTGAATCCATTATTAACTTGAAACCTTTCTATTGTATAACTTAAATTTTAATTCTCTGTTTTGTGATCATTTTCTTGTTAGTCTTATCCAAGATAAGAATTTCTTTTTTTTTTTTTTTTACTCAACTAAGAAGTTTATTGAAAATAAGAAAAGAAATCTCAGCACTGAAAAAAAAAAGACAACTCAGAAAATGTAGGGTAATTTCTTTCTTTCTTTCTTTCTTTCTTTCTTTTCTTTTCTTTTCTTTTCTTTTCTTTTCTTTTCTTTTTGCTGAGGCAATTGGGGTTAAGTGACTTGCCCAGGGTCACATAGCTAGGAAGTGTTAAATGTCTTTTTTTTTTTTTTAAATTTTTTATTTAATAATTACATTATATTGACACTCGTTTCTGTTCTGATTTTTTTCCCCCCTCCCTCCCTCCACCCCCTCCCCTAGATGGCAAGCAGTCCTTTATATGTTGGATATGTTGCAGTATATCCTAGATACAATATATGTTTGCAGAACCGAACAGTTCTCTTGTTGCGTAGGGAGAATTGGATTCAGAAGGTATAAATAATCCGGGAAGAAAAACAAAAATGCAGATAGTTTACATTCGTTTCCCAGTGTTCTTTCTTTGGGTGTAGCTGCTTTTGTCCATCATTTATCAATTGAAACTCAGGTCTCTTTGTCAAAGAAATCCACTTCCATCAAAATATGTCCTCATACAATATCGTTGTCGAAGTGTATAATGATCTCCTGGTTCTGCTCATTTCACTTAGCATCAGTTCATGTAAGTCTCGCCAGTCCTCTCTGTATTCATCCTGCTGGTCATTTCTTACAGAACAATAATATTCCATAACATTCATATACCACAATTTACCCAGCCATTCTCCAATTGATGGGCATCCATTCATTTTCCAGTTTCTAGCCACTACAAACAGGGCTGCTACAAACATTTTGGCACATACAGGTCCCTTTCCCTTCTTTAGTATTTCTTTGGGATATAAGCCCAATAGAAACACTGCTGGATCAAAGGGTATGCACAATTTGATAATTTTTGGGGCATAATTCCAGATTGCTCTCCAGAATGGTTGGATTCGTTCACAACTCCACCAACAATGCATTAGTGTCCCAGTTTTCCCACATCCCCTCCAACATTCATCATTATTTTTTCCTGTCATCTTAGCCAATCTGACAGGTGTGTAGTGGTATCTCAGAGTTGTCTTAATTTGCATTTCTCTGATCAATAATGATTTGGAACACTCTTTCATATGAGTGGTAATAGTTTCAATCTCATCCTCTGAAAATTGTCTGTTCATATCCTTTGACCATTTATCAATTGGAGAATGGCTTGATTTCTTATAAATTTGAGTCAGTTCTCTATATATTTTGGAAATGAGGCCTTTATCAGAACCTTTAACTGTGAAAGTGTTTTCCCAGTTTGTTGCTTCCCTTCTAATCTTGTTTGCATTAGTTTTATTTGTACAAAAGCTTTTTAATTTGATGTAATCGAAATTTTCTATTCTGTGATCAGTAATGGTCTCTAGTTCATCTTTGGTCACAAATTTCTTTCTCCTCCACAAGTCTGAGAGATAAACTATTCTATGTTCCTCTAATTTATTTATAGTCTCGTCAAGATAAGAATTTCTAAAGAAGACTTAAGTTATCCTTTTTTTTCTCAATTACCTATTATATCACATTCCCCAAGCAATAGCCCTGGCTTTTCTTTGATCTTCTCTTTCCCCCTAACAGGGCTTTGAACATCCATTCAAGCTTCATTTCATCATAAACTTTTAGATCTCCTGACATCATTTTAATAGGACTGCGAGATTTTTTTGTCTTTTTTCTCAATTATGTGTCCTTGTTTCTATCATCTCTAGTTGTTAAAAAATGCACAAGTTGACCAATGAGTTACCAAAGAGTCTGTATGACTCTTCTTTTTTTCCTCCTGATGGATGTACAAAGACAAAAGTGGGATTTATTCCTAGCTCATGGAATTTATATTCTAATAGGGGAAGTAATACTCATCCTGAATGTACTCATATGGATGCATGATGTTTCACCTCTTAGAATGTAAACTACATGAGGTCACAAACTTTTCCACTTTCCTCTTTATATTCCAAGTACTCAGCATGCACAGGGTTTTGTGTGTACTAAGTGCTTAGTGAATGTTTATTGACTGATTGATTAATGAGCATGTATAAGTTAATACCTAACACCTCCAAGATAATCTTGGAGGAGAGAGTCATAGCAGATGATGAAATCAAGAAAGCTTTCGTGTAGAAAATGAAAATGAAAATGAATCCTGAAAGAAACTAGAGTTGCTAAAAGGTGAGGATGAAGAGGAAAGCATCACAGGAATGGGGGAACCCTTTGTAGAATCAGTATTTTATTCTTCAAAGCATCCCATCCTATTTGGCTCAACTTTCTTTCTATGTAGTTTCAGGACACAGAAGCCCCAAATTCTATCTGAACCTTCAGATCTAGGTTTTTGCTGACTAAATATCCCAATTCTACAACTATCAATTAGTTTCAAGCCTCTTCACCACTCTAGACATTGTTCTGTTTCATTTCCCCTCAGGAGGGACGTTACTGTCAATGTCACTCCAAAAATTCATGGCATAATTTTCCAGGCATAGTTTGAAAAGGACAAAATATAGTGGGATGATCATTTCCTTTGTTCTGGCTGCAGTGTGCCAGCAAGGGTGGAACTGGTTTTCAGAGAAGACAAGAGCAGGAAGCATGAGATTGATGGGAAAAGAAATCATGGATGAGAGTTTGAACTTTACATTGAAAATAAAGAGATTTACAATTGGGAAAGAACATTCTAACTGAACAGTAAGAGCATGAAATAAATAGAAGAGAAGATGGCTAAAGTAGAGGACAGAAGAGTTGATGACAAATTGCTTCTACTGGGAGTTTTGGGAAACAGAAGTTGAATCAGTAAAATGGGGCCAGATTGCAGAGGTCTTTAAATGCCAGGCTGGGGAGTTGGATGTGATCAGATAAACAGCAGGAAGCCATCATTGGTTCTATAGCAGAGAAGTCACATGTTAAATAATATGTTTTAAGAAGATTAATCTGGTGAAGTAATGGCAATTGAGATAGACCCTAGGGAAGTATTAAAGATCTAGGCAATTAAACTTTTCTTATAGAATAATTTAGTCAATTAACACATTCCTTCTTCTGTCATTGTTTTCTACAATTAAAAATTGGAAAAAAATTAACATCTTGCTAGACCTTAATGTGTACTTCAAAATAAGTATTCTTTTTTTCCTTTTTACTTCTGTATATTTATTTTATTCTAATGCAATAAGTCTCCTTGCAAGTCCACAGTGTGCTGTGGTAAATTCACCCACTGCTGTTCTGCACATTCCCTCAGCCAATTTATTTCAATTTTAGTCGAAGCAGCCAGCTCCATAGCGGATGACTGCTGACTGCAGTTCCACACCATCTCTCTTCAGGAGTAAACTTGTATCAAGCACAAAGCTTCCATATGTGGGCATGGATGTGATCAATTGACTGTCAGCTGCAGAAATGCTTGGCTTGGGAGATGTCAGCTTCTGAAGCATGGAGGTACAAGGTGGCAATGAGCACTCATCTGTCATAGAGCTCCCTGCTTCTAGAGAAGTTACCCAGCATGTCTGGTGTACTGAAAACATTCTGAAACAAGTTCTTAGAACAACAGCCTGCATGTTTAGTTATTGGGTAGCCACATGTTGCCTTATCTTCTCTGATCCTCAGTTTTCTCATCTATAAAATGGGGATAGTAATAGCACTTACTGATAAAAAGTGTCGGAATCATTTGAGAAAATGTCGGTAAAGTACTTTGCAAACCTGAAGGTGCTTTTATAAGTATCAACTAGTAATAGTGATGGTAGTCATATTAGTCATAGTAAGCATAGTCATTGTCATCATCGCAAGAGTAGGGCAAATAGGTAATACAGTGGATAGAGTCCTGGGCTTGCAAATAAGAAGAGTCATCTTCATGAGTTCAAATCTGACCTCAGTCACATACTAGCTATGTGACCCTGGTCAAATAACTTGATCCTGTTTGCCTCAGTTTCTTCAGCTGTAAAAATGAGCTGAAGAAAGAAATGGCATTCTGGAAAGCAATTTGGAACTATGCTCAAAAAGCTATGAAACTGTGCATACCCTTTAATCCAGAAGTGTTACTACTGGGCTTATATCCCAAAGAGATTTTAAAGGAAGGAAAAGGACCTGTATGTGTAGTGAGCTTTTTCTTCTCAAAACGCAGCCAGGTGATAAAAGTTCAGATCTTTTAATATCTCCAATATAGCCCGGTTAGCTTAGAGGCCTATCTCTCTGCTTGGTTCCAAGAGCTCTCTCCGAATGTCGCCAAATCCAAAGGTCTGGTCCTTCAGCCTCTGCCTCTGCTGTCTTCAGCCTCCAGCCAGCTCCAACTCTTCATGTCATTCCGGTGAAATCTCGACTTGTAGCATCTTCCTCTCTCCCTCTCTCTGACTGGCCCATTGGCCTATTTATGCTCCTTCCAGAGAGAGGGATTATGGGTAGTTCTACTTAGTACCTTGTTTCAGGTTCTGCCCAAAACATCTTCTTGTAAGATTAGATCAACTCTAATTACTTAGCAGTTAGTAAGGATTCCAACATCTCCCCCTTTCTTTTGTTTTAAAACATAAGGGGTTTCTGAGGGGGTACACATAAATCCATCAATATGGGCCAGAACTTTGTAACAGATATACATGGTATACATAAATCCATCAATATGGGAGGCATTATACATAATTTACATAAGTACATAGCAATATAACACAGGCTAGTAGTAATGTAACAACATGAATCAACCTAAAAATTTACACATGTCCATAAGTCCTAGAAACAGTCCAATAGGATTCCATTGTCCATTAGTTCATGTGCCAGGAATCCAATAGCTCCTGTAAGCCCTGAAGTACTGCAAAAGTCCATCTCAGGGAACCCAATGATTCTTGCTGGTTTTTCAGGAACTGAAAGCTGAAGATTTTAAAGTTCTTTTGACAGTCTCATTGTTAGCCTTTTCCACCTGTGGAAATATAAGCAGATCCTCTTCCCCAAGCAACAGTTAATCTAATTCCCTTCTATTTACCAAATTTGGGATTTCTCCTCATCATCTGGTAATTACATTGGAGCTGTTTGCATTGGATATTGTCTTGTTGTCTTAAAAGGCCTGTATTCTTCCCAACTGTAATCCTGATTGCTTTTCTGTTGGTTGATGACATCAGAGTTCTGAATTTCTAAAGTCTCTCTGGGTGTAACCTCAGCTGCTATCATGCCCCACCTGTCCTTTGATTGATACTTTGGAGCTGGGTCCTGCCTCTCATTCCTCTGGGTCAATATACATTTAGAGGCCCAGTGAAAGCCTTGATTACATTTTGGACATGGAGTTTTGGGTTTTCTCTCACCCTGTCTTCTCACTCTATCTCCATATCTACAATGAGCTCTCAAATGTCCAACTTTTCCGCAATGAAAACATCGACGAGTTTCTCTAGAATTCCTCTGCCAAGAAGGACCTTGTCTTTCCATGTTCATCATAGTCTGGGCATAATAAGCATTTGTGCCCACTGTGGCACAGCGTCTAATGATTTCTTCTAAAGGAGCATTTTTGTCTAGCCCCCATATAATTCTCTTGCAAATCTCATTGGCATTTTCCTTAGCCAAATGTCTAGTCATTATTTCTGTTGCTGCATTGTCTCCAATGGTTCTTATTACAGCTGTTTGTAAACGTCCCACAAAATCTGCAAAAGGTTCGTTGGGACCTTGCTCTATTTTTGTGAAAGCATTATTTCCATCTTTCTGTCCAGGGAGAGAATTCCAAGCTTTTATTGCAGCCTTAGAAATTTGCTCATACACTGTTATGGGATAATAAATCTGTTCTGAACTCTCTGCATACTGACCTTCTCCAGCTAGTTGGTCAAAAGCAACTTGTACAATAGCTCCTGTTTGCCTATAGCGTTGGGCTTGAACCCTACATAATTCATGAAACTCCGAAAGCCACAATAAATTTTGTCCCGGTTCTAGACAAGTTTTCGTTATGGATTTCCAGTCATTCGGGGTTAGGATTTCATTAGACAAATTATCCAGTAACATCTTCACATAAGATGATGTAGCCCCATAAAGAGTGCAACCCTTTTTCAAATCTTTAATTTTTCTCAAATTAAACGGAGTGTATTTTCTCTCTTTTTGACCTGAGGAGTTGAGCTCTTCAATCACAGGATATGCATTTATAAAATCAGATAGATCTTCTCCTTCATTTTTTACTTTAATTAATGCTTTTTCTAATCTTGTTAAATTCTGCTTTACAGGAGAAGCTGACTGTGTTTCTATCTCTCTCCCTCCCCCTTGTTCCACCCATGAAGGGTTAATTGCGGAGGGAGGGTCATGAGATGTGGAATCACCTAATTCCTCCTGCTGTGAAGTATCATACTCAGAATTGTAATTAACTCCATTCTCATCTGATTCGTCCTCCTTTTCACCTAGTAAAGTTGGCATTTCTTCCTCCTGTACTTTCCTTTTCATCATTCTATCACTTAAATAACTTCTTATAGCCAATTGTATTACATTATATGTATTAATTATTGAGTTAGGCCCATTTTTGTCATAGAATTGACAAAGATCCTCTCCAACCAATTTCCATTCATTTAGATCTAATTCCTTATCAAGAGAGAAACAAGGACATATGTCCTTTACAGTTTGTAAAAGTTCAGTGATTTGCTGTAAACTTATAATTAAACCTTGGCTTTCCATAACTTTGACAATGCTCTCCAAACATTTTCCTTGAACAGAAACAGGCTGTTTTCTAAATATCTGTCCCATCTTAGCTGGAATTCTACTTTAACTCTTTTAACAAAATTTCTTTGTTGCACTCACCCTAATTTCTGGGTTGAAGTTTTTTCCACTGGATCAGGATCAGAGGCTTTTCCACTTGAATCAGGATCGGAGCTTTTCCACTTGAATCCGGATCGGAGCTTTTCCACTTGAATCTGGATCGGAGCTTTTCCACTGAAATCCACTGAGGGGTCTGTTTGTCCCACATTCAGGGCGCCAAAATGTTGGTGATCTTTTTCTTCTCTAAACGCAGCCAGGTGATAAAAGTTCAGATCTTTTAATATCTCCAATATAGCCCGGTTAGCTTAGAGGCCTATCTCTCTGCTTGGTTCCAAGAGCTCTCTCCGAATGTCGCCAAATCCAAAGGTCTGGTCCTTCAGCCTCTGCCTCTGCTGTCTTCAGCCTCCAGCCAGCTCCAACTCTTCATGTCATTCCGGTGAAATCTCGACTTGTAGCATCTTCCTCTCTCCCTCTCTCTGACTGGCCCATTGGCCTATTTATGCTCCTTCCAGAGAGAGGGATTATGGGTAGTTCTACTTAGTACCTTGTTTCAGGTTCTGCCCAAAACATCTTCTTGTAAGATTAGATCAACTCTAATTACTTAGCAGTTAGTAAGGATTCCAACATGTATGTACAAGAATATTTGTAGCAGCCCTCTTTGTAGTAGCCAGAAATTAGAAACTGAGTGGATGCCCATCAATTGGAGAATGACTGAACAAATTGTGGTATATGAATACTATGGAATATTATTGTTCTGTAAGAAATGACCAGCAGGATGATTTCAGAAAGGCCCGGAGAGACTCAACATGAATTGATGCTGAGTGAAATGAGCAGGACCAGGAGATCATTATATACTTCAACAACAATACTATATGATGATCAATTCTGATGGACGTGGCCCTCTTCAACAATGAGATGAACCAGATCAGTTCCAATAGATCGGTAATGAATTGAACCAGCTACACCCAGCGAAAGAACTCTGAGAGATGACAATGAACCACTACATAGAATTCCCAATCCCTCTATTTTTGTCTGCCTGCATTTTTGATTTCCTTCACAGACTAATTGTATAATATTTCAAAGTCCGATTCTTTTTGTACAGTAAAATAACTATTTGGACATGTATACATATGTTGTATTTAATTTATGCTTTAATATATTTAACATGTATTGGTCAATCTGTTGTCTGGGGGAAGGGGTGGGGGGAAGGAGGGGAAAAATTGGAACAAAAGATTTTGCAATTGTCAATGCTGAAAAATTACCCATGCATATATCTTGTAAATAAAAAGCTTTAATAATAATTTTTTAAAAAGAAGGAAATAGCAAACAAATAGTATAGTAGTGATGGTGGTGGTGGTAGTAGTGGTCATATTGATAGCAATAGTAGTAGCAGGAGAAGTAGTATAATAATAGAAATAAATCATAATAAAGCATAATAGTATTGATAGTGTGATAGCACTAGCAGTAATATTAGTGGTGGTGGTTGTAGTAGCAGCTGCTGCTGATGAAATGATACAAATCTCAAATTGACAGGTTAGAACTCAAAACTTTCAGAGGAGCATGGCTTCACAAACCTATGTACCCCAATTTATTTCAAATGGGTCACCCTTTATCTAAAATAACTATTTCAGATAAATAAGTGTATTCAGTCAT
Source organism: Antechinus flavipes (assembly GCF_016432865.1). NCBI lineage: Eukaryota > Metazoa > Chordata > Mammalia > Dasyuromorphia > Dasyuridae > Antechinus > Antechinus flavipes. The sequence continues at coordinate 245,739,145 of NC_067402.1, forward strand.
GACTAACTGAACAGAAAATCTACAGTGAGAAAAACTAGCATAGCCTGACCTTTTTTTATCTTTTTTCATCCCACTATTCTTAGATTGTGTACCTCTATAAATTTGCTGATTTTATCCAATAATTTAATTTTTATAAAAGTGACCTACTATACTACTTGACAGGACCTTTTATTCCTGAATGACATTCCTGGTTACCTCATTACCTTGTATTTGTGAACACTGCAATAGATTGCATGGCTTTCCCCACCTCCACTTCAAATGCATACTTCTGAATTATTGGGTAGATGTTGTGACCTGCTTTCTAGAATCCCCAAGTTGGGGTGACAAAATGTACCTTTGCTTTTAAGAGCTTCCACACTGGGGTGATTAAAATATCCTTCTTTCTAGAGCCCCCAAGGTGGGGTGACAAACCTACTGTTGCTTTCTAGAGCCTCCACACTGGGGTGATTAAAATATACCATCCTAGTGGAGAAGTGACGAGGCAGAACTCCTGAGGATGGTGGGAAAATGGAGTCCATTTATTACAAGGTCTTTTCCCCTTTTATACTGTCATACCCTTTAACAAAAACACTGGGCAAACGCTAAGTATAAACTGCCCACATGGGACCACATAAACAACTTGCTATTGTATGTAGTTTGCCACCAGGTATCACTCTTCCACCTGGTATCATTCTGCTTCAATCACAAAACAGGTTGTTACCACCCCCTGACTTCTCAAGAAGGCAGAGAGCCCTTAGGAGAGATGGAGAGCTGAACCAGACATTGTTAGCAGGTTCCCTCTGGGCTGAACCCAGAGTTTTCCCACTGTCTGTGACCATATACAGGTAGGCATTATGGAGGGCAAGTCAAAACTGTCATTATAACCCAGAAACAGCCGCTTATGGATATGCATGTTCAGCACACTCTTTGGGATAAGTTTTTTCACAATGAATTTTGCATATGGATACAAGGTTAAACACTTTTCAAGTGAAATATTAAGCAGAGCTCTACTTCATAGAATGAGAATAGATAGCCAGCTATGTTCCTTTGATATGTAATTTTCACATCAGAATGTGTAAAAAAAAACTTAAAGTATGGACTGCTAATGTCTATTTTTTTAAATAACTCTAACCAAGTTTAGAGAGGTCATGTTACATAAAGGGAAAAGTGAGATACTTAAATCAAGACCTGGGATTAGGTTCTGACCCATACAAACAGCATATTGCTGGAAAATGTTTCATCATCAGCTCTTTGAAGAAAAAAATACAAATACACATACACATTTTAAAAGTTTAATTTGCAACATTAATATTTTTCATTACCTTCTTAAGCCCAGATAATCAACAAAACAAAAAAATCAATTCCTGATTGATAATATTTGTCTATTTCGGAGATATAAATACTCATAGTGAAAATTTTTGATTCTAGGAGCCAGAATGAGATGTTTCAAGCACACCTCTGCTATAAGGCATGTGGGTTTAGGCAGGTTATTTAATTTCTCAGTGCTCCAGACTTGTTTTCCAGTTTCCATTTATTGATAGTTTCTTTACCCAAAGTTCCCTTTAGCAATGGACAAAAAATTATGACTACCACCAACTATAATATCAGCTTTGACCTTTTTCTATAAATTATAGCCTAGAAGGTATCTCTTTCCCCAGGTCATCCTCCCAGAGTTCTTTTTATGATCAACTCAGATCTCCTATATGACTTTCCTGACTCCCCAGCTATTAGTATTCTATCCCTTCTCAAATTGTCTTTTATTTACTATCTATAAATTTTCTCCCAACCACTTGTCCCCATACAATCAGTGGCCAGCATTGCACCTAGAAATTTGCAAAAATCATTGTAGAGTTCAGTCATTTATGTTGCTTTATAGGTTTATTGTTGAGTCCTTTCAGATGTAACCAACTCTTTGTGAGCCCATTTGGAGTTTTATTGATCAAGAAACTAGAGTGGTTTGCCATTTCCTTCTCCAGCTTATTTTATGTATGAGGAAACTGAGACAAACAGGATTAAATGATTTGCCCAGGGTCACATAGCTTGTAAGTGCGTGAAGCCAAATTTGAACCTGAGAAGGTCAACCTTCTTGACACCAGCACCAGTGCTCTATCCACTGTCACCTAGCTTCCTAGAATGTATATTAGTCCTGATTCTAGGTCCAATGCTCTATCATTGGACCATCTAGCTGCCCCTATACCATAGGTAAGCTTTGCTTTAAATGAACCTAATCTATGAAAATCTGGAATTATGAGGAAGGTAAATTGACTAGATGCAATTTTACATTTACTAGATGCAAAAATTTACATCTTTACAAAAAGACTCATTGAAGAAGATGTTTATTTGAAATGTTAAGAGCATCTCTCTCATATAAGATTAAGTATATCTGCCATTGGGGCACTAATGCATTGTTGGTGGAGTTGTAAAATTATCCAGCCATTCTGCAAAGCAATTTAGAATTATGCTCAAAGTGCTATAGAATATGCATACCCTTTGACTCAGCAGTGCCTTTACTGGGTCTGATTCCCAAGGAAATCATAAAGGAGGGAAAAGGACCCACATGTGCAAAATGTTTGTAGCAGCTCTTTTTGTGGTAACAAAGAATTGGAAAATGAATATCATTTGGAGAATGGACAAAGAAGTTGTGGTATATGAAAGTAATGGAATACTATTGTTCTATAAAAATGATGAACATGCTGATTTTAGAAAGACCTGGAAAGATTTACATGAACTGATGCTGACCAAAATGAGCAGAGCCAGGAATACATTGTACACAATAACAGCAAGAATGTGTTATCTTCAACTTTGAAAGACTTGTTTCTTCTCAGTGGTTCAGTGATCTAAAGCAATCCCAATAGACTTTGGACAGAAAATGCCATCTGCATCCAGAAAAAGAACTAAAGAGATTGAATGTAAATCAAAACATGCTATTTTCATTTCTTTTTTCTGTTTTTTAATCTCTCCCATGGTTTTCCCCCTTTTGCTCTGATTTTTCTCTACAAACATAATTCAAAAAAGCAATGTGTGTTAAAAAATAAATTTAAAAAAGTTTTAAGTATATCTGCCTTCTGTCATTCAACTATAGGATTGTACATTTTGCTCTAGAAGGGACTTCAAAGGGCATTCCTTATTTTTACAGAAAAGAAAAATGAGTAGTGGAATGCAAATAGCAATACTGAGATTTAAACTTGCATCTCTAAACGCCAAATACAGTGATCTCTCTATGAAACTCCACTGTTCATCTGTTGTTGTTATTGTTATTGTCATTCAGCCTTTTCAGTTGTGTTTGTCTCTTCGTGACCTATTTAGGGTTTTCTTGGCAAAGATACTGGAGTAGTTTACAATTTCCTTTTTCAGTTCATTTTACAAATGAGGAAACTGAGATAAACAGAATTAAGTAACTTGTCCAGGGTCACGATGAGTTTCCTGACTACAGTTTTATCACTCCATTCACCTAACTGTTCTTCTGACTATGCCTTTATTTTCTACTGAATTCAGAGCTACAGCATTCCTCCTTCCTGTTTTCTAAATTGTGAGTTGATGTGTAAAGGTTTAGCATTACCCAATTACTTTAGAGATTGTTGAGCACAAACCCCTGCCTCCTCATGAACTTGAAACTTCTGTGACTATGCCAAAGGGAACGAACTGCTACAGATTGTTTCGTGACACTAGTTTATTTCCTGAATTGGCTGGTTAAGTGAAAAAAAGCCGAATGACTAAAATATCTTTATTCTCCCTTTGAGCCAGGAAGGAAGCTAATTAGGCATCCTCTAAGGCATAGATAAGAGCAAAATCTCCCTCCATCCCACTCTCTTGTTCTCCAGGGCAGCCAGGCTTGGCAAATACAGATGCCACTTTTAGGCATGTTCTTGTTGCATAGAGTCCAAGAGAATGAGCCAGATATTCAAGGTTAATATACAAAATTCGACCCAGGCTTATATAACTCTTAAAAGATTTGTGAAAGAGGCAGAGAATGTAAGAGAGACAGAGTAGAAAGAGAGGCAGAGAGAGATGAGTGGAAAGATGGATATAGATAGGATATGATAGATATTATATAGATATAGGTAGATAGATTAATATCTATAGAGATATTAGATAACAGAAAGAGAAATGGGTGGGTAGATAAATGTATAAAAGACAGAGATATAATCAATCAATTGATCAGGCAATAGAAAGATGTTATGTGAAGTTTTCATAACATGTGATATCCAGTTCCTCTAAGACCATAGTATCATTTGTCTTTCATGCATCCTCTGTCCATCTGGATCAGTTATTTCTACTTTCATTGACTTCCTTTCTCCTCAGTTCTGTTCCTCTGGAAGATAATCTCTCTATCTCTTAGTCCTTTTCCTCTTTCAGCAATTACTCTTCTTTTTCTTAGATGAATGGAATCGAGTCTGGGAATCTATTTAGGAAGACCTAGTAAATCTCTCATCTAAGTTACCTCCATTGCTTTGGAGTATTTGGGTATAAGAGCTTTCTAGCCCTTTAAATTTTGGCAACTTCTTGTGGTTACCAAATGAAGGTGTGTTTTTTAGTGTTGTCTAGTTTCTGCTTGACCTTTTGAAGACTCTTGAATGAAAAGTATTTTGTAAGCATAGAATTGGTGCCAAAAAGAAGGAAAAAATGCTTTCTCTTTTACGTTGCTATTTTAGTGATTTTAAATGGATTTTCTTTTCCTGTTATGTTGGTTGTAAGATTTCTGAGAAATGATTAAACCCTGTTCTTTCCCCACTTCCTTCCTTCAATCCCCCTTGAAAAGAGTGAGATTCAGTAGTCTCCCAAGAGAGATAGCCTCCTTATTCATAGGACCATAAATATAGAACTGGAAACCAGTCTAAACTCATCATTTTACAGATGAGGAAAATAAGGACAAGGAAGGTTAGGTAGCTTGTCAGAAATCATGCTGGTGGTATGTACTTTGAACTGGAATCCTCTAACTCAAAAATCAGTGATATTTTCTTTGAACCATTCAGGTGGAGGAGAATCAAGTCTTCTTTCACAGATGAGCAGACCATTGGGACTTTTCCACCAGTTTCTCTCTCTCTCTCTCTCTCTCTCTCTCTCTCTCTCTCTCTCTCTCTCTCTCTCTTTCTCTCTCTCTCTTTCTCTCTCTCTCTCTCTCTCTCTCTCTCTCTCTCTCTCTCTCTTCTCTCTCTCTCTCTCTCTCTCTCTCTCTCTCTCTCTCTCTCTCTCTCTCTCTCTCTCTCTCTCTCTCTCTCTCTCTCTTTCTCTCATTCTCCTTCCCTCCTCCCCCGCCCAGGACTCCTCCACTAGAAACTTTACTTCTCCATCAGGACTTCTCTGCTAGAATATTTCTCTGCTAGATCTTTAATAATAAACTTCTTTTGACAGTTTAACTTTTTGGGTTTGTAAATTCATTTACAAAGGACCTGCACTGCCAGAAGGGGGTTCCTACAACTCCCTGCCTTGTGCCAAACTTTATCATTTGGCTCCTTGACCAGGAATCGAGGGGAGCCAAAGATTTTCATTGCCTAGTCCTCGTTTCTAGACTCCAAGCTGGAAAGTAGTCTTATCTTCTTAGAGGGCACATTTGATTTACTTTTATATTTGGAAGTGAGAGATGATTCAGTGTTGGGCTGTTTATGCCTATAAATTAATCAGAAATAATTAAGATGTAAACTGTCCTAGTTCTTATGCAGAATATATTAATTTTCACTCAGAAGGAAGGTTTTTTGTAAATAGATGATATTTGACTTATTTTAGGCAAGGCATCAGCCTTTTCAACAGAGTTGAAAGAACTAGTATTTTTTATATATGGGTATAGAATTTCCATAATTAGTTGGCTCAAAACTCAATTATCAGTACTCAAACAAAAAACAATAGGTTACCAGGTTGACTTCTGTGGGTATCTCTTCTTCTGGCTTCATACATTCTGTAGTAGAGTGCAAGTTTGAATATGGAGTTGAAGAGGGGACCCCAAAAGTCTAAAAATCCTTGAAGAAGAAAATCTCCTTCAACTCTGCCTCAATGAGGGACCCTGTCTGAGGTTAAAGCAAATAAGACTTCCATTGTGTTATCTAGCAAAGGAAATCCAATCCTATAGAATTGAAGAAACTCATTGAATTCCAGCTTAAGCTGAAACCCAGCGATGAGCCAACTTGGGCTGTCCTAACCACCATGGGGTCTAACCTGCTTGGGTTGTCCCAACCCCCGACAAGACACTCAAAATAATAGCTTCCATCAACTAATGGCCTTTGCAGATGGACCTTGGCAGCTCCTTTTGCTGCCAGGACTTTCTGTCCACTGAGAACTGCATTCTCAATGCAAAACTCCATTTTCCATAGATCTGCCTGCTGGAATAATATTCTTTTCCAGTGTTATCCTCTCTTTATCCTCACCTATTTCCCTAAAAAGAATTTATGTCTCTCTGTTGGGATTTCTAACCTTACTTCCCAATTCCTATAATAAACCTCTTTTATCAATCTAGGTTTTCAGGTCTGTAAATTCCTTTACAGAGAATCTTTGTGCCGCCAGAAATAAGTCCCCAAAACTCCCTACCCTTGCACCAAATTCCAAGGGAGTGCAGGGGAGCCAAACCTCTCCATTTGGTTCCCTGAACCCCAAACCTGCCACCAGACCTTATCATTTAACTCGAGTTCCTGACAACCAGAAACCCTAATCTCACTTTGGTTCCCTAAATCTAGACCTTATCAGAGTCAGAAGAAATGTATTTAAATCATGACTTTTAATAACCTATTTAAATAAAAGCAAATCCCTCTGTTTAGCCTCTGTTATGCATATATAAAATTAGGAGGGATGGAATAGATGGATAACTTCTAAGATTCCTTTCAACTCTAAGCCTAGGATAACAAACCTATGGTCAGTATATATTAACTGAATTATAAAATAAATTTGACAATCCAAATGAGTATTACAATCAATTTTGGCAATAACAAAAAGCACCAAATAACTAATTACTTTGGCCTAAACTAAATTTGCTCTTGGAAAAGATCTAAGAAGTTTGTCATTGTCCAGAACTGAAAATTCCTCTTATCTTCAGGTGTCTATTTCATTTATCACTGCAGTAATGAATTATCCCATGTGGAGAATAGCACTCAATAACTATTTCTATCAAGTGACAACTGCACCATATTATTAAAGATTTTTTTCACAGTTTCCAAACACTTGATTATATGTGTTACATAATAAAAACGAGCAATTACATATAAGCAATTCACTTACAATGTGCTCTAAATAATTTATACTAATGTGTGATACCTAATCATAGATCTCAGCTTTGGAAACACAAAGTTTCATTAATAGGCAGTACATGGGGTTCTCCTATTAGCCTTTATGCTGTCATTCCCCAGTTGATTGTCACAGTTGTTGCAGGGATAATCAGTACTTTGTCCTTTGAAGTTTTATAGTTCACTATCTTGGTAATGTTATGCCAGAGAGAGAGAGAGAAAAAGAGAGAGAGAGAGAGAGGTCCCTTGGCCTGGCATGATTCCTTTTTGAGGTCCTCTGCTGCCCAAGATTGAACTAAGGGAAGCTTGTTTTATGGACAGTTCTTGGTGGGGGACTGGGAGCAGTTTAAATTGAAATCAAAATAGAGAATCTTGGAATTGAATGAGAAGTCCTAGCCTAATTTTCAACTGAATACAGAGCATAATCAGTAGTGAGTGTTATCCATGGAGTGGTGCAAGTCTCTGAGGATAACAGAATGAAGCTACTTATTCTGTTTCCCTCGGTCCAGTCTCTTGGTCTTTTAGGGAGGTCTTTTTTTGGGGGGGTCTTTTAAGGAGTTTCAGAGAGAGATAGTTTCAGGGTCTCCCCTTTAGTTTCAGGGTTCTCACATCATTCTGAAACAGAGCTTGAAGTCATGGCTTCATTACTTTACTTTGAGTTCAAATTCTAGAACACCAAATATTTTGAAATTTAAATATATAAATTCAAAAACAAATGTTGAAACCAAATGAAAAGATGATTGGTTACCAATACATCTGGTGCCTTTTGTTATTGCTATAATTGACTATAGTATCCATTTGCACTACAGAACTTGTTTTAGAGTTCTCTTAATAATAATCCAGTGTGAATTGATACTGAGTGAAATGAGCAAGACCAGGAGATCATTATATACTTCAATAACAATCCGATATCATGATCAATTCTGATGGGTGTGGCCCTCTTCAACAATGAAGATGAATCAAATCAGTTCCAATAGAGCAGTAATGAATTGAACCAGCTACACCCAGCGAAAGAACTCTGGGAGATGACTATGAACCACCACATAGAATTTCTATTCCCTCTATTTTTGTCCACCTGCATTTTTGATTTCCTTCACAGGCTAATTGTATACTATTTCAAAGTCCAATTGTCTTTGTACAGCAAAATAACTATTTGGACATGTATACATATATTGCATTTAATTTATACTTTAACATATTTAACATGTATTGGTCAACCTGCCATCTGGGGAAGGAGGTGGGAGGAAGGAGGGGAAAAATTGAAACTAAAGGTTTTGCAGTTGTCAATGCTGTAAAAATTACCCATGTGTCAAAGATAATTTTCAGATGATGAAATTGAAACTATTTCCACTCATATGAAAGAATATTCCAAATCACTATTGATCAGAGATATACAAATTAAGACAACCTGAGATACCACTATACACTTGTCAGATTGGCTAAGAAAAAATAATGATGAATGTTGGAGGGGATGTGGGAAAACTGGGACACTGATGCATTGTTGGTGGAGTTGTGAACGAATCCAACTATTCTGGAGAGCAATCTGGAATTATGCCCCAAAAGTTATCAAACTGTGCATACCCTTTGATCCAGCAGTGTTACTACTGGGCTTATATCCCAAAGAGATACTAAAGAAGGGAAAGGGACCTGTATGTGCCAAAATGTTTGTAGCAGCCCTGTTTGTAGTGGCTAGAAACTGGAAAATGAATGGATGCCCATCAATTGGAGAATGGCTGGGTAAATTGGGGTATATGAACATTATGGAATATTATTGTTCTGTAAGAAATGACCAGCAGAATGAATACAGAGAGGCCTGGAGAGACTTACATGAACTGATGTTAAGTGAAATGAGCAGAACCAGGAGATCATTATATACAATGATACTGTATAAGGATGTATTCTGATGGAAGTGGATTTCTTTGACAAAGAGATCTAATTCAGTTTCAATTGATCTATGATAGACGGAAGCAGCTACACCCAGAGAAAGAACACTGGGAAATGAATGTAAACTGTTTCCATTTTTGTTTTTCTTCCCGGGTTATTTCTACCTTCTATATCTAAGATATGCTGTGACATATTTAACATGTATAGGACTGCTTGCAATCTGGGGGAGGGGGTGGAGGGAGGGAGAGGAAAAATGGGAACAGAAGTGAGTGCAAGGGATAATGTTGTAAAAAATTACCCTGGCATGGGTTCTGTTAATAAAAAGTTATTTTTTTAAAAAATTACCCATGCATATATCTTGTAAATAAAAAGCTATAATAATAAAAAATAATAATAATAATCCAGTGGTTATAAAACTAGTCAATTCTAGCATCCGGATTTGAATCCAATTCTCTTGACATTAAACCTGATACTGTTTCCATTATTTCATAATTTTGTTTCTTTATTTGTTACAAATTTATGTGCTTATTTTTGGAACTAGGAAGACCTATTAGGAAACAATTTTAATGAAATTAATTGAATTGAAGAGCTGATCTAGCTTCCTCACCCATTTTGTAGATGAGAACTAAGTCCAAAGTAGTAAAGTGACTTCACCTTGTAAATAATAAGTAGCTGAAGTACTGGCAACAGTCTCAAGGATGAGGTATTAACAGGGAAACCCCTGAAAAGGCTATTATAAAAGTTCAAGCGTGATGTTTTTATACACATACATACATACTTACATAAGTAAGTATGTACTATACACACACACACACACACACACCACCATATCATATGCATATACATATAAGACTTAAAATTAGATGTGTATATGTGTGGTTATATTTATGCATGTGTGTAATATAAATACATATATACACATCTAATTTTAAGTCTTATATGTATATGCATTATATTTGGTTTTATTTATGCATGTGTGTAATATAAATACATATTACACACATGCATAAATATAACTACACATATAAATATATATTGTGTGTATATGTATGTGTGTTGTCTTGTGTGTTCAAGTGTGAGACTGTGGTCTAAGAGGATAACAATGTGGGGGGGGGGGTGGAGAAGTGAACAAGTGAGTAATACCTCTCCAAGAAAAAAATCAACCTGCTTTAGTTACTGATTGGAGTCAAAATGAATCCAAAGCTCCATGCCTGGGTGAAAGGAAAAATAATTTTTTCATTGAACAAAACAAGGAAGGCAAGGTTTGAGCCATAGATTTGTGGAAAGTATAGCTCACTTTTAACTTGGTAGAATTTGACAGTAGGATCATCAAAGGTCCATTAGGCAGACTGGAGCTTGGAAGAGAAGTCATGGTTAGAAATACAGTTTGTGTTGTCATCTATGTTGGCAGATTGCAAGATTTAGCAAGCATAGATTACTTGTTATTCCCAAATACAGGTCAGGCTGTCTATTTTTCTAAAACTTTTTGTCCCTAGAGTGGTACATAATTCCAATATGACAGTAGAGTAAATTGTTCCAAATGATATATATATATATATATATATATATGTTTCTTACTTGAATTATATTAAACTCATTTACCCCCATTCTCAAGCTTTATTGTTTTAAAAATGCAGTACCATATACATGCAAAGTCAACAGTTTTATCTTCCTTTGCTTGGACCAGAAAAAAAAAATTTCTATGATGCATTTCATTACAGAAACACGCTTGAATACATTTAAAAAAAAACAAGAAAATTGGACTGTTGTTTCATTGTAGGATGAAGCATCAGCAAAATTACAGGATAAAACTATTGGTATTTAAAATGAGATCGTAAAGGCAAATTTTCTGAATTGCAGGATTGACTAAGATATTCAGCAGAAGTTAAACGAAAATGTCAGAGTAGTGATAAAGATTTGCTCTTTAACATATTCTGATGATTGGTATCATCATTGGTAGCAAGATTTGATCATGACTTTGAAAAAGAGGCAATCACAGTTTTAAACACATTGATTGTTCTCCTATCCTGGTACATTTCCTTTACATCAAAAATATCTAAATAGCATGAGTAATTTTTAAATACTATAACCTTCGGATAATTGTTTTGGTGGGGTTTTTTGTTATTTTTTTACATGTAACTCACATTTACTTTCTTTGTTGGATCAATTAGGAGTCTGGAGACTTCAGAAGTCCCACAAGCATTAAGTAAGCTAGGCACTGGGCTAGGTGCAAAGGGTACAAAGACCAGTTGAAAAACATTCCTTATCTCCAATAATGGGGGGAAAGGAATGAACTGAATACATAAACACATATGTCTGTATACATATATGTATATGTGTATATACACATATATGTATATACACACACACAATTTAAGGAGGGGTTTGTACTGACTGTAGCAGAGTAAGGGCTCATTATCAGACTAGATTGTATTTGAGTTGAGTTTTGAAGGAAGCTAGGGATTCTAAAAAGGAAAAATATGAAAAGTACATTACAGAAAGGCCATTCTTGGACTTGGTGAGGATGAACAGGTGAGGCCAGAAATAATTCTTAGACTGGAAGAAAGTACAAGAAATAAAAGACCAAAGTTGCCAGAGAACAAAAAACAAATTTGAAAGTAATAATGGAATAAGAGCAATGAAAAGCATATTTCACTTTCTGGAATCTTAGACTTGGAAGAGTTATGAGTGATCACGAACTCTAAAATGTAGTCCTGATGACTGAAAGTGAGTGGAGATAAAAATGATAGTTAATGAAGTCTAGAAATGTTGAGATTTGGGGTTTTTTTTTTAAATCATGAATGTGGCTATTGAAATGAATGTTCTGTCAAAGATGATGACAAGACAAAGTGGACAAAAAGATCAAAAACCAAATGCCAGCATCATAGACCAAAATGGAAAATAATTCCGGTTGTTGAGAAATGTCAGTGAAAGGCTTCAGAAAAGGATGGCATAATTTGATGCAACAGGCTACAAAGAACACATTCTTGACTAGCATTGGGAAATAGTTCAAATAGTGTTAAACAGTATTAAGAAGATGGGAAAATCATAGCGTTTTAGAGGGGGAAAGCTTTGTCCTTCATAATTTCAAATAGGAAAAAAGTTTAAAAAGTTTCAGAGATTAATAAATACAACATTTATCAAAGGTAAGGAAAGAGAGGAGAGAAAGGAGGGAGGGAAGGAGGAGAAAGAGAAAGAAGAAGAAGAAGAAGAAGAAGAAGAAGAAGAAGAAGAAGAAGAAGAAGAGAGGAGGCAAAAGGAAAGGGAAACACAGAAGGAGAAGAGAGGGAGACAGAGACAGAGAGAAAAAAGAAGAAAGAGATAGAGGAAAAAAGAGAGGAGGGAGACAGAGAGGAAAAGGAGGGGAAGGATGGAGTAAAGGAGATGAAAAGAAGGGAATAGAGAGGGAGAGAGATGAAGGACACAGAAAAGAGGAGAGTGAAAGAGGAAAGGAGAAAAGGGGAGGGAAGGAAAAAGAGAGAGACAGACAGACAGACAAAGATGGGGGAAGAAGGACAGAAGGAATTTGAGAAAGAAAGGGGGAATGTGAGCATGACAATCAAGCTAAAGCTATAGATAGTGAAGATAAGGAGGCATATACTTCACAAATTTGAGACATTCTACTATTACTTTGACAAATGATCAAATATAATGACAACCAATTCAGCTTTCTGGGTCCTCTGAGTATTTATGTTAAAATACCAGTTAAGAATGTTTAATGACCAGTTAAGTTGCAAAGGCTACAATGAAGACAAACTCTTTAGTAGGCAATGACAAAGCCATGGATGTATTTTAAATCCTTGCCTTTCCCTTTGCTTGACTCTTTTCTATTACTGCACCCATACTCTTCTAGAAATTCACTACATCTAATAAACCAAAGAACTATCAGAGATGAGAGAAGTAAATTGAAGGAAAGGTTCTTCTGTCAGAGAAGAGTGAGGAACTGGGAATCTATGGGTTAGATGGACATGTGAACAAACATGATCTTAGCTTGGGTACTTATGGTTAATTACTAATTTAGAGCTTTTTAATGCTTGAAGTGGGAGAAGCAGATCAAACTGGCAATCTTTCAGATGGGGTTGTATAGCATTTCTGAAGTATTTTCCAGGGAGAATGTAGCCAGGAAAGGAATTCAGGGAAAACTGTAGACCCAGAAGCTGAACCAGAGATAGAATAAGTAGTCATTGGAAATAGGTGGAAGATTAGTGAGAGGGATAGCTCTCTTAGTATTTTTTAAAATTATGCTCTATATTTTGTCTCTGAATTTATCTAACAATATTGAATTATTAGTGGTTTTTATTGTTTTATACTCAAATGCATATATACATCTATGAAAAAAACAATATTTACAACATATTTGCTTTGATTTTAGGGGGAAATGTTGTGACTATTTGTACTAAACTTCTTTAAGTTAAGGTAGAACCACTTACCTAGTGATTATTTTTAAAATTCCCAGCACTGTTCCTACAAGGAAACGACCACCTTGATGGGGTTGATTTTGCAAAATCAGAACTGCAAATATCACATTGTACAAAGATATTGCTATCAACTGTTTAAAACCATGTTACTAAACATTACTATAATTGTACTTTCCATATCATTCAGGAAAGGATGTCATCACAATGCTAATAGCTGTAAACTTCTGTGCTGAGAATGATTTCTGTGTGTATATATATCTGTGTATGTGTGTGTTGTGTGTGTGTATGTAATGATATGTACATGATTTGGAATTTAAATTCATTTTATTTTTTTATTTATTAAAATCAAGTATAAAATAAAATAATAATAAAAGAAATATACAAAAGAAGTATAACAAAATAAAATCATAGCATCAGTATATAGTATAAAAATTACAATTTATTTTACACTTAATTTTAAAAAATACCAAAAAGCAAAATCATCAGTAAAACCTTAAATTTGAAATCATTTATATTTTACTACATGCATATACATATATATTTAGAAAAATAATTATTATTTTGTTGTTTATGAAAAAATTATTTTCTTTTTTCTCTTGACCTATATGATATTTTCTTCCTTACTGAATGTTTTAAAACCATAGTTTTAATCGAGGTATATGTCATGGTAATTCTACTTTTCTTCCTACCACTTTTCATATATTTTTATATGTCTTTATAGTCTTCATAGTCATTGTTTCATAGAGTATAATGAAATTCATTATATTAATATACCACAATTTTTTCAATGACATGCATTTTATGTTCCTTTGGAATAGCAAGGGGGATGCAGGGGTGATATTCTATTTTGTCCCACAGAGCTTTCTTTTTATTCATTATCCCACAGCTTTGTAATCATGGCTTATAATCATTGATTAAGTGACCAGAATAATGAGATAGCTTTGGACGTGGAATTAGAAGTTGAGGGTGCAAGGACCAGTTGTGCTATTTATCATTGAAACCTTCAACAGCTCAATGCTTCTGAACCTTTGTTTCCTCATCCATAAAATGGAACTAAAATAGACCATCTATAGAGTTGAAGTAAGCATTATACAAAATAATGAATGTGACAGCTATATGTATACTATTATGTACTATACAGATATAAGATATCAACTAAATTTTTGTAGTTAAAGTAATCTAAAATAGTTTTTCAAGTAATTATTTTGATTGGGAACTTATTAAGTTTGATAAACTGAATTAAATTTCATTAAATGAAAATATAAATGCAAAATGATTCTGAATTAGGAATACTCACATTTTCATTATTTTTAATAGTACTGTATCTCTCTCATTTTTAATTTCTAGTTTTCCTGCACATTAAAATCAAGTTTTATTTTTCTTCAGTTATAACTTTTACAGCATTTAATAAGTAAAAAAGTATTTATGTGCCAAGAATTATGTTACATGATGAGGATAGAAAAGAAAAGTGAAGACAGCCCTGCCTTTCAGTGGTTGGTATTTGAGCAGAATAAGATAATATAGATAGTCAGTGGTGACCACAGGGAATTATTTTGGCTTAGAAAGTTGCAGGGATAATGAGTGGAGCAATGACAAGAGTAGATTAGCAAGTTCTTTCCAAGAACAATGACACAATGAGTTTCATTATTATCCTAGAACTGGAAAATTGGAAAATGGGTAGGACAAAAGATGTGTATGTAGAAGCATAGAAGCTGATAAAAGCTTACTTTTGCCTCCCACAAACCTCAAGTGTGTGTATTTATATGTGTTTAAAACATTAAAGAACTTCTTGTGAGTCCAAAAATAAGATCTCTATTATGAAAAAACTTTGGGGCCCTATTTATAAATAGTTCCAGGAAGATTAATTATTTCATATTTGGAAATAATCTGAAAGTAGGGGTGGGGGTAAGTTCCTGATTTATTTTTCTACATACTCAATAACATTTTAACCCTTACTTAGTCAATAGTCTCTACAAAATGGTGACTGACAGTGCTGCAAATGATCCTGATTTCATGTTGACAGTGTTTCTTTTCCATTATCATACGAAAATATACTTGCTATCATGTTGGTGACAGATATTTATTTCATGCCTGCAAGCAGTAGTGCATAGAAATGTGATCATAGTCATGTCTTTTTTCTAGCCTCATCACATATTGATTTGACCGTAATATCATTTATAGATATTTATTTCATCAAAGCAAGGATGGCATAAAATATTAACACTCATTTCTGATTTTCCCTCTGACCCATAACAATTTCACTAGCCCCAATTGATAGATAAATATTTTATCTCTGAAGCACTGACATTTGAATATTTAATTTCCATATCATTACTCACTAAATATTTCTGGAAATGCATTATGTTGCAATTCAGTATGACTCAGGATATCATTAGCTCCCATTGACAGGGGAATCCCATGATTCTCAACTGAGATTTGAAAAGATACCATAAGAAACATAGGTCATGAGCAATAAATATCCAGTTTATTGTCTCACCCAAAAAGGAATAAGATACATTGCTCTTTGAAGAAAACTTCCGAACATAATTTCTTAATTGCACTTCATAGATATGGAAATAGCTATTGTAGTCATTCCATATGTTTACAGCTGACAGGGTAGGGTCATCAGGGGTTGATCTCAAAGAAGGAAATGCCAAAGTCTCCAGAAGTGTTATTTTGGGACTCATTAGATGACAAACTCTACCGATAATAGTAGTTGGGGTCTCATCCCAAGTTATACTATTTCATGCTCATACCTAATGTTAGGAGCGCATCCCTAAAAGAAAAAGAAAAGAAAAGAAAAATTGAATCTGTGATTTAAGATCCTCATCTCCTGGATGAGGACATTCTACCTACCAAGTCAATTTGGTACATCATCTGTAATTTATAATATACATGTCTGAAGGAAGGCTTTAATCCAATTCTTTCAAGCTTTAAAGTAAGCTTATTATTCATTTCAATAAAATATTTTTAGTAGAAAGAAGAGAAGGGAAGAGTAACTAATGTTTCCAGGAGTCCTCAAACTACAGCCCTGGGCCAGATGCAGCAGATGAGACCGATTATCCCCCTTACCCAAGGCTATGAAGTTTCTTTATTTAAAGGCCCACAAAACAAAGTTTTTGTTCTTCTTATAGTCCAGCCCTCCAACAGTCTGAGGGACAGTGAACTGGCCCCCTGTTTAAAAAGTTTGAGGACCCCTGGACTTTATAAAATGGTTTGAGATTTGCACATTTGCTTTATTTGTTTATCTGTTTTGGTTCTCTTAACAACCCCTTAAGATAGGTGACATTAATATTCCTATTTTATGGATGAGAAATTAAGTCTAACAGAGGTTAGATGACTTGCCAAATAACATACAGCTATTAAATTTTCATGGAGAATTTGAACATGAGTCTTCCTGATACCATATCCAAGGTTCAATGTATCATGCCAAACTGCTTCTCTAGTAACATTGTAGGAGAACAGAGCAATTTTTCTCTTTTTTTTTTTTTTTTGTTTCTACACAATGAATACTTCACATTTAACATGAAAACATTTAACATGCTTTATAGCCATCAGCTCATCTCACTTGAGCCTCACAACAGTTTTATGAGATGGACACTTTTCATCATTTTCCAGATGAGGAAATCTTCTTGGAAGACCCCATTTGATACACTGAATACTTAAATTTTTCAATACAGGGTAGATCATAATCATCACAAAGACTTGTGTTCAAAAATTCACCAACAATGATTAAGCACCTATTGTGTGAAAAACACATAGTGTACTAGAAATAATGGTAAATAATAACATAATCCCTCCCCTCAAGAAACTTATATTCTACTAGAGGAATCAATAAGTCATATAATATATAAAATTTGTGATTTCTTCATACTAAATTTTATATGGCCTTTTCACAATGACTGTTTTGATAAATGTACAAAATTATATTCTTTCATGAGATATGAGAGTCATATATTTTCTTCTATTCACTCAAAAAAATGCTTTTATATAATTTCTTCATCCTTACCATCCCTCACTTCAATATACTCATATGATTAAAATAGTTCAACCAAGCCTTTATTTTTTTATTTCCTTAAGTAGAACATTTTTCTTTTATCTTTTAATATGTTTATGGCTTTTGTGAATTTTTGGTCCATTATGTAACTTTTTTCTCACCAGTAAAAATGATTTGAATTTTGTTTCTTTTGAGAATACCACTTTTTATACATACCATACATTTGCAATTTATCTTAAGATATTATTTAGCACTGGGGAGGATGATATTGTACATGAATTTTGTTACTATGGAAATATGATAGAGTGGATGGCTTAAGCTAAGGTAAGCTATTTATTTTGCTCATTTCATTAATGTTCTGATGCCTACGCTGGTCTACTTATATAACACATCAACATATATTTGGAAAATATGAAAAATAGATGTTCACTAGATTAATTTGCACTGATTGGTGACCCAAAATAGATCAAAAGAATGTTGTATGGTATGTCTATGGAGATAATAGATAGGAATTTGTTATGTAACTGTTAGAAATATAGCCATTAGTTGGTAATGGTTGTTTTAATAGTAAGGACCAGCTCAGCTACAATTATTTCTTTAGTAAAAATCCCAGGCAGCTACTAGAAATATTTCATTTGCCAATGTTAAGTGAGTTCTACTATATATAATTATTTATTGCCTTTGTTACCAGAACGACTTTTAATAGCTTATTGATCTCATATTATCTGTCGACTGTTATGAGACCCTACACACACACACACACACACACACACATACACATTGCATTAGGATGTATAATTCATTAGGTTAAACAGTCTCTGTCATTGCCTTGGCTTTCTTTCTTCAGGGTACTCTGATGTGCATCAGGACCCAGTTTAGGTAGCAGCTACAGATAGAGAATTAGCATATTGTTTCTCGGGGAATGCCCTTGAATGTGCTTGAGTAGCTGTCTTGTGTGAGACGTGAACAGAATTGCTGAAAGCCGGGAAGGAAATGTGTTTCAGGAACCATGCAGTAATCCTGTGTGTCTGTGCCTACTTTTGTATCTCAGGAAAGCTCCTCAGGAAATGTCAGGACCATTGTTCAGTGATTAAGGAACAGTCAGTACTGGACTAGTGTCGCACCTGGGGAATCAGTGCTAGTTCACTTTACAGCACACTTGTGCAGAATTCCAAAGAGGGTCTATTTGGTGCCAGGTAAGAATCTAACCTTCACTTCTAATGCTCTGAAGAGACGACTGAGAAATTAGAATTAAGTTAAGACCCTTCTTTTTAACATGACTTGGGAAAATGACTTCAGTGTGTACTGTTGTAAGGACAGCTTGTAAAATATGGCTATTATCTAGGAGATATTTAAGATGTAAATAAAGTCACATCTGTTGAGTTTAAGTAAACTAAAAATGTCAAACAAGAAAATCAACTTTCGCATGCCAACCAGGAGATACCAGGAACATGACTCCGTGGATATCACATGTCAGAAAGCATTCTGTCACTTACTAAGACAGATGCAATAGAATGTGTCCATTTGGCAAAATGTTTTGAAATGAGAAAAAATGCAATCAGTTAAATGCTGGAGCATTGGGAAAATAGAGGCAAATGAAAACCTGTGAGCATATCATGATTTTACAGGAATATTCATTTGTCTTTGGAAAAGCAAGAAAAAGTCTCTTCTGTTTCTTGTAGGCACTTGAGTACCAGAAATCCTTTTAGACTTCTTGCAAAACTTACAATTGAAAATATCTAATGCATAAGATTTAATTCTTGGAATATTAGGCTCATTTATTTATGATGACAATTTAACCCACAGAATAATAGAAGGAATATGGAGAAATCAAATTTTTCTTTTGGAAAAAGGAAGACATAGTAAGAAATGTCAGCATGCATCAGGGGCATTATAAAAGCAGAACTTAAATCCCAAATTGTCCTTAGACATTGAAAAGTAGAAATGTGTATAAAAATATAGACACTAAATTGTCTTTATGCTATTCTGCTTATATGTGCTTTTGTCATTTTGAGAAATTCCCACCTTCTCAAAAGAGATGTCATTAGGTATGCAGAGATATGTACATTTCTCTCTGATGATACACTCAAAATGGAATCTTAAGAGCAGGTCCTGCTAGGATCATTTCATGTTGCCAGAAGCAATTGTTACCATAGGAACATCGCTACTAGTAAGAAGGATCCCTTACATAGACATAATTCTGAAAATTATTTAATTAAAAGACCTTTAAACATTCTATTTTATTATCCTGCATGGCATTTGTTTTCTGCTATGTTTATTAAATCTGCCTTTCAGGCATCCGAATTTGAAATTAACCCATTAATAGTTTTCATTAGTTCTATTCCTCACCCATCTTGCTTCACTTAACTTTTATCCCTGAATGTAAGGGGGAAGGAATTTTAATATTTAGAGTTCTACTGCCTTTTATATTAAAAATACTGAGTCATCACAGTTATAAGTGCTTTGCTTATAAAAGTGGTGGTAAGGTTGCCATAATCAGATAGCTTTCAAAATTTTTCAAAGGAATTGTTGATCCTTTAATACCTTTTGGTTATGTTTCACCCACAGCCCTGTGTTTTTTACTTCAAATTTTACTTTGAAAACCTCACATCAGAAGAAGAAATCAGTTTTAATTTCCTAGTTTGATGTTTAAAAATAAAAGCTAAAATTATAAAATTCTTGATGATAGTGACTAACATGATAAACTAATATTTATATGATACCTTAAAGTTTGCAAAGTGATGCATGTGCATTAGTTCATTTGAACCTCTTTAGACACTATTGGTCTTATTTTTCCCATTTTATAGATGGGAAAATCTAAGTACACAGAAGTGATTGTATGACCTTATATGAAAACCTTAAGTTTGGAGTATTTCAGTTTCCTCATCATCAGTTTCATCATCAATAAAGGGTTTAAAATAGAAAACTCAAAACTTCTATCCTGTCATAATCTATAATTCAGTAAATAAAACTTGTCCAAGGGGACAAACCTATTAATTGTTAGAAGTAGGATTTGTATTTAAGTTTTCCTGATTCTAAGCCCATCACTCCATAAATCTTACTCTATACTCAAGTTTATTGAAACCAGAGATAACTTGAGAGATCATTTACTCCAACTCCATCATGTTTCTGATAAAGAAATTGAGTGTCAAAAAGATTAAATTAATTGACCAAAATCATGAAGATAATACATTGACAAAGTAAGAGGAGAAGGAACCTGTATCTCACCTGACACTTGAATTCAGGGTCTCTAATCCCAGATCCAAAGCTTCATCATGCCTTGAACCAAGAGTGAAAGAAGTTTTGACTAAGACTCTTGAATAGAGGATTATAAAATAAACATATTACCCTTTTTCTCTCAAAAGAAGAAGAAATGTGAATATATTCTACAGGCTTCCAATTATCTCCCCCTCCCTATACTAAAGTTACAGATCTTAAGAAAAATTCTAAGGGAAAAATATGAAGAATGTATTGATGCATTAGGGGGACAAAATAGAAGTGTTAACATATTGACAGAGAGCATGAACAAGAATGAATAGATTTAATTGTCCCCTGTCCAATGGTAATAAAATTTTGTGCCAAATGTTTAACTGGTGACCTACAAGGATACATAAATCTCCTCTAACATTTTATCTTTCATTAGTCTATATTAAAAAACACTGGAAAACACAGAATGCAAACCTTTGATCCCACAGTCTTCATATAACTCCTACCATCATTATCCTATTATCTTCTTGCTCATTCCAATTCTATTATATGAAGTTATCTTATATATATATATATATATATATATATATATATATATATATATATTTCCTACATATTGAATGTCAATATGATCTAGCACTAAAGTTTTCTGGAAGGGCTGTGAACATCCTTGAAGTCCCCTAAAAATTCATGTAAGGAAATGACATCTCATCGTATTACTACTGATGAAGAAAGTATGTGTTTTAGTGGAATATATGATCAGCAAACATTTATTTCTGAGATAGAAATTAGACACAAATATTCTCTTTCATTCTTTCCATGGCTCTGTGGTAAGAGCTGAAGGCCTGGAGTCAGGAAGAACTGAATTTAATCTGGCCTTAGATGCTTACTAGCTGTGTGATCTTGAGCAAGTCATTTGAATTGTTTATCCAGATATTCCAGAGAAGGAAATGGCAAGCCATCTTTGTCAAGAAAACCCCCAAGGTTTCTCTCTCTACTTGTCCTTTTAAAATGAATCGATTCTTCCTTTCAAATGATATGAACTGATTTTTTTTTGGTGTCTTTAACCCAGGAAGAGAAATCCTTACTCTTTTCTATTTAAAATCAAACCCAGTACCCTTGATATCTTATATAGTTATGAGCTTGACTGGTAATAAATGTAAACTAGTGATTTGTAAGCTGGGTAAACTTTATAATGTAGGCATCTTTTCAGAAGTACCAACCGTGCCCATGAGAGGATTATACTTTAGCCAATGTCACTTTTCTACCAGAGCACAAACATTATGAGAACATTGCTCTTCATCCCTCACTGCCATCACCAATGCATCCAAGTCAACTTTAGCAAAAAAAAAAAAAAAAAATAGCATTTGTTTTGAACCTTAAAAGAAGCAAAGAGGCCTTAGGTTCAGAAATAAGGAAGAAATTCATGCCAAACATGAGGAACAGCCAGTACAAAGAGTTGTGAGGTGGAATTTCATATTGGAGAAAAGAAATTCAGATGAATTAAAGAGTTTTTGGTACAGGGTGTAGTATTGTGCAATGTTTATATGGAAAGGGAGGCAGGAGCAAAAGTGAAAAGATTTAAATTAAAAATAAATTCAATTTTGTGTGACCTAAGAGGCAATGAGGATCCAGCAACTGGAACTTCTTGAGTAAGTGCATGTGTTATTAGGCAGCTAGATAGTACAGTGGATAGAGTAAGGGAGAATCCTCCTTAAAAATCCAGATTTAGACACCACTGAACAAGTCACTTAACTCCATTTGCCTCAGTTTCTTAATCTGTAAAATAAGCTGAGAGAGAAAATGGCAAACTACTCTAGTACCTTTGTCAGGAAAACCTCAAATAGGGTCATGAAGGATCAGATATGATTGACAATTTAACAATACTAGATGACATAATTAAACCTTTGTTTGAGAAATATCAGCCTTAAAAACTCCTGAAAGATCTATTACAGAAAGAAGAGATTTGGGGTCAGAAGAACAATAAAGAGGGTATTATGCGAATTGTAAGAACATGAATTAGCTTGTGACCATGTGACTAAAGAGAAGGGAATTGATTTTAGTGGAATGTATCCTCCCCTTGAAATCTTCAAGTTATGAGGGAAATAAGTCTTCCAATGTGCCATCCAATGAAACCATTGCCTGATATCATATTCTAGGCTATGTAGAGTCACTATGATGGGAATCTCAGCCATTTAAGATTTCGATAATTAAAGTATTTCTTGCTGCCTCTCCTTGAATAAAGTACGTAGGACAACTCACAAGTAAAGAGACATTTTTTAAAAGGATAATATTCCTAGATAATTCTTCTTCCGATTACATATTGGGGGTGAGTTGCTTCTTCCATGTGTTACTAAATATGATTTTTTTACTTGGATTCATGTTTTAAATTTACTTCTTTTTCTGATCCATGGATCTTTTCCTTCAAATAAAGAAATATTTCAAGATTGCAACTTGTATTCCTTCAACCTTCATAAAAGAAAATGTCCACAAGCCTGGTAGGAAATATCATTGTAGGTAAAAACAAGAAAATCACTTTGTCATAATTCAAGGAGTGCCATGGTGAGAAATCATAAAGTCATAGGAACCTGAAATAGAAAAATACTAACAAGTCATCAATCCTCACTCCTGGCTATTTACCCTCTAGTATTCTATTCAGTTTCAGTTTTTAACATCCCAAGTATTAAAGCTTCCCCTATTTTCCT
The DNA here is from genome assembly GCF_016432865.1 of Antechinus flavipes. Lineage (NCBI taxonomy): Eukaryota > Metazoa > Chordata > Mammalia > Dasyuromorphia > Dasyuridae > Antechinus > Antechinus flavipes. The sequence continues at coordinate 245,762,543 of NC_067402.1, forward strand.
TGAAAAACTATCCCATAATCAATAAATCTTATCATCCAATCTGTCTTGATTTTCAGCACAAATTTCCCATTTTCATTTATTTCATTCTGCTGTTTTCAGATATGACCCATATTATTCCCAAGAATTTATCTTTTATAATTCCACCTCCTGAGCTTCCAAATATTACTTAGCCAACCCAGTTACTTTATTTTCTAAATATTTCTGTTCTTTGCCTTTTTGTTTCCTCTTGGCTTAATTTATTTTATATGTTCCTGATGGAATAGTGCTTAATATTGTGCATGATATTGTATGTGACATTGTATAAATGACCTAGAGTCTTGTTGTTGGAGAGTACTATGTTTTGATAAGTTGGTTCAATACAGTATTTGACTGTGTTCTTTTCAATGAGAGCATCTTTGCCTTGTTTCTTCTTTAGATTTGGAAAAATATGTACAAGATTTGATGGGTAACATGGCATGATAGAAATGAAATTATATTTGGAGTTTAAAAGCCTGCTTCATTTCCTTAGTATCTATGTGGGTTTGGAAAAAAAACTTGATGCTCCTTTCTAAACCTTTACTTTCTAAATGAAAAATAAGGTAATAACACTTCAATAGACTTATTGTGATTAAAAATCGTGATAAAGGAACAAAATATATAAAACATGTATGTGTGGGCACGAAATTATATATATAATGTATATATATGTATACATATATATACATTATATATATAAACAAAATTTGTATAACAATAAGATGATATGTAAATCCAACAACAGAGATAGTGATAAAGGATTGCCAGAATTTAGGAGGCACAATAGAATAATGTCACTGAAGCCAGAGGGGAACAAGTTCAAAAACTATACAATTCAAGTGAAATGAAGACATAGTATAGGCTGTCATCCATGGCTGTTGAAACTATTAGTACTTTTTAAGAGAGCAATTTCATCTGGATTGCAAGGGACTGGGAAATAAGTTTCTGGTGAGAAAGTAGCACCAGTAAATGCTTATCAGTCACCTGTTAGACAGAATAAAAGAAAGTTAAGCTTAAGGAGGGGTTACAGGGACAAGGGAAAGTGTGGGGATTTTTTTTGATGGGGGAAGGGGGAGATTTTTTAATTAGTTTTTAAATATAGTGTAGATAAACATATTTGTGAGCAATTTGAAGGAGCTAGTAACTAAGTAAATGATTAAATGTGGAGAGAATGGTAATGAATGATCAATGGAGTGAGAACACAGGAGAGATGGGAAGGTTCTGAATTGGTAGCCCACCACATACAGGGACAGGCAATGGAGAGGTCACTGTCACTGAGAGCATAGGGTAAAAGAGACAATGGAGGGAAAATGTGGAGGGTTTGAGATACAAAATAGAAGAAATAAAGAAGCTCATATGTAATGCTCTTGATTTTCTCAGCAAATGAAGTAAGATGAAATCATTTGTTGAGAAAATGGAGGATGGGATTTAGATAAGAAAGAGGAGAATCTCTTTTGAAAATGTGATTGGGAATCAGTAAGGGAAGAAAATGAAGATTGCTTTGTAGTATGAACCTAGTTAGGATTAGATAGCATGAACGCATCGTGGATCCCTTGGCTATGATAGACTTAACAACACTGCCACTGACTAGATGTGAAGGAAAGAAGAGAATTAGGGATAACTATAAGGTAATAAATATGGATGACCCTCAGAATGGTGATACCCTTCACAGAGATATAGAGTGAGAGCCACAAACCTAAAGGACATCTGTGCTTTTTGGGGGGTGAAATTGGTGATGATCCATTAATAAAAGCCCAAGAAGGAAGATTCAGTCAGGTAAAAAATAACCAGAATTCAGGTGAGGAAAGAAAGAGTAAGCATAACCCAAATCACTGAAGACATAGCAAATTAAACAAAAACATCACAAATAAAGTCCTAAATGTAACCAAAAGAATTTTGCTGTGCTGGAAAGAGTATAATGAACCCAATAGTAATTTCCTTTTTTTTTTTTTTAAGAACTAGAATTTTTAATTTATTATTGTTATCATTTGTAAAAGTAAGAATAATTTCAAAAACTCCTTAAATTATTTAGGACAGATAAATGATCTTTGAATAAGTAGCCTCTGGGTTCAAGGAGACTTTCTATTCAGACAAGTAGAAAAGTTAAAGGTTAGATAGGGTTATAGGAGTGCCATCTGCCTAGAGTCTTATAGATTGACTAATCAAAAATATTTTAATTATTCCTATTGCCTTTCAAATTGTTATCCCCTCTTTTATCAGGCTATATTTTCTCATATTGTATTCTCCTTTTGTATTATTTGTAGCTTTTACTTTTGTCTTCACACTCACCTTTCACTATAGTGCATTTTTTTCATATCTCATTAGTAATTTACATTTGTCATCTTCCAAATTTTCATTAGATTTGTAACCTAGACTTCATCGGTGTATAAGGACATACAAATATTATTTCCCTAAATATTCCTATGAGGGATATTCATTTATCAGAAAATTTAAGTGATTTTTTGCCTTTGGAAACTTTATCCTAGGAAAGATGGGAAGATAATGTTATAAGGAAATAAGTAAATAGATAATCAGATAAATGATATGATATAATGTATGATTCAATAAACAGATATAATTATATTTATAGATATAGTTTGGGCCTATACTAAAAGCTGGAAAGAAAGGCAGCATACTACAGTCAATAGAGTATTGAACATGAAGTCACAAAGACCTTGATTCAGTGGTGGCTCTAAAATTGGATAGTTACCTATCTGACCAGGACAAGTAATTCAACCTGTCAGCTTTAAGCCTAAAATTATAAGTCCTAGACTGTTGTGTCAGTGGGGGGAATTACCACATTAGTGAATTCATAGTTCATTAGTATATGGATATGAAACTGGACAGGGTTGTAGGAATTAATTAGTCCATCCCACTCATTTTCTAAATGAGATAACTGAGGCCCAGAAAGATAATATGACTGCCCCAAATTTATGGAACAGGATAGTTGCAGAAACAGCATTTAAGCCTTACTCTCTTGAATACAAATGTTAGTAGATATTTTTAGCCCTGGATCAGAAAGGGAATACATCCTTGTTGGTATCAGTTATGGAAATCTAAGCAGTGATTGTAATAGAAAGGACAGAGGGACTCATCCCCAAGGACCTTACCTCAATAGAACCAGAAGGGAAGTAGTAGGAGAAGAATACAGGAGAGATAGGTTTGAGAGAAAGATTGCCACTATGACAGAGCAATGAATTTGGCAGCTTGAAGAGGATACCAGATTATAACCCACAGCTCAGAGGAGGAGAACAAGATACTCTATGAAATATCTTGATAAGCTCAGTAAAGTAAAGGACAAAATCTTAGTTATTCTGCCCTAATCATGCCTTTTTTTCTTGAATCTCAGTTAAATGTTTATTCAACAAAACCATTGTTGCTCCTTTAATACAGGGCCCATTACCACAATAGATGCTGCTAAGGTAGGTTCAGTTATTCATTTAAAATTTTTCAAGCAAGTAGGAATGTAGAGTAATAAATTCCTGTCTTCTTAGGAAAACTGTTGCTATTTTGATACCAAAATAGTTAGTCTCTGATCAAAAGTCAGTAAATATTGCAAAATAAAAGTTCATCTGGTTGATGTCATAGAGATGAAATCCAATCCAATTAACACTTATCAAGTACCTATTAGCTTTAAGACATTAAATACCTATGAGATACAAGGACAAAATAAAAATATCTGCCTTCATGGTGCTTATATTCTATTGAGAAAAGTAAGTTGCTGGAAATTTTTAATTTTTCGAGATTTTTATTTGTTTTCCAATGGATTTTTGATAGAGGTATAGCAAAAAAAAAAAAATTGTCAAGGCTTTAATTATTGCCTAATGGTACAGAGAAAAGAGCTCTGGATTTAGTCAAAGGACATTGGTTCAATTTTTGGCTCTTGTGTCATATCATTTCTATGGGCCTCAATTTCTTTTTATATAAAATTAGGAGTGGAAGAGACTAGATGATCTCTAAGATTACTTTTAACTCTAAATTTATGCTTCTAGATTCCAAAAAGTATCATGATCCTAATCATATAAGTATATTATCTTGGTAACATTTTTATCTTCACTTTCACTCACTGATGCAAACTACTGTGAATTTTTTCTTACATACTTTTTAATGCCCAAGTTATTTATTGAATATGGTTTCACTAACTTTGGGAGGTTTTAAACTTCTTTTCTCAATATTTGCTTTATCAGTTTGTTTATCATTGATTTCAGACCTTTCAGAGCAACAATTTCCATAATGTTTAAAAAAATCAACATCTAGCCTGCTCTTTTCCAGTCTTCTCCAAAGTGTTTTAGACTTTTTGATAACAAGTTCTCTTAATATTCTAGAATGAGTACTATAAGGAGATAATAACATCAATTTTTAGATTTTTCAACACTGCACCTTCTTTCCCCCAATTTTTAAGAGAGTATTTTTATAATATCATTTATGTAAAATTAATCCTCTTCTCAGTAGGGGTAGTATTAATTTATATTTATATATATTTTGTGACTCTATAGATATATTACAAATGTAAATTGTCACCAATTTTATATATATGTGCATCTATGTCTCATATATATGTTTTATGTAACTTTATCACTTTATAGATTATCTTTTCATATCAATGCAACAGTTATAAAAAGTCTGATCTATCCAAGGTATTATGATAGATACTGGAGTTATAAAAACAAAAATAAATAACTCTGCCACCAAGCACCTTATATCCATGAACTTAGAAAATATTTCCTGAATGATTACTATAGTTACTGTTGAAGTGATTGCAAAAATAGACAATTTAATTTAATATTCTTACTATGATTATTGTAGTGTTTCTTAGAGAAGAATATGTTGTCACTCTTCTACTCAAAAGTCTTCAGTGGTTCCCCATTAGCTACTCTGATACTAACATTCTAAGATCTTTAGAAATCTATCTATAATCTATCTTTCCATATTACCTTCTATTTTCTAAGAGATCTTCTCACTTTTTTTGCCCATATCATTTCCCAGGCCTTAAATGGAATCCTTTCTTTCTGTCCTCTGCTTCTACTCAAGAATGACTGCTTCTGTCTCTTAATTCTTCCCTCAAGGTTGGATTCAAATTCCATCTCCTCAATAAGACTTTTCTTGAACTCTCCTTATAGCTGTAGGAGAAAAGTATCTTTGACTCCTCCAATTTCTCAGTACTTTAAAGCCATTCTTTTTTCAAGGTGCTTTTGTGTATATTATTTCCACCTTTTAGATTGTAAAATCCTTTAAAACTAGATCTCTTTTGCATAGGTTTTTATATCCCAGTCTCTTGTCCAAAGTTTTGAAATTCCCCCATCATAGAAACTCTCAACAGTGACAAATAAGTAACTCATTTCTAATCTACAATCTTAAAGACTTGTTCAATTCATTGAGAATAATTTATCCACAGTCCCATAATTAATATGTCAGAAGCATGAAAATTGAACCCAGATCTTCCTGACATGAGAACTGGACCTCTATCTATCATGATGCCTCTTGCCTGGAATAGAATTATGGAATCATAGAGTATAACTGAAAGAAGCCTTAGAGACCAGTTGAACCAAGTCCTCTTTTTACAGATAAGAAAGCTGAATATAAGAAAGTCTAAAAATGACTTGTCTATCATCTAGAGGTAATAAGGAGTCTGAAACTCAAATCCTCTGACTGCGAACCTGATAGTGAAAAGAAAAGTTACAGCATTGAACTAGCTTCACTTGTTTCAGTTGCCTTTGAAAGCTTATTAATGTGCAGTGTTCTGGACCAAATGTCTATATATAATACAAAAAGGGATATACATTTTGGGACTTCAAGTTTAGCACACTATCTACCCCCAATTGTAAGAGAATCATTGAACCTACATCAAGAATCAGAATATAGTGCTTCCCAAGGTCTTCTAGTCCATAGCAATGTATCTACTTTTGAGCCAAGGGAAAAATCAAAAGCTGTTATGAACAGGTTCTACTGATCTATAATGATAGCAGACAGATAAAAGAGATATGAAATCTATATTCCATATATTCAAAGCAAAATACTACAGATTTAATATACTTACCAGTAAAACACATAACAGGATTTAATAAATGAATGTAGACTTGAATTATGAAATTCAGCATCTGAATTTGTTGCCATAAGATGTGGAGTTTGAATTACAACTACCATTTACTAGTGGTGAGATCTTAGATAACTTATTCTACCATTCTGGTCTTCAGATTTGTGGTATGTAAAATAAGGCACATAATAGCAGTACCTATCTTACAGAATTGTGATGCTAGAAATGATTTTTGAGAGTCCCTAAGACAGTAAGGAGATCAAATTAATGAATACTTAAAGAAATCAATTCAGGTTATTCACAGGAAAGTCAAATGCCAAAATTGAAGTATAAATGTTTTGGTCATATAAAGAAAAGATGGGACTTATTTGGAAATACCCTAATGTTGGGAAAGATTGATAGCAAAGGAAAGGGCATGCCAAGGATGAGCTAGATAGATAGTGTCATGGAAAACAAAGAATCTGAACTTGAACAATTTCAAAACATAGTGGAAAAGGGCCTGTAGGCTATAGTCCTTGAGGTCATAAAGAGACATGACTCAACAGCCACAAGAACAACAAAAACCTCCCAAACTAATAGGAGGAAAGTACTTTGCTAAGACAAAAGCTAACATTATCCCTGAAACAAAGTAGGCACTTGATAAATTCTTACTGTTTAGACCCTAAGGCAATTTCTATTAAGCCACAGAGGAAAGAACTAGAAACAATTGGTAAAAATTGCAAAAATGAAGACAGTATTATGAAAGAAGGAAAAACCTTGCTATCAGTTAGAATTGATAATAGTTTATATAAAATGGGGAATCTGAGTCATGCTTTTATTTTGTTTTTTGTTTTTCATTTGTCTATAAATTGAACCACAACTATCACACTACAATTTTGTATAATTAGAAAAAAAATCAAAAACAAAAATAATATTTGGGTACTTAAGTCGAATTAACAAAGCTTAAATACTCTGTCAGCTAGTGAATAGAAAAGTGAAGAGGCTTTGCCATTCACTATGATTCATCAACATGTTCAATATTTAACTTAGATGGCTAAGTGATTATGACTCATAAAATGACAATTCGGTCTCAAGCAATAGTTTTACCAAGTCACTTCAGGGAAGAAACTTATAGGAGCTTGCGAAAATTTCATCAATAAGATTAAAAATAAAGTCAGTTTTCCAAGGCAATAAGGAGTAGAAAATATTGATATTGGGATTGGAGGATTTTTTTTTAGCATATGAAAGGCAGAATAAGTCCAACTTGAAATCATTCAAGATCATGTATGGGAATCCTTATTCAGTGCAAGAGGAATGAATTCTAATATTAGTATGTAATTGGTTGGAAGTAGAACTTTTGATGCCACATCTGGAGAAGAGAATAATATAAACCACTACAGGTAGTAATTAGTGGAGGTAATTGTATTGCAGCTTGACTGGTAAACATTAATGAGAAAGATTTCCAAGCAAATAAAATCACAAGCATCAAAAAGACAAAAAGTTTGTGATAAATGGTTCATTTAGGCATGCAGAGCTTGTGGGCAAAATTGGATTGCAATCATAGCCATTTCAAAAAAAAAAAAAAAATGAAAACATTAAGGAAAAGGAAATTGGACAGAAATGGCATGGGAATTATAGTCTTTGATCCATTTTTGAAGAATCCTTTTTGCGGCATCATCATAAGTGGGCAGAAAATTCTTACAATCTCCTGCTAAAACTCCTGTGATAGCTTGAAGACCATGAGTTAGAAATAATCATGTTGGAACAAACAATAGATTATTTCTCAGGGATGATTTTTTTCTGCCTTTTCAAGTTCACTGTTTAAATTGATCTCTGATTTCCTAAGTTTATAATTTTGTAGGAAATAACTGCCAGAATTTAAAAAAAAAATTCCTGGACAAATGGAGGGGGAAATGGAGTAGAGGAAATATAGTGGAATGGGGGAAATGATCTTTGTACTTGAAATCATAGTATTCAATGAAATCATAGTATTCTATGATTTCATTAATATAAGGAACTTCCTTATCAGGAAACTCTCCCTATCCAAAATTTGACCCCTCTCTACAACTGGGTCTTAGACAGTTGACTTAGGATTGAGAGGTTGCATGTGTTATCCAGGAACTTGCAGCTAGAATGTTTCAGAGGCAGGGATGGAACCTAGGTCGTTACTGAACTCAGATCTTTATTTATTATATCTTTTGCATTTTCTTCTCTTACTGATTTGTTGACAATCTTATACCATATTGTGTACATGGGTATTACCATTATGGGAAAACAACATGGAATAGAGTTTTATACTTAAAGTGAGGGAGACCCAGGTTCAAATAACTGTCTGTGGCCCTTAGTAGTTATGTGACTATGAGCAAATCACATGACCTTTCTGAGCTCCAGCTTCCTTATCTATAAGTGGAGATAATAATATCTATCATAGCTAGCTCAAAAAGTTGGGCCAAAAAGGCTCAGATGAGAGAATGTGTAAAACTACTTTAAACATTTTAAGTGTTTTATAAATATCTGTTTTTAATTGCTGCAGCCAGTGAAGTAACATATTCATACACACATACACACACACACACACACACACACACACAAACTTTGAAGTTTCCTTATTTTGTTTAGCTGAAACTATCATACATCATGGGATGTGAGCATCCCTATGTGAATAAAATAAAAATTGAATTAAATTTTAAATGGACATTATTCTGGTTATTTGCCATTATTTATAAGAATTAAGATTAAATCCTCAGGCTAGAAAACAATCACCATCTTCTCTTCATTCCTTTGCTATTAAAAGGTCTGTAACTTGGTTTCATTACATTAATAGTTTAAAGTATCCTTTGGCTTTGTTTATTAAGTATCACTAATTAGTGACTTCTATTTTTTTTCAATCCAGTTTTTAAAATTAGTTTACAGGTAATCACTTAAATTGGTTCCTGTATATAAAAAGATTTTGGGTTATTGTCTTTGGAAGAAATATCACATCCTGATTTCAAGGATGAAAATTGCTGGCATACAGGACCATAAGCACATTATTTTACATGTCAGTAAATAGCAGTTGGATCTTTGGAGAGGGTTGCTTAAATCAGATTTGGAATGCCTGAAGCAAAATCTCTGTTTATTTTCTTATTTTATTTGACTTGACTGGGCTCTGTTTTCATTAACATTTTCTCTTTGACCTTTCAAATTGTAGACCCTTTCTAACCTAAAAAGATGCTGTTGTAAAAGAAGAATGTGCATATTTCTTTCAAGTCTTTGAAAGATTGTGTCTTTTTGAAGAATTATTCTTTTTAAAGTAAAATAATCTGAAATTTCAGGTAAAATGAATTGCTAAGTCTTTAAAAAATTTACATTGGATTGTAGGTAAAATATTGCTTTATGGAAATCTGATTATATACATATATACCTACATGTAGTTATATATGTATATATGTGCATGTATATGTATATATATATAGATATGTAAATTTGACAGATAAAACTACTGATTTGTAGGATTGCTTTGAGGCTTTAATAATATTTTTTTTTTAATTTTAAAAAGTCTGGCTGACAAAGATAAGAATAGAATTTTCCAACTAGTCATTGTGCTTTCACATATTTTAGGGCATTGAAGCTCATCTCTTCACTCTGAGAAAATGAATGCTAATTGAATAACATAGCATAAATTCTAAAGTCTAAATAAAGAGGCAAAAGTATAAAGTACATTTTTTTTTGTTTAGAGTCTTAAATTCAGCAAATATTTTTAAGTGAAGAGGAATCTTTTTTTTAACATAAAGGGATAGATCTTAGTAATTCATCTGTTATTTGAAATTTTCAGATATTCAAAAAGAATGTGATCTCATAAGTATACAGAGGCAGTGAAGTACAGTGGGAAGAGGTCAAGGGAACTGGGTTTCAATACATTCCCTTATACTACCAGTATTACTTTGATAAGTCATTATATTTTTCTTTGCCTTGATTTCCTCATTTGTAAAATTGAGGTAGATGGAGTAGATATGGTTTAAGGTCCTACTATCATATTACTGCCATATTTGTTCTCTCCAAGAATAATGATCATATAATAATAATAATATAGTGCTTTAAAGTTTCTAAAGTATCCAAAGTTGAGTTTTGCTGCCTAAATCTATCTTGGTTCTGATTCTTGTTTTTTCACTTTGTATGGAGATGCCATCCCTCTAACACTGAGGTTTTTTATTGACCTTTTTCATTGCAAAATACTATGTGCTGGTATGGTAAGAAAAGAAAGATGAATTTTCAGACTGTTGAAAGGCAAAGGGATATTTTTCTGAATACTGTGAAACTCCAAGATATTTACAAGCTTACAATTATTCAGATCAAGAGAAAAACAAATAGGAATTTAGATATTTCAATGTGGAATCCCAAATGAAGGAGGTTAAATAAATTTCCAGTAATAAATAGCCTGGATAGGTAGAAGTAGTGAAGATTTTTTTTAAATGATGTTATAGAATTACTGATGATAAAAATTGTAATTAGCAGATAAAATTTGTAATTAGTAGGCAAATATAGATTTCTACTAAATGTTTTAAGGATAAGCATTTCCACTCTGGGATAGTAGAATGGGGATCATTTATGTCAAAGACACAAATTCAGATCCTACAGCTATCATAATTTATATAACCTAGCACATGTCATATCATTTCTTTGGGTCTCCTTTTTCTTATTTGAGAAATGAAAAAGTATTTCTCATCTGAGAAATGAAAAAAAAGAAAAATCCATGATACCTTCTAAATTCTAGCATTGCAATGAAAAACAGAATAGAAAGAAAACCATGATTCTCTTTTATGTTCCTTTATTATTAGAGAGACTTTATTGATTTGTATTCCGTATTTATTCCTTATATGTAGAATTGTATGATAAAGTTAAAATGTTTAAGTGTTATGAAAGAGTTGTTATGAAGGAGTTATGAAGGCCTGATTCATAAACAGTTTATATGTAAAAGTAGGCAGGTATAGACTTCCCCTCCCACCCCCTTCTCACCAAAGGCCACTCTTATTGGAGGCAAATGGATAATATCACCCTTTACAGATTTAGATAATTAAGCCATCTAGTCTGAAGAACTTTCTAACCAAACATCTCTTCCCCAAAATCTCATTTATCTTCTCTCTGGAAAATTTTACATGCCTGATTTTCTGTTTTTCATATATTTCAACTCAAAAAGAATATCTTCTCTCTTCTCCTGCCACTCCAGAAAATGGGATGGGAAAGGCTAAATCCCAGAGATATAGCATTTCATTGATTTTTACCTAAGTGACCAGAATAAATTAATCTTTGCCAAAGTCATAAAGAATCCCAAAGCTCTAGGAACTCATAAGAGTTTAAAGAAACAGAAATATATCTCAATCCTTCTGTCATAAAGCTGAGAGATGAAGTTAGTGATTCAGGTTGTAAATATCAGGAATAAGATTCTAACATGAGGTTTCTGGCTGCTAATTCTCTTTCCATTGATGAGGTGTAAAAATGATGAGGCTAGTGGTCGAGAATTGGGGTGGGGAATCCCCTCTGTTCGGTGCAGGTCCAATGCAAAATAATTCATAACCCGAAATCCGTTTGTGGCAAAAGAGATTTATTGTTGGCACTGAGAAGCCAGCTTCTCATACAGACTTCTTAATGGGTAAGGTCCTGTCAGAGAAATAACAAGGGTTAACACTGAGAAGAGAATATCTTCACAGTAGGCAAGAGTTCTGGCAGAACAGCTTTGCCAAGAAGAGAACTTCCATGGCAAACATAAACCTGTTTCAGACTTCTACAACGATTTGGAGTTCAGAGTTTTATTTTATTAGCAGTTTGAGACTTGGGCTTTCATTCACAATTGAATGAGATTCCTTCAGTGTTGTCAATGCCCTGGACTTAGATCTCTAATAGAAAAGAGATCATTTATTTTATGAGTCGAGCTATTGGGAGTGGTCCCAGATTAATCTTCAACTGAATGAGATCACTCATAAACCCTGAAGGTTGGGGCCTCTTTCAAAAGAGAGTTTGGACAGTCTCAGGGTTCACCCCCATCACCATTGTTCTCAAATGTGTCCTAAATGGATTTCAGGATTTGTTTCCAGGATTTTGAAGCATCCAACTCAACTAAAAACTAGATCCATTTCATTTAACAACCCACTTAAAATCTAGAATTCCCTTAGGGCTAGGGAAAATAGGGAAAATCTGGATTTCCCCTCGGGGTTGGGAGGAAGAAATAAAACAAAAGAAAACAGATTAGTTTTCTTGAATGCCCATTTGGAATTGTCCCTGGTGCTGACTGTGATTCAGCCTCATCTACTGTGTAGACCCTAATTTCTCATGTTTTGTTTTGTTTTTTTCCCCCCAAAAAAATACCATTACCTTTATTTCTATTTGTGAACATAGTTCATTCTTGTATCTCAAGCATTTGTGAGTCAGTATTTGAATTCAAACTCACACAGCTTTTTAAATAAAACTATGGCAAACTCATCCTGCCTATAAACTCATCTGGTCTTGTTCATCTGGTTTTGTCCACTTCGCTCATCTAAGTCCAGTTAGTTGGCTCTCCCACCAGCCACTTTTGCTAGTCATGAGGTAAAAGAAGGTAATTATTTCCCTGAACATATTTTAAACACACTCTTCCAACTTTTTTTCAGTTACTTCAAGAAAACCTTTCCCTTCTTTCCCTTCCTTCTTCATTCTATTGGTGAGTGATGGAATAACTGAAATTATGCTAAATCCATACTTATGTGAAACAAAAGGAAAAGCAAATATTTTGAAATGAAATTAGACTTTTTTAAGTAACCAGAAATTTTCTTTAGAATAGCCACAAAACTCTTATCTACTTCCTCCTCTAAATAAATCTGCATCACTTCAAGAACTTCATTCAAAGAAGATAAACAAAAACTGTTTCTTATTCAATTTAATTGCTTCTCTCTTTTGCTTAATTGTTAGTAACACGGCAGCATTGTTTTATATTATTTGGGAATAAGATCAGCTAGTCTAAGTGTTAGACTATCTGACCACTGCTTTCATTAGTTTTTATTTCCCTGGTTCTGCTACATGATATCTATGGGCTGAATTAAAAAAACAGAGGTTTTGTGGAATCTAGAGATTATCCATCTGTCCCATGACCATCATATCTGCTTGAATGAGTTCAATTAGTACCTCCAAGAAGATCTCTTAATTCTCAATCTCCTAGCCCCAATTTTTCCCCACAGTTTCTATTCCTTGTTTTTAACTGCCACATGGATATCCTTCTAGCTTCTTGACTCATTTCTTTCTTTCTAAAATTGACTCCTTCCTCCTATTCCCTCTTTTCATTGATAGTACTATGATGCTCTCAATTGACAAAATTCAAAACTCAGATTTATGCCCTGCTCTTCTCATTCCCATATTTTTTCAATTCTAATAAGTTGTCATATCTTTTTAATGTTATATAATATTACTGATTCTAAGAGGATAAAATAGAAAACCATTATCCTAGCATTCAAAGATATCTGTGATCTGGATCCCACCTATTGTTTCAGCAATGTTTTCCCTAGTCCCTTTGCCTCTACTTTCTCTTTCTTTCTAATCTACTCTCCATACTTTTAACTACTAAGTTGATATTTCCAAAGCAAAGGTTTGACTTTTGTAACTCCCCTGCTTTGTAAACTGAAGTGACTTTTTACAATCTGTTTTGACCCAAGTTTCTATGATTCTATCTCAGACACTTACTATGTGATATTGGTAAAGTCATTTAATCACTCTGTGCCTCAGTTTGTTCAAAAATAAATTGAACTCAATCCCTTTTATATCTAGCTCTGTGATTCTGGTCTCATTTTTTTTTTCCCAACTTGTTTTTCATACCAAAAATTCCTGTACTTCTCACATCAACCTCAATATTCAATTCAATACTATCTCAAAAATGAGGTATTCCTTAATCTCCCATTTTACTAGTGCTACCATTTAGAGTCAAATTTATTTTCTACACAGGTACATGTTATCTTTCCCTATAAAAATTTAAACCTTTTGAGGGCAAGACAATTTATTTTTGTAGGGTTTATACCTAATCCAGTTCCTAGCACAGAAAAGGTGTTTGATTTAATGTTTGTTGATATGCCTTTTATACAGTGTGGTTTCAAAAGCTCCACATGCCAATCCTTCTCTCTCTGCCTTACTGGCTTTGTTAGGACTGGTCCTGGACCTAATAAGGAAGGATAGATTAATAGTAAACTAAGTCTTAGGAATGTCGGGGTATTTTCTATTTTAAACTCTCGGTTGAAAACATAAATTCAATCTATAACATTTCATATGGTCATCTAGTTTCTTGATGTCTGATGATATGGAACCTATTATTCCTTTAGACTACGCATTCCATTTTTAGAAGCTGTAATCATTAGGATATTGTTTTTCCTATTATCTAGAAGAATAATACATTAGTTAATTAATATAGAGTTTCACAGGGAAGGATTTATCTGATTAATTATTGCTACCTCCCAGTAGACATGAGAGTCTAAAGATGCTAGATTTTCAAAGGAGTGTTAAGGTTCTTTAGGGTAGACATCTTTGTTTTTATCCTTACATCCCCAGTATGTAGCCCAGTGCATTGCACATAGTAGGCACTTAATAAATCTATACTAAATAGAATTAAAGAAAAGAAAGTACATTTTGACAGCTCAATTATTTCTTCCAGTCTCTCAACAGCAAAACAAATTCTATTTATTCTGTTTTAATTAAGACTACAAAGCCCTTGAGCAGACTACTAATTAATTCAGCCACTCAGAAAAACATGTTCTTAAATATAGGAATTCCTTCTGTCAGGACAGTAGAAAGTGGTATTTGCTCATTTTAATAATGTTGCAGTATAATCTTAGTACTGTGGGCAGGTGCATTTTGCATATTTATTTGCTTATAGCAAAAACAAAAAACCAAAAATAAAAATGAAAAATGCTGTTCCATCTTGACTAAATAATGAACAGTAAATAAACATTTTGCTAAGTTCTGAATCATGACCTGAATGGAGTTATGATGTGAAAAGCAAGTTGAAAACCATCCAGACAGAATTTCTAGGGAAGCCTCACTAAAAATAGAGTGGATAGATGGTAAGCATAGGAATAATTTCTCGAATTCTGCTTCTGAAAAATTAACAAGGTAATTTAACATAAGGTTAGAACTTTTCCATTTAGGAAAAAAAATTAATAAGCATGAATCTTCTCAAATAAGAGGATAATACAATATACCAATATTAAAACCAGATTGGAGCTCAAGTGAATTTAATTCGTTTGATATTTGAGAATTTTGATGTATTAACTAGAATCAATTTCTGAGCTACAGGTGGAAAAGTACTGTCCTGATTGTATCAAGGGACCTGTATTTTAGTCCTGACTGAACCATTAACCAACTATATGTTTTGAGCATGGTACTATAATTTGCTATTAGTACCTAGATGAACTTGGATGGGAATTTTATTCACATTTCTAGTTATCAGTTTCAACAGCTATATAATTAAGAGAATTGAATCGATTACCTGTAAGTTTCCTTCAAAATCTAAATCTTAAAATCCTTTGAAAGGGAAGAGCTTGGATTTAAGATATCTCTAATTATGTAATTCTATTATAAAAGCCAAACAAAGGTGTGGTTTTAGATAGCTGCAAAACTGAGTTTTAGAGTTGTTTTGTTGTTATTGTTGTTGTTTGTTTGTTTTCAAAAATTGTTTGAATTCCTTCACATACAGTGAATCATATCAGCTTTTGGATCCTGTCTATAACATTTTCGTTTTCTTTCACCAACTTCTTCTATATAAGGAAGGGAAGATAAATATAAGAGAACATGATGGAAGAAAATATATAATTAGCAGTTGTAACTCTGAATGTGAATTGTAAAAATCCTTATAAAAATGATGTGGTTGGCATACTGTCTTTGAAAGTAATAGTCGACATATCATTTATGAAACACACTTAAAAGTTAAAAATTACTCATTTAAAATCAGGAATAGGAGCAACAATTATTATGCTTCAATAAATTATATTTAATTATTATGATTATCAATGACCACATGACATTCCTGGGTTTTATCAATTTAAGATTTCTTTCAAAAGGTGAATGCTTCTATTTTTGCTTTCCCTTATGGTAATAATAGATCAGGACAACTGAATGTTTGGTGAATGATTCCCTCCATCCCAGGGAATCCAAAAATTCTCAAATTCTCTTTTTTTTATCTATTTTCAAAGAAAATCATTTTTATGGGGATTTGGGGGAAATGTGGGGGTTATAGTATCCCAGCCAATATAGATTGGAAGACCTCTTCCACTGGGAGTTAAAGAACTCAGCATAAGTTGGGTGGGATTGGAGGGGGGAGGTGGTAGGGGTGCAGAGAAAGAAGGATGGCAAGCAGACAGGAAGGCAAGAGTGAAGGAACAAAGAGAGACAATGACAGATCTAAATCTCACCCAACAGGAAACTTCTTTCAGTCTCTAATATAGCAAGCTGGAAAAAGAGACATGATAGAGACTGCCAGATTCTCTTATGTCTAATTAGAGTCCATTCCTTTGGCCACCTGAAGGGGAGTTGGCCTGTTCATTATTCTGTCTTTAATCTGGAAGCTAGATTCAACTCAAAAGCTTTTCTTTGATGCAACTCAAAGTTTGCTAAGTCTCATATTGGACTGGCCTTGAAGATTCTGGAAAAGGATGAGAGCGTTCCATACCACTGAGCTTTGGGACAGGAGTTAAACACTAATTTTATTTTTTTTTTTTATTATAGCTTTTTATTTACAAGATATATGCATGGATAATTTTTCAGCATTGACAATTGCAAAATCTTTTGTTCTAATTTCTCCCCTCCTTCCCCCTACCACCTTCCCCAGATGGCAGGCAGACCAATACATGTTAAATATATTAAAGTATAAGTTAAATACGATATATATATACATGTCCATATAGTTATTTTGCCACACAAAAAGAATTGGACTTTGAAATAGTACACACTAATTTTAGATCTTATTATTACTATCATTCTGCTAAGTCTAATTTTTTTTTTTCCCCAAGGCTCTTCTTTTTGTTGTTGAGAAGTTACTCTCTTCCTATGGGATTGTCTTTATCATGTTTGGCATTTTTCTTCTGTTCACTCATAACTCTGCCTTTGCATATTGACTGTGACTGTTAGAATCATCCTTCACTCTTAAGATGTGGTAAGCAGGGCTTGCCTAATCCTATATTATCTTTAGCCTATTTACATCATAACTGTAGTTTTCAGTCTGACAACTACAGAGTCTTAGTCTTTCTGCCAAAATTGCTGGCTTAAAGTCTTTTTCTTGGTATCCCAAAACTTTTGTCCATTCCCCTTCTCCATCTCCCTTTACTTGTACAAAGGACAATTCCCAACAAGAAGTTACAGGTTGTAATTGTCAGAAGCTTTGGGCATCTTCATTGCCCTGCAGCTTCTAATCCAAGCTTCAAGCCTCTTTTGGAGTTCAGAAGTATGGGCCTTGTATTAATTTTTTTTTTTTCTGATACTCCAAAGTAAGTTCAGAAGCCCTACTTTCTGTTCTAACAGCACCAGATATCACTTCAGTCTTCTTAGAAAAACCCAGTCAAATGCATGTTGCCTCTCCATATCTCCCTGGAAAATGAATTGCTTCTGCTTTCTTCTGCTCTACCGATCTCTTTAGGCCCCAGCCCTGGGAGCCAGCTTTATCTTTTCTGGCCTTGTTCTACTTCAAATTCCTGAGGGCTTCTGGCCACCAGTGCATGAAGACTTGCATGGCAGGGAAGAGCTTATTGCTATTTCTCTTTGGTTCTCTTCATAATTCTTCTTCCTAGTTGATCTTTTTTTTTTTACTTTGTTGGAGTGTTGGATGGCTAGTCTATTTTTGAACCTTTCATGCATCCATATTAAACAAATGTCATTTCTTCACTATTATCACTATTATTGTTGGAAGATCCAAAAAACTGAACTTTCAGAGCAATACTTTTCCCTGGTAATTGAAATTCTTCATGTTGCACACTGATTTTAATTTCTATGCCTCGTGGTTAAAATATTTTGTTAAAATGCTAACAATGTTCTAGTTCTGATTTGCTTAAAAGTTAGTTTTATTTTCTTATGTTGTATAGGCTTCCATAACACAAATTATCTTTTTAATAAAATTATTTCATTGTTTTTTTAAATCAAGTAATAAAAAACTACTGAAGAGCATTTATATTCCGTGTCTTAACTGCCATACAGGAATACTAAAAGAATGTTATTTTTTAAAATGTGGATTTTTAATTTAATAAAAAACATGCTGACCCCATGTAAAATCTCAAATAAAGGGGATTTGTAGTTGTTCAAATGTAATTCAACTCTTTTCTCCTCCTCTGGTTCATCCCTAGACCCAACTCATATATCTATACTCTCTTTTCCACAAAAAACCCATAATACCTTTTCCCACAAATACCAGTTCAATAATGACTACACATCAAGATTAACAAATAAACCCATTTATCTAAACCATAACAAAACAGTCATCAGAGAAGATATGAAAAAATATATGCCAGACAATAGAGAATGAAATATCTCTCCCATTGGGAATGAGACAGCTCAACCAAGAGAGCCTATGATCTCACCCAAGGGGAATAAATGAATAAACTCTGTAGAATAAAAATGTCTTAATAAACAAGTTTTTTTAATTTATTACTGATGTGAAAATTATCTCTAAATAGATTCTTTTTGTCCAGTCAGATCATAGATTTGAATAAGTTAAGATAATAATTCATTTTAAAAAATAAAGAAAGAGGAAATAGCATCCAACTGAAACAACTTACATCTGAACTTTTTAGACATGTAATTAAAACTCAAAAAGAGGAGATGGACAAGAGAAATATCATTAACATTAACTATAGGGGGCAGCTATGAGTGGCTCAGTGGATAGAGCACCAGCCCTGAAGTCAGGAGAACCTGAGTTCAAATATGGCCTCAGACACTTAACACTTCTTAGCTGTGTGACCCTGGACAATTCACTTGACTCCAATTGCCTCAGCCAAAAAAAAAAAAAAAGTTACTTATAATAATTTTATTAAGAAGTTTAACCAGCATAAATTAAATGATATAATAAGAACACATAAACACAAGAAGAAAAAAAGTGTAAAATAATTTTTTGTATAGAATTAATTGTGGAACATTGTGTTCAGTTGTGAAAAAGCTTATAATCCTCTCATGCCAGAATGATAAAAAATCTCCAGATATGAATATACTTGCATATGATGACTCATTGAAGCAAATGGAAATAAAAAACAGGAGAGATACTTGAAGGGTCATTCTATGGAAGACTTGCTCTATTTGGACCGCAGAAAACGGAGCTAAGAGCAATGAGGACAAATTTTAAAGGGGCAGATTTTACCTTGATTTAAAGAAAAACTTCCTAATCCTTGCTGATTTCCAAATGTGAAATAGATTACCTTAGGAGGTAGTAGCTTCCACATCCCTAATATCTTCCGTATAAAATCTGGCTAACTCCATGAGACATATGTTATATAGAATAAGGAAAAAGAAGATATTCAAAAAAGAGAAAGATAGAAAGGGCATTGATAAAAATTACTATTATTTTACAGTTTTAGCTTTGAGTTCATTTTGTAATAAGAGCCTGCTGTAGAAAGCCAAGGATTGAATGGAGAGTCATATGGCATTGTACTCCCAAAGTGGAAAGAACAACCAAGACCAATCACAAAAGTGTCTATGTCATTTGTTGGAAGGTAGCAATTGGTTCCTTAATTAGTAGGTGTCATGATCATTCCATAAGACTGTCAGGTTATCTTCTATCCTCAGAAATAAATGGGTAAGTAGCATTACATATTCTTACAATAGCTAGTTCCACTCTATTCCTTCCCCACTTTATACCCTTCCCTCCCAAAAAAAAAAAAAAAAAGTATGTCAGGAATCTAGAAAACTATAAAATTTGAGGAGGAAAAAGGTTGGATCCAAACTATAACCGAATTAAATCAGATCCTTTATTTCACTTTTTATATTTAATATTTTTATTTTCCCCCAGCAACATGTAAAACAATTTTTGCATGTTTTTAAAACTTTGAGTTCTATATAGTCTCCCTTCCTCTCTTCCCATCCCATTCTCATTAAGAAGGCACAAAGATCCTTTTATTTCAAAAAAGGATTACTAAAGTCTTCATAATTGAAATATGTTAATGTAGAAATTACATTGCTTTTCCCAAATATGTGAAGGATATTGGTAAATAAATAAATAAATGAATAAAATTTAAAAAAATAAATTAATTAAACATGCTAATCACTGGATTTAGCCTGGAAGAAAAGTTACTGGATTAAAAAAATAATGAACATTACATTAAAGAGGACACAAGTAAGAGTTTTTTGACTACCTGGGTGTTTTAAAGAAATATGGAAGAAACTATCAAACAAACATGTCTAAGTTGTCTCAATCCCGAAGGCAATATTCTCCATATCTGTTGCTATTTTCAGTCATTTTCTGTCAAGTTCAGCACTTCATGACCCCATTTGGGATTTTCTTGAAAGAGATATTAGAGTGGTTTAACATTTCCTTCTTGAACTCATTTTATAGATAAGGAAACTGAAACAAATAGGTTTAAGCAAATTGCTTAAGCTCGCACAACTAATAAGATCTGAAGCCAGATTTGAACTCAGGAAGATGTCTTCCTGATTCCAAATCCAGTGTTCAATCCACTGTACTATCTACCTGCCCCATTCTCCACTTTGGAATGTATTAAGCATTCATTCACCTGTCTCAAGGTAGATGAAAAGAATAGATCATTTCTTGAAGCAGCTTCTTTGGTTTAAGATGAAAATTGTTATACAATTGTGGTAGGCAACTTTAAGGCTTAGGTTATTTAAGTATACACTTAACAAACATTGTTATTTTCTTCTTTCAAAAAAGGAAGAATTGGAAAAGTGTCCACCTTTTTATGTTTTGTTTAAAATCTGTGAATGTGTTTAAAACCAGTCGTGTCCTAAATCCACAGAGTAATATCTCTAAATAATACAAAATACTTTTAAAATACTTTTCACGTTTCATAAATTCATTATTTCACAAGAGAGCCTGTTTTGTAATTACCCTACTGTACTTTCTCACAAATGGTTGCTTTATCACTTATAACTTATTCTCTCTTACTTTTAGAACTTTTCTAGATCAGAATTCTGACTAATTTGATTCAGATATTCCTATTTAGGTTGCAGACTTGAAAAGAAAATGAGAATCATTCCCTGAATTTAGGCTTTTCCCTATACTGAGGGCTAATTACTTGACTGGTAATCATTAAGTACTTTTTAGCTAATTTGTATAACCTAGTTAGCAAGCTTGTTATTGTTATTAAGCTTGAATGAATATGATTTAGTTGTCTAATGAATTATTGTTATGAAATTGAAATATATGGGCAAATACTTTTGCATGAAATACCTTTGATGGATCTGTGTATCCAATCCTATTAAATGCTTTATCGATATCACCATCATCATCATCACCTAATGTTTTACTGGACATGCCATACATATTCCATTTGTGAATGTACAAGACTTCTCTGTACAGATTATTGTCCGCATTCCAAGGTTTGAATTTTAATTTTTATGGGAACTACCTTGATAGACTCATAAATTTAGAACTGGTAGATATCTAAGAGGTAAAGAAACTAACTCCCTCACTTTACATAAAGTAAAATGACTGCAATAAAGTTTGAGACTTTCCTAGAGTCACATAACTAGTATCTGAAAAAAAATTTCAAGCCAGGTTTTCTAGACTGTATGTTAAGCACCCTATTCACTTACCCACACTGCCTTTTGGCAACACTATATTTTAGTTGCATGAGACTCTAGATATTTTACAATTAACCAAGAATACACTAGTAAGACAGTATCAGAGATGGAATTACAACCCAAGTCTTCCTGAACAGAGATCCAGCATTCCATATACTGGAGCATCCTGACTTCACATAAAAGTTAGTACAAAACAAAGATTCAAAATTTGGAAATTGATACAATACACACCAATTGGGAATAGCTAAACAAATTATGGTATGTGAATATAATAAAATAC
Source organism: Antechinus flavipes (assembly GCF_016432865.1). Lineage (NCBI taxonomy): Eukaryota > Metazoa > Chordata > Mammalia > Dasyuromorphia > Dasyuridae > Antechinus > Antechinus flavipes. The sequence goes on from NC_067402.1 coordinate 245,784,574, forward strand.
TATTTTGCTATAAGAAGTGAAGAACAAATGGATTTCAGAAAAACCTGGAAAGACTTACATGAATTGATGCTGAGTAAACTGGGCAGGACCAAGAAAACATTGTACCCAGTAATAGCAACATTGGGCAATGATCAACCATGATAAATTTTGCTCTTCTTAGCAATAAAGTTCCAAAACACTCTTCACAGGAAATGTCCATATCTAGAGACAGAACCATGAAGTCTCAGTCCAAATCAAAGCATACTATTTTCACTTTTGGGGGGGTTTTGTGGCTTTTCTCTCTTCTTCTACTCCTTCTTTCACAATATGACTAATATGGAAATGTTTCCATTTATTGCACATGTATAACCGATATCAGTTTGCATGCTTGGGAGGTAGGAGGGAAGGGAGAAAGGGGAAAAAATTTGGAACTCAAAATCGTATAAAAATGAATATCGAAAACTATCTTTACATATTAATTGAAAGAAATAAAATATTACTCACCGAAAAAAAGCTCACATGGAACTTTCGTAGATCATAAAAGATCATAAGATCTGTAAGTTAAGCACTCTATCCACTTACCCACACTGCCTTTTGGCAATACTATATTTGATCATAAGATCAAAAGATCATAAGATCATAAAATTATAGCAGAAAAGAACCACAAAGAAGAGAAAATCTAAGTTATATTATTTAACCAAACATGTGATTTAGTTGCTTTTTTTTAATCTAAGTGAAAATTATTTAAATTTGACTTTTTTTCACAGAATAAAGAGTATCAAAGATTAGAATATGGTATATACCTAGATGAAATAAAATAAGATGAATTAAAAAGTAACTATATCTAGATGAATCAGGATCTACAGAGCATATTCCCATGAGTCAGTACATCTTTAATGTACTTAGTCTGGCCTGAGTCAACATTGACTAGAACCGGATGATGAGTCTTTTTGGCTACTAAACTTATAAGAGAACTTTTACAAGAACTCTACTAGTCAATGCTGATTGGGATGGGGAGAAAGTACCACTTTGTACCAAAAGTTGAGTGAGAGAAGGGAGGGAACTACTGGGTGAAGAAGCTACAGAAGTAGTCATTGAAGAGGGAAGAAAATGGGAGAAGAGTAAGGTATACACTAATGATGACTTCTGGGCAATGAGTTAGAAACAAGAATAGGCAGGCACATGAGTGCAATCTTGGGTATTGATTTCCTTTTCTTGCTACTGCTTTCTCTGCATCCTGCTGTGCTCAATCTTCTGTCCTTTTTCCTCTCAGGCAGGTTTATTCTTATCTTGCCAAGATACAAAGTAAATTTCATGCAGTTTATTGCAAGGGAACATTTTAGATGTGACCTTTAAAAGCAGAATAATCTATAGGAATGACTATCAAGGCACCTTTTATACTGATGTGGTTGGTCAGAGCTGATGCCAAGTTGAGATCTTTAAGTAGTTAGAAACTTCAAAAAACTGAATGACAAAAGATAAGAAACTGAAACAGCTAAGTCAAGGCTGATTTTCAGTTCTGCCTTTGACTTAAGTCTAACTAGACTAATTAAAAGAGAAGAATATTTCCCATTCTAAATAAAAATTCAATTCTCGTCTCTCTTTTCATGCAACATACTGAAAAATAAATTTGCTTCTTTACTTGTAATACTTTACTTGTATGCTATGTATATAGATCGATACTTTCATGTATAGACATAATGTGTGTAAAATATAAAATTATATATTTATTATATTAAAGTATAGAACTATGTATATAGGTCTCTGATATAAATACATAATATTTGTGTATAGATATATACCTATACATTTATATGTATGTATTAAATATAGAATTATATAGATATAGTTCTTTAGATTTGTCATATTTTAACAAATAGGCATAATGTGTGTGAATATATATATTTTTATATATGTATAGATAGATAGAAATACCTTTCACTGTGTGTTAAAAATCAATGATATATGTGTGTGTGTATTTGTGTGTATGTTATATATGTATAATATAAGGTTAGCCTGGGAGTACACATCCTGGAGTATAAAGACAAATCCTGCCTTTATACATATTAGAGACTGTGGGCTACTCACCTGACTTCTCATGTCCCAGGCAACTCACAGTTTTAGTGCGTTGCTAATATGCCGCAGGGAAAAGAGTCTCTATGCCAGGAGCTCCCTATGATGATGAAATTATAGGTCTGTATAGTTCACATGCTCTAAAAAAGAGAAAAAAATCACAATCTTCTATTATACAGAATAGTCCAAATATCTATTGAAGAAATGGGGGAGGGGAAGTTCCCATCATCAAAGACCTGAATTATTTCATCATGTTAATTTCAGCTTATTTTTCTAGCCTCCTGAGATTTTTATGAAGCATATTTATTATACTTCTCAGCTTGTGATCCAGAAATATGGTAAACATCTTTTCAATCTTCACCAAAATCTTTGATAAAAACTGTAATGCAGTTAATTGTGGATTGTAAACCATGGCAAAAGATTATTCTAGGGTAAATAGGTAAATGCTGAAGAATTGTGTAAGTACCAATTAATTATATCAATAAATAACAAAATTGTATTCTAAATACAACATGATTATTCATTATAAATGAAATTTTCTATTTGGGTAGGTTATGATCTAATTCAGATTTATAAAATTGCTAGAATTGTAAACTTCTGGTGGGCAATAACAAATATGACATTGGGAAAAATTACAAGTTTCCCTGGGTCTCAAAGCCCTCAATAATAAATTGAAATGAGTGGATTGGATGTCCTCTCAGATCCTTCTACTCTGGATTTTACTCATCTTTTAATCCATCCATTACCTAATAAAGTACTTTGTACATAAGAAGAAATGGATAAATATTTGCCTAAAATCTTAAAAAAAAAATTTAGGCACTGGGGCAGTGGATAGAGCACCAGCCCTGAAGTCAGGAGGACTTGAGTTCAAATATGGCCTCAGTCACTTAACACTTCCTGTCTGTATGACCCTGGGCTAGACACTTAATCCCAATTGCCTCAAGGGAAAAAAAAAATTTAGGCACTAAACTTAACTTTGAAGTTATGAATATTCCCTTCATCTAATTTATTTCAGGGAATAACAATAGCTTACATTTATAAGAGAGGCAATAAGTAGAAAGAGAACTAGTCCCAGGTCCAGTTTCCAACTTTGGCACCCAATGGCTGCCTGATCTTGTAAAGCTCTAGACAAATCTCTAATTTTATAAATTCCTAAGGGGATACTAATCTGAGTCAATAAAGGGTGTTTTCTCATTTAGAAATTCCTTCTGTCAATGAAATCACAAGTCCTGTGAATATAAATCCTATATTTATATAGTGCTTTTATGATTATGAAGTACACATATTCTCATGTTTCTTATATTTTGAGGTAGACAATAAAAATAGTATTACCTCCATTTTACAGATTAGGAAACTGAGGCTCAGAAAAAGGAGCAGAGATAGATTTCTAACTCAGACCTCTGCTAACTTCAGTCCCAGTGTTTGTTTTTTTTCCTAGTATATTATACTGCCAGATCAAGTGATCCACATTAAATGCAAAAACCTATTCTGTTAAAATATGTTTCGCTGAAAATTCATCTTTCAAGCAGATGCTCGGAGATTTATCTTGATTGCAAGGGAAAATAACAATTTTGGACAATTATTTATTCTTATAATAGCTCAAGAGCTTTTATCATCAAGTACTTGCTATTTGTAGACATGTCCTCCATCGCTAAACAAGTGAATATTAATCAGCTTGTTTTTAATCTTCATAACATGACTTAATCTTTGCTGGTCTGTTCCATGAGCTGATAAGTAAATATTGTATGGAAGTTGAATTGTCAGTTGTATCCATTCTTCTTGAAAGGAATAAAAATAAATACCCAAAAGCAAACAGTTTTTAAAATAATTCTATTCATTTTAACAACATTGTCTTTGTCACTTCTTAGGAAAACATGAGCCAGTAACAAAAGTTAAAGCTTGATTGTAGTTTTCTTGTATTTTTTTTGTTGTAGTTCTTAATATATTGTTCACATGTGATTTGTCTTTGACCTTTCTTTATTTGGTCTAATATATTTCTATCAATAAGAAGCCATATCTTTGTTTCTTTCTGTTTCTTTATACATAGGACAAGTAAGTATTAGATGGAATGTTTTAAGATGATCATATCATCCAGGATGGACTCTTCCATCAAATTCATTGATGCAATTATTTAGAAATTATATATCTAGATCAATGTTATACAACATAAAGAAATGAATCACTTTGGGTTCCATATTGACTTAGAAAACCATAATTTAACATTGTTTTGTTGAATTTTTATTTATTTTGTTTAAAATTTTCCCATTACATTTTAAACTGGTTCCTGCCACACAAAAGTATTAGAGGAATTGAGTTTGACCAGAAATCCATCCATAAGTGCCACATGTGACTTAGAAACCATGAATTATCAAGAAAATATCATGGAGTTTAAAATTCTCAAGACTAGTAAAATGTCACTCCTGTGAAATTAAACTTTCATCCACTCAGGTCTTTGAAAAGCAATGGAAAGTTGGAATTTTAATTAGTAGCAAATTTTTTTTTAAAAAGCCTAACATTTTGCAGGAGATAGGCAGGAGGTGGGAGTTTGGGGGCAATATCATTTTACAGTTAGTGTAAAAAAAGTTCTGTGACTTGTAAAGCATGTATCATTACATGAGCACCTTTCTTATTGGAATAATCCATTCACATTCATCCAGTAAGTGTTTATTAAGCATTTTCTATGAACCAGGCACTGTACTTAGTACTAGGAATAGAAAGACAACCAAACAATCTCTATCTCAGAGAGCCTGTAGTCAAACAAGTAAATACAGAAAGTCAATACAAAGTGATTTGGTGAGGAGAGAAATCCCTAGCCACTGGAATGGAGACAATAGAGAAGCCTTTGTATAGAAGGCAGAACTTTAGCTGAGCCTTGATAGCTAAAAAAGTATATTTGAGATGGCAGAAAATTTTCAGTATTTAATGAGCTACTTTAGCATAGTGGGTGAGATGCAGAAAACCTCAGATGCTTCATAACTATGATTAAATTGTGAGCCCCTCCAGGACAGGAATTATTTTTACCTCTCTTTGTAGCCTCAGCACTTAACACAGTGCCTAGCACACTTAATTTTGTTTCTCTGAAATAGTATTCAAAAAACAATAATTGCAAATTACCTTTATTTGTATGGCATCATTTTTCTGCCCTATTTTCAACATTGAAGTGTCTCCTTGATATATAGTAATTTGCCTATAGGATGATCTAGAAGAAATATGTAGATGGTGGAGTGTATCTGAAAATAAATACTACTTGCTCTTAAAGGCAATTGTTACTGTTCAGTCATTTTAGTCATGTCCAACTCTTCATGACCCAATTTAGGGTTTTGTTGTCAAAGATGCTAGAGCAATTTGCTATTTCCTTCTCTAGCCCATTTTATAGGTAAAGAAACTGAAACAAATAGGGTTAAGTTACTTACCCAGCTTCACACAGCCAGTATGTGTCTGAGGCTACATTTAAATTCAAGAAGATGAGTTCCAGCACTCTATCCTCTATGTCACTTACCTGCCCATTTCTATCAACTTATTTTTAAGACTTTTTAAATGCAGAATACAGTATTCTAAACACTATATCAATAACAGAAATAGTAGTAATGGTGATTGCCGTAGAAAAATACACACAGAGGAACAATTCAATTATGTCTCTGTACATATTGTATAGTAAGAAAAGCACTCCTCTGGAGAGGAGTTGGATTCAAATTCTACACACATGATGTTAGATAAGTCATTTCTATTTCCTTATCTATAAAATGATATGATTGGACTTTATGGTTTCCAGGACCCTATATTTCTATATCCAAACAAATATTCAAAGAACTATAAAACATTTTATTGGTTATTTCCAAACTTTTTTGACTGAATTGAACCCACTGCCAAGTGCATTATTATCACCAAGAATAAACAGTGATTGAGTATAAAGCATTGTGGTAAGCCATTTGTGCAGGATGTTAGAAAAAAAATGGAAAGTGAAAATAATGTTCTCCCTTTGAATATACTATATCATTGGAGTGAAATTCTCCAATAATACTAGGATCTGTGATTTGATTGGAGTGGATGCTACCTCTACAAATCCAAAGTACCATATCTCCACTCTTGAACCTTTCTCAATTTCTCTCGGGGGGAAAAATACAAGCCAAAAATGTAATGCCAAAAACGATGGTGATATAATCTAAAAGACTACATAAATATAGATTTGCGCTCCTAGAACTATATATTGTAATACAACCCTTTATTTTTTTAATAGCTTTTTATTTACAAGTTATATGCACGGGTAATTTTACAGCACTGACAATTGCCAAACCTTTTGTTCTAATTTTTCCCCTCCTTTCCCCTACCTCCTCCCCTAGATGGCAGGATGACCAGTAGATGTTAAATATATTAAAGCATAAATTAAATACACAATAAGTATACATGACCAAACTGTTATTTTGCTATACAAAAAGAATCGGACTCTGAAATATTGTACAATTAGCCTGTGAAGGAAATCCAAAATTCAGGCAGGCAAAAATATAGGGATTAGGAATTCAAGGTAATGGTTCTTAGTCATCTCCCATTTTTGTAAAACTTTGTGTTGCAAATTGTTCTCCCTTCCTTGCTTACCTTACCCCTTTTCCAAACAGTAAGCACTCTGAAAAAGGTTCAATATGTGCAATTCTTTTAAACATATTTCCATATTTGCCATGTTGTGCAAAAAAATTAGATCAAAGGGGGAAACCACACACAAAACAAAACAAACAACAACCAAAAAAAAAGTGAAAATACTATGCTTCAATCCATATTCAGTCTCCATAATTCTATCTAGATGCAGATGACATTTTCCATCTTGAGTCTATTGGAATAAGACTAGATTTTTTTTAATCTTGTTTTTCATGTAAATGTTATTCTTATCCTAACAATATTATGGATATCTAAATGATTGAGGAGCCTTTTTTAAACCTAAAGTCTATTATTGTGGGGTGAATTCTCTCTTTTTTTAATGCTTTGGGATTTAAATTTTAAATTAGCCTCTATTAGAATTTAAATGATTAAATTATGTGATATGAGTAGAATAAAGGGAAATGTTCAGGAGAGTTATGAAACAATCACACAAGTTCGCAATGATCTTTTCATAGAAGGAAATGTACACATTTTAAAAATCTAGCTGAGTCTGCCTAGGTATTTGGGCTAAGGTTTAATTATTTAAGTTTGAGGATGTGATTTCAAGGTCCCAACCTATTATTGTTCATTGAATGTTTAAAATAAAGCAGGTGTCTTGTTCCCTGTGATTTTAATTAATAGATATTTTCTAATTTAACTGGTTCTCCAAGATAATAAGAGACAATCATGTTTTTGAATAGTTTCCTTGCATCTTTTTTTGGGTCACTAGTCAGGTATCTCATCTCAACGCAAGTTGTGGTTATTCTTTGAAGGGCACGTAGAAAAGTTGAGCAGTAATTTTCCTGGTCAGCAACAATAACCAATTTGACTGCCTTTGTGAATATGAAAAAAAAAAAAAAACAGGTTGGCTGTACCATAGATATCCCCAATTTAGAACCATAGTAGAAACAGGGACGAATCAAGGGGGTAGTAAGTGGATTATGCTTTTCAGTGTTTTTTCAAATGTCTTATGAGACATTTTTGAAACACTTTTCAGCATTTTATATATGTCTTTTTCAAAAAAGCTGTTTCAAAAAGCCATTCACAAGTAATAATGAGTTAATCCTGATACCCATTTTAATGTATTTGTTGTCTTGTATATTCCTTAATTCCCCTAATAGATATCAAAAGGCAAGTTAGTTAATATGAATTTATTGAATTGTGTAGACAGCCCTGTACTAAGTACTTCAGCAGGTACAAAAGAATAAAAGTAGAGTCTTGCCCTCAGGAGTGCTAAACACAACATATATTTATATATGGAAAATGATCACAGGGAAGATAAAGAGCTGAAATTTTATGTTGCTGTATATTTATCTATATAATTGCCAGAAAATGAAAGATTAGAGTAAAAATAAGAAAAGATAAGATAGAATAATAGAGAATATAGATAGATACTACGCTACTCATATTACATTAATGGGTTGCTACATTCATGCTATGATATATTCATTACTATATTAATAGGTAGCATAAGCTTCAAAAAGGCAACTTCTGAAGAAAGTGAGTGAGTGCCCTTGAAGGGCAAGGACTTGTGTGGCTGTATGGGTGAGAGATACAATAATAGCTAACATTTATACAGGATATTCAGGCCTATAAGACACTTTACATAGATCAACCTATTTGATCCCTACAAAAACTTTGTAAAACATATAGTCTAGGTATTATTGCCTCATTCTCTTCAGTTGAGAAAAACAAAGCTTAAAGACATCAATAATGGCTTGCCTAGAGTTACACAACCAATATAAATAACTGAAGAATTCAAACATTGGTCTTTCTTTCTAAATCTGAAACGCTTCTATTTCCTGCTTTCTTTTAGTCAGCAAAAATAGTTTGTGTATACATGTGTCTATATATGTATATTTTTATACATACAAACATACAAGTACATGTATACATTTTATATGCAAGATGATATATATGTTATAGAAATTAAGTGCAATATCCATGTGGCATAAATAACATTTTATATCTATAAATACACATATAATAGCATTATGTATCTACATGTATATAGTATTATCTCACTATATCTACTTGCCTACTTCTGTATCTATCTGTCTAGCTATATAACTCCCTATTTCTCTTTCTTTTGTTCTTTCTCAGTCTAAATATCTCAATTCTCAGAGACAGAAATCAGCTATTTACAGGGGAGAGAAAACAAGCTAGCCTAGTTAATAGCATCAGGTGACACTATTGATTTTTGACAAGAGACAATTTGTGTAGATTTTATAGTAGTACCTTGTTTCTAAGGTTTCTAAGCAAGAGGTTGATAGGATCAAAATGATGTTTAAGAAAGTAAATGCAAAAAAACATAATCAAATATATATTTATAGCATCTCTGAGTTAACTATCAACTACTACTTAGCCTTCAATAAATAGCAGGCTAGGAACCAGAATCCTTTCAACAGATATATTTTTTATATTCTTCAAAATATAAGACTATCCATCTAATTCAATTTTAACCCACACTTACCTTATATCTCCTCCAGGATAAACTTTCAATTAAAAATGATTTTCTTATTTCACAAGTTCCCAGGATTTCTAATGAAATGAGTGAGTGGATGAAAGAAGGAATGAATCTGGAATTTTAGGTAACTAGTTGGCACTACTAAAATAAGCCAATCTGAATGAATTGTTCTCAAATGAGTTTGAGCTATTAAGAAAATCAAATTCCTTCAGTACTTCTATTAGTGTTAAACATCCTGCTTTAGGGAAAAGATAGGAGATTTGGAAAGGAAACATAGCATGTTAATACTAGAAGAGGGGATAGATAGAGATCATCTAGTCCAAAATCCTAGGTTACATGAAGCAACCTAGACTTAGAAGTGGAAAAGTGACTTGCATGAGGTCATGTGGCTAATTAATAGCAGATTGGAGTCCAGGTTTACTTATAGTCAATGCAATGTGTATCCCTAGCACCTTCCACAGCACCTGGACATGATAGGCTTTTAATAAATACTTATTGAATGATTGATTTCTCCTACACTGTGTTTTCAGGACTCTGTTAGAGTGTTTCTCTAGAAGACTGAAAGATAAATATGTAGTCTTCTCAACACTTTTTTTTTAGTAATAACTCCATCCACTAGTTAGTTTAGTTGCTTTTTGGTATTTTGTTTTGTATCACTTAATAAGTAAATATGAAATAGTAAGTATTAGCTTGTGTCATATACAACATTCTACATAAAACACTTTTTAAAACTCTTCTTAAATAATGTTTGGGAGATTCTATTTGTCCCCACAGTGGAAATTTATACATTAAGCAAACCATTCATGGTATAATTTTTGATGTGCTGAAATATAGTTAAACTATATACAGACCCAGTTCCTATAGTTAACATTTTTAGAATAGCTGAGCTATTAAGATAGAATGTTTCACTAGTTAAAAGTCCATTGGTAGCAACTACAGATTAAAAATTTGCTTGAATAAGCAAGCTTTTAGAAATTTTCATTACTAAATAGACATAAAAGTAATCAAAGCTTTTAAAATTCAGTAGATTTGTTTATAGTAATATTAGGAATGGTGCTAATATCCCTTTCCATGTAGAAAAGAGTCAACAAGAATTCCGTTAATAGTTACTAAGTGCCAGGGACTGTGCGAATGGATCCAATGAGGATCCAAATAAACACTATGCCCTCAAATGCTCACATTTTCATGGAGTAAACAACATGTAAATACTAATTTCACACAAGATATATATACAAAGTAGATGGACGATAATATCAGAGGGGAAGGTACTTAAAGTAGGTACAGGAGGGTTGCAAATAGAAAAAAAATTAGTTTTTGAAGATAATGGGTAGGAAAATCTGTTTGATCTGTGATCATGGGGAGAAGTGATTGTTCTACCATCAGAGGGCCTAACTGATTGACTAAGCAAAGAAATTATCCTTTAGTTAGCTATAGGGGCAGCTAGGTGTTTCATTGGATAGAATGCCAGAACTGGAGTCAGGAAAAAACTCAACTTCATGAATTCAGATCTAGGCTCAGAAACTTCTAAGATTCCTCAGGACCCTAAGCAAGCCATTTTACCCTTTTTGCCTCACTTTCCTCATCTGTAAAATGAGCTGGAAAAGGAACTATCAAAACACTCCAGTATCTTTGACCACCCCCCGAAAAAAAAGGTAGAGGAAATCATGAAGACTTGGACATGACTTAGTAGGGAGGGAGAAACTTAATGAAGTAAATGTCAAGCAACCCCACCTTTCTATTAGTACACTAACTACTCTAATTGAATATTAACTGACAAATTTTTTTCATGCACAAACAACAACAAAGTTGTAAAAAGTTTCTCTATTTGCTGAAGTTTAGAAGTAGAGAGTCTATGCATATTCTCTGTGATACTTGCTATTCCAATATTTTTGGAAATCTCAAACTATCCCTAGAGAATTTTGCAGTTTTTAAGTTTCAATATCTCCTTTGTTTAATACAATTCAATAGCTGCATCCAGGTGAATGCTGATGCCTAGGGTTTCAGTGTGTCAGTATTGTCTAAAGGCTAACCTGAGGCATAAATAACTGAGAGCAAGGCTATACTTGCAATGATAACAATTTAGTCTCATGTTATTTTTGTCTATTAAGAATGCTATTTTATCATTTTTTTAAAGACAGAGTCTGTGTGGTTTCTTCTGTGTAGGGAATTCCCACATAGAAAATTCCCTTCCTCAACACAGTAACTTATTCTCTTAGATCATTCCCTGGGTTACAGAGTAATTAATTGATTTAATAATCCAGGACCACGTGGACAGAATATGTCATAGTATATGAGTCTGAAGGCATTTCCTTTTTGCACTGAGACATGACTGTCTTTTTGTTAATATTATTGAACTGAATATGAATCACTAATTATAGGAATATTAAAGACAAGTTATAATATAAACTCATTTAAAAGTAATTCAAATACCTAATTATCATAATAATTTAGACTTTAGAGTTTAAAAAATAATTTTGGTCCTTGCAACAACTTTCTTAGATAGTAATGAAAATATTATTATCTCCATTTCACAGATGAGAAAATTGAGACTTATTAAGTGACTTAAAAGTCACAGAGATATTATGATAGACCATAGAAGTTGTAAAGATTCTTATCCTAATTTCTATTTTCACAGATAAATCTTGATCAGATACAGTTTTTCCTATCCAGAATTCCATAGGTGCCTCTGAGGAGTCAGAAATGTTTGTCTAATTCCATAATATTTGACCCTCCCTAGAGAGCTTCCCTTTGAAGATCATCATCTCAGTTTCATTTTAGTCAGACGGCCCTAAATAGCTTTTGGAAAGGGACATTTACTCGAGTAGTACAGAAAGAACAGTCAATAAAATACTAACTCCCCCCCCAAAAAAAAGTCTCTGACATACTGTTTTACAAGATGTTTCAGTTTATTGATCATACTTTTTGTGTGATATGCCAATTTGCACATAGGTCTAAAACAAATTGATTAAGTAGCTCATCATTTGCGTTAAGAACAGTAGGAGGGCTAAATGAAGTAAATGTCAATTAACTCCACTTTTCTATTAGCACACTAACTACTCTAGTTGATTACTAACTGAACTATTTTTTTATGCATAAAATAAAGAAGTTAGTTGTGGTGTTCTCTTCTTTTGCTAAAATATATGATGGTTCTCTGGGAGCAGGTTTCTTGGGGAGGTTCTCTGGAGGCAGCCTTAGTTTCGGTTCAGAGTAATAATTACCTCAAACGCAGCCAGGGATTTAAGTACAGTCTTTTATTGTCTCTTCCAAAATAGCCCGGTTATTTTTCTTTCTAGAAGCCTATCTTCTTCCTTGGTTCCAAGAGCTCTTGCAGCTTGTCCTTTGTCCCCTCCAGCTCCCTCTGAATTTTGGTTCTACTTTTCCGAATCCTTATTCTGCCCGACTGCAGTCTCTAGCATGTCAATCTCCCGAACTCTGTCAATCTTCCGAACTGACTGACTGACTGTCTGACTGAAGCTCTTTTCATGCTCTTTTAGAGGTGTAAACTCAAAGGTTGGCTCCTCCTCCGAGAGTGGGATTATGGGAGGTGTGAATTCACAAAGTTAACTATGTGTATCATACTTATGAACTCCAATGTGTGAGCTCTAATGTGTAAACTCTCTTAAAGGTGTAAGCTCTAATGTGTGACCTCTAATGTGTAAACTCTTAAAGGTGCAAACCCAAGCACACAAACATTGCTTCCATCAATTCCATTGAGTTATCACCTTGTTTCAAGTTCTGGCTCATAACAGTTTGAAGTAACCTAGTCTATCAATGTAAATCTTTCTGCATTAAGGAGTTCTGTAATTATAAATCATAAAAATCACCATTATAAATGTCCAAATTATTGGGTTATTATTAAATATGTTTAACTTATAATTGTCATATAATATATATTATTAAAGAACACATAAAGAAAAATGCTATCTGCATCCAGAGGGTGAACTGGAAAATAGAAATATGTATATAAAACATATATATACATATTTGTGTCAAATGGTAGCCCTTTCTAGAACTGGGAAATTGAGAGGGAAGAAAAGAATTACATGACAATTTTATTATATATTTAAATGGAATAGGAAGTTGTACATATTAGATTTGCAGTTTCATGTGTGATCATCTTTTTTTTATTCTGTGTTATGGAAATACTTGTTTTATTTTACAAATTAAAAACAAAAATTTTAAAAACTTTTATGATTCTACAATTGTATACTCCTTCTTATAGTGAAGGAACTTTTACTTTCAACTCAGCAAGTGAACAAGGATTTATTAAGTGATTTCTCTGGAGGATAAGGAGTCTGTGTTTTATCTTGTCTATTACATTTCTGAGCCTAAAAAAAATATCAGTTCCCATAGTCCTTCTTTCATTCATCAAGTAAATTTTAATTTGGCGATGAAGTACTTTTATATGCTGTTTCCAACCTCTCACATTGAATGAGACTAATCCATAGCACTTTATCTTGTTATTTTTTTTTAACCTTTCTAGGGAAAGGATTCAAATCTTTGCTCGGCCACTGACTACCCATGTAACCTTGGATACATAGTTCTGAGTTGGTTTTTGTTGTTATTGTTGTAACAATTATTACAAAAACAATGATGATGATTATGATCATTTATATCATGATTTAAGACAGAGCTTTATATATTCTTTTATTTGTTCCTATTAACAGCTCTGTGAGATAGGTACAGGGATGATCCCCATTTTACAAATGGAAACATTGGGGCTGAAAAGGATTAAGTGATTTGACCAGGGTCATACAGTATCTGAAGCAAGTTTTAAATTCTTGTCTTCCTGATTCCTAGTTTCATGTTCTAACCAATGTAGTATCAAAGCTGCCAGGTGGAATATAACAGGAAGATTGGAGCAGATTACTTCTAAGTTCCCTTGCAGTTCTATCCTTTGAGATCAGAGTAAGGCCTTATCTTTTTATTTCTTTCATAAATTACTCATTGTATTTATCTCCTAAATTTTAAATAATTGTGATAATTTCATTTTAATTGAATTCAATTGTAAAATAACTTTGGACCTAGCATAACTGGAATAGACCCAGTATTTCTGCAGCTAACAATTAGATCTCAAACCATATTATGTTGCTTTAGAAACATAATTAGGGATATGTGTGTGTGTGTATAAAACCATATGTACATATATGCATACACATATATGTAGCATTTGTATGCATATATAAATATATGATATAAACATATTTTATGACTTTATATAAACATATATATATATATACACACACACACACATACACACACACACACACATATATATATATATATATATATATATATATTTTTTTTTTTTTTCCTGTCAAACATGCACAACGAATTACAGTATATTAGTAGTCTCTTACCTCCCATCTTTTCCCAGGAAATCACACATAGTTTCTATTCATGTTGGGGTTTTTTGTCCTTGGGTCAGTTAATCCCTGAAAAAGTTTTTCTTGTTGTTGCTGTTATTGTTTTTTTTTTTTTTTTTTTTTTTTTTTTTTGCACATCCTAAAGTACTTTTGTACCTGCTGAGCCTAATTGCTGGACACAAAGAGTTAGTTGCAAAACTCTGATAACAAGGCAAGTAATCACAACCCACAAATTACAGTTCTTTCCTTGAATGTTTGTGCCCTTAGTGACTCACAGTCAGGGCCAAAATTATAATCACCTTCTGCAGCCACTTTTCTGGCTGCCTTTCTGAAGTGTCAGGTCCAACAAAACTCCCAAGGTAAGAATCTGAGTTTGTGGCTTTACACATGAATTACTGTTTGCCTGTACAGTTATGAAACTAAAATGCAAACATCCTACATTTGCTTCTTTACAGGAAGATGGGGAGGAATTAGTGACTTCCATTTCTCTAAGCATGAATTTTTTTTAATGAAGCTTTTTGTTTTTACCTCTTTTCACTTCTGAATATAGCCCTCCCCTTTCTACTTAGAGAGCCTTTCATTAGAGCAAAGATTTTAAAAGAAAAAAGGGGAAAATATAGTTGGGCAAAATCATCCAACCAGTTTATGTGATCTGATAATATAGGCAACACAGGTATATCTATAATTCCTCATCTTATTAATAAAAGGAAGGAAATGAATGTTCTCAACTCTTCTCTGGAATCAGGCTTAGTCATTATATAACACAACTCCATTTGACTTTATTATGCTTTCCACTTACATCGACAAACATTCATTTTCATAAAGGAAGAAAATGTGCACCGAAATTTATTTTTAGTTCAAAATTAAAATGTTTTCCCTCTAAAGGCTGGTAAAAGTTTTAGTGACTATAAAGTGAAATGATCCCAATTGTTCAATTGCATTACTAACTACAGATTAAGGATTTTATAAGCAAGACTCTAGACAGAACTATTATCAACCCTGAGATATCTTGTTTAGTTAACCCATGAGTCTAGATCAGGTTCATAGTATGCTCATTGGAATTCCATATGTTATCTTATTACAAGTAAAATCACTTTGTTCTCATTGGTGGATAGGCAAATTTAGACCCAACAAGTAGGGTAGGAGGTTGGGAAAAGGAAAAATACAGTAAATACTTTCAATTATTATTTTTTTCTAAGGTCCATGCTTTATGTAGGAAAATTCTGTTCTCTATAGCATTCAGGTCTCCAAGGCCAGCCTATTTCTCTAATGCATTGAATTTTAAGGTAACAAACATTTTGTCCTAATACAAGATAATGACCCTTACTCATGAAAGCTGATTTACATCTCCAAAGTAGATGGGGGTAGTGATAAAGAGAATTGTGTGCCTGGACTTGGATAACTAGATGCCAGATAAATGTGATTATACTATTGCTTAATTATATATTCCACAAAATTCAGAGTGTTCCTTGGTAAGGGAGGGAGTTACTCAATAATTGTTATTGATTGAGTACTTGGACACAGATGAGACAGCATTCACATAATCAGAAATTTATTGCCTGGATTCATTCCCTGGATGAAATCAGACCTGTCAACCAGCTGGCAATGGCACACTGTAATCATGCCCTTGTTAGAGGGCAAATACTTGGTAGCTCCTATTCTAAATGCCAAGAAACTCAGACTTGTTGTTATTGATGTTCTTAATAAGGGAAATTATGAAAGGAAAAAAAGTTTTTTAAGGAACATTTTTTTGCCATCTTTTATCTGGAAAGAAAACTCTCTACTTCATTATGAACTTATGAGTAATGAGGAAAGTGATAGTAGAAACCATCAGGATAAATTTCTTCTTATAACATCCCTAGGGATAATGGAAAAAACACTGAATTTGAATTCAAAAGCCCTGGATTCCAGTTGCTTTGCTGTACTTTCTCCATAGACACTTCCTCAAAAACTCTACATCATTGTCTTTTATGAATGCATGGAGAATAATATATCAAAATATAAAATTATGATTACCACACAACCATTGGATGGTCCAAAGAAGTGTGTACATTATTCCTGTGAATAGTGTTCCTTTTTTATTCTCAATGCACAAAGAAAAGGTAAATAAATAGATAGGGATACATACACATATATGCATTCATATTCATATTGTATATGAATATGTTTAAGTTTATACATATATAATGTGGGTATATATGTAAATATATACATATGTGAATACTTACACATGCCTAGCAGGAAATATGGTAATCTAGAAAACACTCTAATCTGATATTTCAGCACTAATAACTTAAATCATGATAATATTAACAGCTAAACCTCACATTTAATAACTTTTTCAGGCTCATATGGAAACTTAAACATAGCCATTTTCTCATTGAATTGGGCATTCAAACTCAAATTACTCTGATAATATTTATAAGAAATACTTAAGTGTAATAATAATAATAAATATATATTAAATATTCCCAGATTTTCTAAGTCATATTTGGAATTAAATTGAATGACTTCAAGTCAGATATGCCCTTTTGATAAATCTAAATTACATGCAAATGATATTATTGTTTATTCATCATATTAATGTGCAGTTTAATATATGTACATATTAGCATGTGATAAATGAATAAATTATAATGATACACAAATTTATATAGTATTCTATTGTTATTGAGCAACTTGTTCAAAGTCACAAAGCTAATGTCTGCATAGAGAAAATAATAACTGAAAACCATTAGTATAATTTTTCATAGAGAAACTAGATGACCCTATTTTGGGTAGCCAGAAAATATGAATTTTTTCATCTCCTGGCATAATATGAGTACCCTCTAGTGAACATGTAGACTTGATAATCATGTCAAAGGGCATCTTGTCCAGTTTCTTTCCCTTTTACAGATGAGGAAACTTGAAGCCCTCTTAACCATTTTTCTTGGTTGTTCCCTTGGGGTCAAATAGAATGAGGATAATTTCTTTCATATACTTTCCTATCCAACCATAATATTCTTCCCACAACCATCCCAGCCTTTTCTTCTCTATCCTAAACATGCCCAATTCCTTCAACCTAACCTAACATGGCATGAACTCAAAATCCTTCTCAATTGCAATTGATTTCCTTTGAACATGCCCTAGTTAAAGTTTGAGAATGGTTTGGCTTTTGACTAAATGATATTAAATATGGACACTACAGGATTGAGTCTATGCTCTAAATTAATTACATTTCTCCATTTCATCTGAAGACAAAACTGGATATCCCTCACTTTAATGAGCTACCTAGTTATACCAATTTGGATTTTCATATTTCCTGGAAACTGGTTCAGTCAAGAATTATTAGATCACAAGTCCATAGTCCTGACTCCCAGCTCTCAGTTTCTAATATTAATTTATAGCTAAGTAAGTAGTAAGTGGGTATATAGAAAAATAAAGGCAACGTGTTAGATAAGTATAAATAGATTCAGACAGATAAATAGATAAATGGAGAGAGAGGAAGAAAAAGAGATGGAGAGGAAAGGGGGGAGGGAGAGAGGGAGGGAAGAAGAGAAAGGAAAGAGGAAAGGGTAGGAGAGAGGGAAGAGAAAGGAAGAGGGGAAGGGGGAGGGATGGAGGGGAAGGGAGAAACAAGCAGCATAGCAGAATGAATAAAAAACTGGTCAGAATCAAAAAACCTGGGGTTCAAGTCCCATTAAGATGTGGCAGTGAATAGAGCACTGTCCTGAAGTCAGGAAGACCTGAGTTCAAATCTGATCTCAGACACTTAACATTTCCTAGCTATGTGACCCTGGGCAAGTCACTTAACCCCAATTGCCTCAGCCAAAAGAAAAAAAGAAGGAAAAAAAAAAAAAAAAAGCTGTACTGTTGTATTACCCTTAGCAAATTTCATCCCAGTACTCCCGGCAACTTTTTAAGATTGTAAGAAATAGTAGCCATTTACGTTCGTAGAGTAAGTTCTTCATTTGGTGCTACTTTCACTGATGTAGAACCTCAATATGGTATAGTTTCACCTTGAGTTTTCAAAGTTATGCCATAGAGGACAAACTTTGGCAGATGTACTAGCCAGAAAGAGGCTCCATAGTCAATTATGCATCTATTGTACAAGTGTTAAGCTAGCTAAATCCACATTTAAGGACCACAAGTTTAGAGCTCTAAGAGATCCTCCAGTCCAACTCTTCTCATTTTCCAACACCTTCAGAAGTTAAGGAACTGACCCAAGTTCACACAAGTAGAGGACCCTCAGAGAAAAGAATTCAAACCCAGTTTCCTCTGGCTCCAAATCTACTTTCTTATCCATAGTATCACAACACCTCATCACTAGGTTGTTAAGGAATGACTAACTTTTCAACCAAAGCAAAATATAACAATAATCTACCAAGAAAGAAAAAATTTCTTTCTGTTTTAACTTTGAATATTATTTTAATTTGTTTAACTTTGTATAAGACTCTGAGGGTAGGGACTTGGGGGGCAGTTGGTGAGGGAATATTATTTTTTTTTAGCTGTGGTTGTTGTTGTTTCTTTTTATATCTTTATATATCATAGGCTTTTGATTAACATGTGTTGAATTTATCTGAGACCAGCAAAATGGAGGCAGTTCTTACATTGATAAAATTATAGATTTTTCAAAATATAGCCAGATACTAATTACTAAGAATAATAAATTCCCTAAAGTGGTCACATTATTTGAATTTGCACTGCGCATTTCCACTGGGCTGGAAACATTTGCCTTATTTTATATACTTATAACTTTCATGTGAATTCTAATACACGTGACCATTTCAGGGGATTCATTATTTATATTAATTGGGATTCTAGCTATATTATAGTGTTAAAGTAGTGATATGCAAAGAAATGCAAATTAAGACAACTCTGAGATACCACTACATATTTGTCAGATTGGTTAGAATGACAGGGAAAGATAAAGTGGAATATTGGAGGGGATGTGGGAAAACAGGGACACTAATACATTGTTGGTGGAATTGTGAACACATCCAGCCATTCTGGAGAGCAATTTGGAACTATGCTCAAAAAGTTATCAAACTGTGTATATCCTTTGATCCAGTAGTGTTACTACTGGGCTTATATCCCAAAGAAATCTTAAAGAAGGGAAAGGGACCTGTATGTGCACGAATGTTTGTGACAGCCCTCTTTGTAGTAGCCAGAAACTGGAAACTGAGTGGATGCCCATCAGTTGGAGAATGGCTGAATAAATTGTGGTATATGAATATTATGGAATATTATAGTTCGGTAAGAAATGAGCAGCAGGATGATTTCAGAAAGGCCTGGAGAGACTTACATGAACTGATGCTAAGTGAAATAAGCAGGACCAGGAGATCGTTATATACTTCAACAACAATACTTTATGATGATCAATTCTGATGGACATGGCCATCTCCAGCAATGAAATGAACCAAATCAGTTCCAATAGATCAGTAATGAATTGAACTACACTTAGCAAAAGAACTCTGGGAAATGACTACGAATCATTACATAGAATTCCCAATCTCTGTATTTTTGTCTGCCTGCATTTTTTATTTCCTTCACAGGCTAATAGTACACTATTTCAAAGTCCAATTCTTTTTGTACAGCAAAATAACTGTTAGTGTTAGGACATATATACTTATATTGTATTTAATTTATACTTTAACATATTTAACATGTATTGGTCAACCTGCCATCTTGGGGAGGAAGAAGGGAGAAAATTGGAACAAAAGGTTTGGCAATTGTCAATGCTGTAAAATTACCCATACATATAACTTGTAAATAAAAAGCTATAATAAAATAAATAAAGTAGTGATATGGCATATCATAAAGTGGTACCACATATAAATCCAGTCCCATAAATGAAAGAAATCAAGTTAATACACATAAACAGACAGTTGGAGAATTGTGTTCTAGCAATAAAGTCATCTCTGTTTTTATTGCATTTTCAGTGACATGGCCTACCTCTGTATTCCATATAAATTAAAGGAAAGGGGTTCTGCCTACCTAAGCAAACAGACCTGTCCAACGAAAGACTAGAAGCAAACTAGAAGCTATGGATATTTCCTTTATAGTAAATTGTTGTGGGAGAAGAGCCTGCCTGTATAAATGCTTACTTTCCATATATGGAAGTGGGCACAAATGGAAGATTATATTAATAATTACATATTAACTACTCTTTCAATATTTCTCAAATACCTAAAATCACCCCAGATCCAAATGATTATTTTCTAAGTGATCCAACACATCCTTCTTTGATTCATCTAGAGGCAGCTTAGTATAGCTTGGTATTGTGGGAAGGAGTGGGAAGGGTCTCCATTCAACAGGGTTCAGGTTCAAATTCTGCTTTATGACATTGGGTAAATGTTTCCACATCTGTAAAATGAAGAGTTTGGAAAAGATGATGTTTCAGATTCCTTATACCTCTAGACCCGATCCTATGATCTCTACCCTAAAGAAATTTGCTTTCTAGTTGGAGAGAGAAGATATGAATATGAATAAATATAAGACAGATTGGAGATAGCAATAATAATTATTGTTGATAAGAAAAATTGACAATGTTTATTGCTCATTTTAAGTGTTTTACATTATCTCATTTGATCATCTTAACAATTTTGTAAGACCACTACTATTGCTATCTTCATTTACTAGAGCTCAGAGATATTAATGATTTGTCCTAATTTGTCTAAATTAATAACAATAAGAAGTAGGAGAAAGAGAAGGAGAAAGGAAAAAAGAGGGGACAGGGAAAATAGGAAGAAAAAAAGAAAGAAGAGAATTGGCATTTAAGACTTGCTCACACTTTATACATTCAACTTCAATGTAGCTCAAACAAACCTAGATGGTAAATGCTATTATTTCTTGAATTTTGTTGTCTGAGTTTTTGTGACCCCCATTTGAAATTTTCTTGGCCAAGATACTGTAGTGGCATGTTGTGTCCTCCAGCTCATTTTATAGATCAGGAAATTGAGGCAAACAGAATTAAGTGACTTGCCCAGCCAGGCTCACACAACTAGCAAGTATCTGAGATTGGATTTGAATTCAGAAAGATGGGTCTTCCTGACTACAAGCCTGGCACTCTGTCCACGCTATCCACCCTATCTTTAGGTGAGGAAACAGAGGCAGACAAAGTTTAAGTGACTTGTCCAATGATGCAGCTAGTAAGAATCTTACTCAGGATTCCAACTCAGCACTCACCTGCCCCATGGTAGTAAAACTGGAAATAAAATAGAATTGATTCAGCTTACAATGCATAGTCTCATCACTGGACAAAGCCTTTGTCTCTTCCAAAGGCAGCATAGTACACTGGAAAAGACAAAAGCATTTGAAATCAGGTCCAAATTAGAGTTCAAATCCTAGCTCTGCCTGTTTGACCTTGAATAAGTCACGGTGTCTGTCTTAACCCCTAACCATTCTCTCTATTGCCACTGACAACCTTGGACTCAGTGACTTACAAATTCCATTCCATCTGTAAATATTTGACCTATGAGATTGCTCCATTTAAAACAGCCAAGTTCCCTTTTCTAAGCAGTAGACAATTAGCTCAAAAAATTCATTTTCTTATGCAAATGGATCATTTGTGAAAGTCATTTTCATGATGGGTCAGACACAGATATTCACAATGAAATATTTTAAAAGCCCCTTTATTCTAGTTATGTGCCAATTCATCCAATCATGATATACAGATTTTTTTTTATTTTCATCTTTACAAGATCATTTTGGCCTGATTCCATCAAACATTCACTTAATATTTCTATTCCCTAGATGTATTTTAATGCAGCTAAAACCAGATACATGAAATATAAGGTAATCCCTTAATATAAAGCATTTTTAAATTTGACTCTTTTTTGTTTGTTTGTTTGTTTGTTTACCCTTCCCTATTCTCTGCACTTATCAGAGCACAAAGTAAGCAGCTCCAGTCCTAAACAGCTGTCCATATGGCCTGTTTTGCAAAACTGTCAAGTCCATTCAAATAGCAATATAGCAATGAAGAGTAAAAAGTGTTGGATAAGGCCCAGAAATCTGAGCCTAAAATAGCTTTTAAAAAGTCATTGCGCTTAACAGTGCAAATAATAGACAGGTCATAAGCAGCAGCTGCCCAGTGTATTCAGGTGTAATTCCCTCATCATCAAGCTAGAGAGGTCCAAGTCAGATTAGAAATGCTCTGAAGGTCTCTACTTTCTGAATTTCTGAGAATGCTGTCACTCTCATTTCCACACTTGACAAGTACCTGGAATTAGATTCCTTGTGGATTTGATCAATTACCATTCATCTGGGTAATTTCATGCTCCTTTTTTCCCCCCACCTCAATACTATAGTCAGCAAGGTGGTAATAATACTTCACTCCATATTCATGTATCACCCCATGTGATCTTTCTGTCTCTAATAAGGAGACATTTGTAGGAATACTACAAATAGCTTTCCTCCTTGTCTAGGTTTCCTCTCCTTTTTTATCCTGTAAGATGCAAGAATTCTCATCAGAGGTATAATCCTTATTTTTAAATGAAAGGGAAGCTGCTGGGGGCAGCTATCTTCAGATAGATGAGCATATCTAGTCTGTATTCCTTACAAGGAAGAATGCCACAATAGTACAGTTCAGCTATTTTATCAGACTGGCTCATTTGTACAATTTGCTTCTTTTTCTTTTCTTATTATTTTTCCTCCTTTTTATTATAGACATGCCTTGTCGTGTTTCATTATTTAACCATTTTTTTTAGTAAGATGCCAAGTCCTAACCATGAATGTAGGATACTTTTAAAAAATCAGCCTTTTCAAATCCATATGAACTAGTACTTTCCTTTAGGGGGATGTACTTTTCACTACTGCAATACTCTGTATTTTTTTAAATGATCTAAAATGATCACATATTCATCCTAAGATGTTTTCAAGTTGTACAGTATGTAATTCAGTAGAAAGTCTCATATATCAGATAATATTTTTAGAATGGAGACATTTTCCAAAAGATAGAATTTTTCCATTTTAGAACTTATGAAAAATGTATTTGGAGCTTATAAAAGATGTATTAGGAACATCTGAATACATGATTTCAGATTGGATTTTGAGAATTAAGACCTATGATTTTTAAAGCAATTCTTTTCTTTCCATATTTAGTTAGACAGAATTACCATTAAAAGGGGGAAAAGATAAAAGTTAGTTACATGCTCTTTCCTCTCTGAAGAATTCCACTTTCTTTTATATTGTAGCATGGGATAATGGTTAAAGCACTAGGACTTGTCAGGAAGACCTGGGTTCAATACTTTCTGAGATATTAATTAATATAACTAAGCAGCCTCCATTTCCTCATCTATAGAACATAATATAGGGCTTGATGAACTCCAAGATCTTTATCAGTTTTAATCTGATTTTTTTATTATTCCTAGTTATGAAGTTTAGAAGGGAAAATTTTATTTATCATTTTCTTAGGCTTAATACCAGATGACCACAATTGGCATCAGTATTCATGAACATGTCTCTAATATATACTAGCTATATGATCATGGGTAAATCATTCAATATCTCAGTGCCCCAGGAAGCTTCCCTTAACTTAACATATAATCAAATCATTTTCTTTTTCTAAAAGTCAGTTCAGTAGCCCAGTGGATTAGGCCTGGAGTGAGGAAACCCTGAGATCAAATTTGGACTAGTCTTGTAACCCTGATCATTTAATCCCAGTTGCCTCCCCCTAAAAATTAAATAATTACTTTTTTTAATTTAAAAATTAATTAAACTCCTTATTGTTAATCCAATGAAATATAAACTCTTTAAGCTCAACATTTAAACCCCTTATCAATCTGGCTCTCACCTAATATGTTAGCCTCTTTTCCAATTATTCTTTAGGACAGTTGGTAGATATGAATGAAGTAGATAAAGAGTTTCATCTGGATTCAGGAAGATCTGAATTCAAATATGATCTCAAATTTCTTTTAGCTATGAGATTGTAGACAAGTAATTTAATATCTATGTGCCTCAGTTTCTTCATCTATAAAATGGAATAATAATAGCATGTCTTAAGGTTTTGTTTTTGTTTTGAATTTGTGTCTTAAGATGAGTGCTGATAAAATGAAATAATATTTGGAAATTTTACAGGAGTGTATAACTTCTAGCACTAACCATGATCATCATTATCATTATTTCATGCCCTCTAAGTTTCAGCTACCCTGCAGTTACTGATTATTTGTTAAGACAAATAGACAATAAATAACTGTTAAAATCTAATTTTTAAATGTCTGTATCTACTTGTTTTATATAGCTGATTCACAAGCACTAAAAGAGGGACTAATTGCCTCTGAACTTTCCAGTGTAACAGAGTTTAATTCTGATTCATATTTTATTTATATGTTTTTGGCAAAAGCTCAATCCATCATGAAAAAGAAAGGGAATAATCATTAATATAGTAACTTATTATGTACCAGATACTGTGCTAAGTGCTTTTTGCACGTATTTCATTTGATCCATTTTACAATTGAGGCAAGTAGGTTATAACTTGCTTAAGATCGCACAGCTAGTAAGAATCTGAGACTGAATTTGAACTTGAGACTAAATTAGGCTTCTTGACTCCAGGCCCAATGCTCTTTTCACTGCCTCACTTAAATTCTATTCATTAGCAAGTCAAATCACCCTCCTGGTTTCATTGGTCCTCTTCAAAAAATAAATTAAAAATAGCAATAGCAATAATAACAATAAACTGCCTCTAAATTGGAGTATATCTAAATATCCATTTCTTCCTGTGTTTAAACAGATCTTCAAATGATACCTTCTGACCCTTTATCCCTTCAATCATGTACAGCAACATAGAATTTTGTGTGGAATGTGTCAGAGAAGATCTTTTATCCAATCTATTACATATGAGGCATCAAGCTCTAAAGAGACACACATTTGGAATGAAATTCCCCTTGAGGAAGCTTTCATGAGCTTATCTCTGTCTCTTTGTGCTTGTGAGAACACCAAAAATACAGTAACATCCAAATACAAATAAAAATTTTAGCTTCACATGTTCAAATAAATCACTTCAAACAGAAGGGTCCCAGGTTCTGAATTTTTCCCCTCTTTTCTTTCCATAAATAGTAGAAAATGATGATTTTTGTTTCAGGGGCTCTAATAGAGTTGACAGCAATGGGAATAGATATTAATGTTTCCTTTTTCTATGAAAGTTTAATGCTTTTTTTTTCAGAAAAACAACTTTCAGTCTTTTAGAATTTGTGCCCCTCATTTCACATATAAATTATATTCACTCCTACAGAATTTTAATTTCCAAAGATCATCATAGATAGGTGGAATTTAAAAGCCAAGGTTTTTATTAATTTTGTTTTGCTAGCCACTCGTTTGTTTGTTTGTTTGTTTGTTTGTTTAAGTATATAGTCATCTCTTAGTTGAACTCTTTCAAGGCTGTATCTCACAATTAGACTCTGATAGAGTTCAAAAGTATAAGATTGATTTTTTTTATAGTTTTGATCCAGACATGATGATTTCAAAGAAATTCCCCATATGGAAGATCCAGACCCTGATAATTATTGGCAATTTGGTTGTAACTTGCGGTGTTCTGAGTAATGGATGTTCTGAGTGCTTAAGTGACTTTGTCAAAATTTGTCAGAACCAACATATGTTAGAGTCAGTCAGTCAGTAAACATTTGTTAAGTGCATTCTATGTCAGACACTATAGTGATTGCTAGAGTTGCCAAAAAAAAAAAAAAAAGTTAAACAGCCCTTGCTCTTAAAGAGCTAATGGAGATAGCATTAAAAAAAAAAAAACCACCATATATTTTTTTAAAAGCTATATATAGGGTAAATTGTAATTAAATAGGGTTGGAAAAGACCTCTTATAAAATATAAGGGAGTCAGCATAAAGATAGGGGTAGCTAGTTCATGTAGTGGATAGAGCACCAACCCTAAAGTCAGGAGGACCTGAGTTCAAATTTGGCCTCAAAACAGTCAACACTTCCTGGCTGTGTGATCGTGGACAAGTCACTTAACCCCAATTGCCTCAGGAAAAAAAATAAAATAAAGATAACTACATACCAGAAAAAAAATCATATACAAGATAAATTGGAATTAAATGGTATTGGGAAACACCTTCTGTACAAGAAGAGAATTTAGGCATGGCTTGAACCCAAATCTTCCTAAACCCATAGTATTCTGTCCAGAATGTTAGCATGATATGGAGTTAATACTTCTTTTAGAACTCTTTACATTCTGGCTCCTCTGAGTAGTGTTTACATCACTGGACTTTGAGTAAAGAAGAGTTGGGTTCAAATGTAATCCCAGGAATTTATTATTTGGGTGACCCTAAGCAAGACACTTAATCTCTCTGTGCCTCAATTTCCTCAACTATAAAACAAAGAGATTACACTTCAAAATTCTCTTCTAATTATCATCTTGTGGCCCTATTATCATGTGATTCCTACTTCCCAAAATGAAGACTTAGGAAAGCAAATGTATTAATATCCCCAATCCTAGAATCTTCATTTTAATTTTGAGCTGGGAGAATTAAGGTATATGTCATATATGTCTTGCATCAGAAAGAGCCAGTAGTATAGCTGACATTACATGGACATTGTTGTCTTATTCATAAACTACCAACATGGAGAATTGCAAAAAGTCAGTAGTTTATACTGAACATATTTAAACCCTTTGCTTTGTTTCTCAACCTTCCTGTTATTGATTGCTTCATGGAGCTGATATTTGGCTAAATAAAAAATTAGTCATTCAAGTACTATTTCTTCATCATAAAAACCACAAATGATAGTAAGGATTGTTGAAGGGAGGAAAACAGCACATTGCTGATGAAAACTGACACACATACCAGGTTTATTTCTTGTTGTATTTTATTAACCAAGATTTCACATAAAATGTGGTTAGTAATTTGCTGATCCCAAAACAAATATAGAGATTACTTTTCTCTCAAAATGGGAGACTACAGGAGTCTTTGGTGATTGAAAAGATGCAGTTCTTGGTAATCAGGATTCCAAGTTGGAATGGAACAGTCTCAAAACCAAGGTGACATCCAATTTTCAGTTCATTTACTGTTTCATGCCATTTTCAGTTATGTACAGTTTAAGCTTGTTCTATCTTGTGCCTAACCTATCACACCTCTCATATAGCCATATAATATGTCTTACAATATCAGAGCCTTCAGTGAAACCCTATCAGTTCAAAAAAGCTAACCTGTTTTCCTATTTTGCTACCAAGGGATAAATTAGACTCTTGAAAAATCTGAGCCCACATGTTTGTAAAGAATAGACCAATATGGAATATGGTTTTTAAATTTGTTTTCCTAAAGTTTCATTATGTCATATATTTCCTTCTCACCCATCCATTGCATTTCAATAGTAGCCTCCCCCTGTGTAAGCCAGATCCTCTTGACTTTTAAGAACAATAATGCCAAAATTTGTATTTCTGAAAGTGTTTTTTAAACTCCGATATACATTACCTACTGCCCAGAAATGTCTTAAATAGATGCTCTCAGATTTGATGAAAAGCAGTTTGAAAGCACAAAGATTGATAAAAAGCCAATTATTTTTCATTCAATGTATCTGTTTTGTTGGATTGGTATTAAGGAGCAGGAAGAAGCAAAGGCTGAAATATAGCTTGTTTCATGCATAATGGTGTGCATGAAACAATCAATGATTAACCATCTAATCCTGTTGCTTTTGAATTCCTTCATAAAATTCCTACAGCTGGGCTTTTTGGTTTGTTTTCTAAAGGAGTCAGAAGGAATGGTTCTAAAGAATTTAGATCAATTCTCAGCTGTTCTAGCAGAGAGACAGAAACCGGATCTGTCAAAATATGGCATCCTGGGGGAGGAAAGAGATAGTTGTACTATAGTGGAGAGACAGGTGCCCTTGTAGTCAGGAAAACCACAATTCAAATTCTGCCTCGGATTGTTGTTTCTTATAACATTTCCTTAATTACTTTTAAGTTAGAGAAGTTAATTACTTAACTTCTTAGGATTTTCTTGAAATCTATAGAGAAGAATCTCCATTGGAGTGTTGTTTTGTTGCTGTTCACTTGTGTCTCACTCTCTTTGACCCCATTTGGGATTTTTGTTGGCAAAGATCCTAGAGTAGTTTGCCATTTCCTTCTCCAGTTCATTTTATAGATAGAGAAACTGAGACAAACAATGCTAAGTGACTTGCTCAGGGAAACATATCTAAGGCCAAATTTAAGTCCAGGTTTTCCCAGTTCCAAGTCCAGGGCTGTATCCACTGCACCAGAGTTAAGTAGACTGAGGCAGGGGCAGAGTCAGGGTGGTAAGCTCGGGAACGGGATTCTGACAGGATAGGGTGAGCAACCAGAGATGGAGGGAGGCATCTTGATAAGATGGTACCTGACATTCTCATAGCTTGGGATGGAGAGAGGTATTCTTATATTCTAAAACATAAGCTCTTTTATCCTTATCAAATATTCTGATAAAGAGGGAGGGGAGGTTTTGCAGGACTGAGCTTTGAGAAGCAGGGAAACTGAGTCAGGATATTTGGAGAAACTGAGTCAGGACAATAAAAAAGAAAAAATAACAAAACTTATTAGAAATCACTTGACCCTGTTTTTCTCCATTTCTTCATCTGTAAAATAATCTGGAGAAGGAAATGCCTAACAAACTACTCTAGTATTTATGCCAAAGAGAATCCATGTTCATGGAATCATGAAGATTCAGACACAACTGAAACAATTCAGTATGTGGATTCCTTGGAATATTTTTTTATCATTTTAATTGAAAATTATTTTACTGATTTTAAGTTAATTTAAATAATCTTTTTAATAATTTACAATTGAATTGAAGCAAATGCTGAATTTCCCTGAGAAGATAGTAGAAAAAAATGTAATTTTTTCCCTGTTTTTCCTAATTTCCTAATTTTTTTTCAAAGTTCACCCACCCCCTGAAACTTATTCATGGACCCTTTGGGGATCTTAGGTTAAGAATCTCTGACTTATGGGATGATTAAATTCTTGTTAAGAGATAGTACATGAAAAAGACAGCTTTTTAAATAAGCAATACATTTGCTGGTTTGTTTGGTTGGATTTTTTTTAAGATACCTGTGCACTGATGTTCAGTTTACTACATGTATAGTAATAGCCCTTTCTTAGTTATCCTTTGAGTTGATGATCATTGCTGCCCCTATGAGACCCCACTGATGTGCAAAGATGACAGAATCAATCCTCAGCTTCTGTGTAAGCTTTTAATGATGAGGTTAAGTTGCCAATGGAATCTAGCCTGGATGGATTTACTGCTGTTGTGATAGAAGTAAAATTGGCATTTCAATAAGCTACTTTGCTCAACTTTAATCAAGCAAACTCAGTTAACCTTGGGGCCCTGATTAATACACAAAGAGGTGAGGCAATCTATCATTAAATAAGTCCATTTTGCACATTTATTGGGATCTTTTTTTTCTCCTTTTGAAAGCACAGTCTTTGAAATAGAATGTTGTTCTCAATAGACTTATTCATTGTATTAACCTCAAATCTTTGCCATTTCTTGGTGCGTCTTGTCTAATCTGATTTGAGCAGTAAATACAAATACAAATATTTGTGGAAATAAAAACTCTCACTAGGCAACTTGGGGAATCTGTCATTCTTTTTTCATTTTTATCTGCCCATGTCTATAATTCTAGTCTTTTGAGACTCTAGTCTTTTGAAATTCAAAAAAATTTGAAAATGAAAAAATTTTAAATGGAAAATGAAAAAATCTTACTAGATTCATTTTCTGAAATGAAAATATAAGCAAAAAAAGTAAATTCACCACATATACATCACATATATATATAGCATTTACAAAAGTCAAAGTTTTTTCTTCATTCTAATCCTAGGAGATACAGGTAACATACAATGTTTTTGTACCAAGTCAGAGATTTCATTGGTTTAAGGAACCCCAAATGAGGAAAATCCCTCTAATGTTGCAGAGAAACCCTCTGCTAAGTCTTAGAGCCTATACAAACTTGGCTGATCCACTGAGAAGACATTTGCCCACGATCACATAAGTAGTATATACTAAAGGTGAGACTTGGCCACGGTATTCCAAAACCTGCCATGTTTTCTATCCAGTATATGCAGTATATAATTACTTATCTCCAATTCATAGATCCTCTGGGAGTTCAAGAGATTTACCCAGTCATATAACTAACATTCAACATCACAATTCCTAAACTCAAGGATAATTCTCTTCCCATTCCCATTGTTTCCTCTTATGTAGATTTATAGATGTTTGACAAAAAGACAGAGATGGAGAGACAGAGACAGAGACAGTGACAGAAAGACAGAGACAGAGACAAGAAACACAGAAAGGCAGAGACAGAGACAAAGACAGAGAGAGAAAGAGGTGTTATATATATATCTGTGTATGTATATGTATGTGTATATAAAAAATATGTATGTGTATGTTTCTGTTCTATAGTCATAATCATGCTACATTTTGGAGTTCAAAGAGCACACTGGCATTCACTAGCCCAACTTACTCCGTTTTTCAAATGAGAAAACTGAGGCCCAGAGAGTTTAAATAATTGGTTTAAGGTCACTAATTTATCAACTAGCTAAGTCTCCTTTTTTTATTTTAAGTTTATTTATTTTTCATACACATTGCTTTATGAATCATGTTGGGAGAGAAAAATCAAAACAAAAGGGAAAAACCATGGGGGAGATAAAAGAACAGGAAAAAAAGTGAGAATAGCATGTATTGATGTACATTCAGTCTCCTTAGATGTTTTTCTGGATGCAGATGGCATTTTCTGTCCAAAGTCTATTGGGATTGCTTTGGATCACTAAAGCATTAAGAAGAACCAAGCTTTTCATCATCTAACATTCTTGCTGTTATTGTGTACAGTGTATTCCTGGTTCTGCTTGTGCTCAGCATCAGTTCATGTACAACTTTCCAGGCTTTTCTATAATAAGCTTGTTCATCATTTTTTATGCAATAATATTATTTCGCCACCTTCGTGTACTGCAACAGCCACTCCCAATTGATGGACATCCACTTCTTTTCCAATTCTTTGCTAGCACAAAAAGAAATATTGCAAACATTTTTGCACATGTGGTCCCTTTCCCTCCTTTATGATTTCCTTGGTATATAGACCTAGGAATGACATTTCTGGGTCAAAGGATATGCACAGTTTTATAGTCCTTTGGGCATAGTTCCAGATTATTCTTCAGATGTGTGGATCAGTTCGCAACTCTACCAACAATGCATTAGTATGTCCCAGTTTTCCTACATCCCCTCCAACATTATCATTATCTTTTCCAGTCATCTTAGCTAATCTGAGAGATGTGAGGTAGTGCCTCAAAATTATTTTAATTTGCTTTTCTCTAATCAATAGTGATTTCAAACTTTTTTCATGTAACTAAATGGCTTTAATTTACTTATCTGAAAATTGTTCATATTTTTTGACCATTTACTAATTGGGGATTAACTTGTATTCCTATAAATTTGACATAGTTCTTTGTATATTTTAGAAATGAGACCTTTATCAAAAACAGTAACTGTAAAGATTTTTTTTTCTACTTTGTACTTCCCTTTTAATCTTGTTTCTGTTGGTTTTGTCTGTGCAAAAGCTTTTTAATTTAATGTAATCAAAGTTGTCCATTTTGTCTTTTATAATGTTCTTTAGTTCTACTTTGGTCATAAATTCCTCCCTTCTCCAAAGATCTGATAGGTAAATTATCCCTTGTTCTCCTAATTCTTTATGGTATCATACCTTTATATCCAAATCATGTATCCATTTTGATCTTATAGATCTACGCCAAACCCAAGTCTTCTAACTTCAAACCTAATGCACTTGGTTCATTCATTCAAAAAAAAATCATTAATTACTTATGAGCAAAACACTCAGCACCGTGCTGGAGGGAGATGTACAATGTGTCACTGGACAGGTTTAAGTTAGACATTATCTCTGGCATCATAAAAAAAACACAGTCTATTAGGGGCATAAAATAAAAAAAAACAGATAACTATAATACACAGCATTAATTTAATTCAATAAGCAATTATCAAGTACCTACTGTGTGCTAGGTAGATACAATGTCCTGGATGTTCTTGATCCAACGGATTAAAAAAAAGAAAATCTTTGCCCTCCAGGGGTTTACATTCTACTGAGGTGAAAAGACATGTACAGAGGTAGATAGAAATAAATAGATATGTGTGTATTATGTTTGTGCGTATACATATATGTATATATTATGTGTATAAATTATATGTATGTATATATACATATATGTATATATTAAAAATATTAATTGAAGGGAAAGGAGATTCAAATAGAATTTGTGGAGAATATAGCACAAGAGGTTGACCTTATAGGGAGATAGGGTTTCAAGAGATGGAAGAGAGAAAGAAGCAAATTTCAGATCAAACACAAAGACAAAGAAATAACAGGTAGAATATCATATACAGAGATCTTCAAATGGGAAGTTAGTTGGAATATATGTACAGTAAATGAAGGGGAGTGATGTGTAATGAACCTGGAGAGATAGGTTGGAAGACAATTTAAAGGTCTTTAAATGGTTCACAGAAGAGTTTATTTTGTCCTACATGAAATAGGGAATGTTTCTGCATTCTCTTATACAAGGTAAGTACTTAGTGAGATCTAAGAAAACTGAGATTCAGATAGAACAAGGGATTTAGTGGTTTGTGTGATTCATCAATAAAATAAAGGAATTGGGCTGGATGATCTCAGAGGTCACTTCCAGTTCTAAACCTTATGATTTTGATATGTTCAAGTCTTGGGGGGAAAAAATATGTAACTAACCAAAAAGCTGTGTTATGACCACCTAGTTCCGCTTTGACTTTCTCTCCTTCTTAACCTTAAAACCTTATAGTCTCTAACTATAAAATGCACAAAGATGAAAAACAACCATATGAATTAAGATAAAGGTAGATTATAACTAATCTCTGGAGGCAGTCGAGAACCATTGCAGACTTTTTGACATGGTGTATCAGTGGGACCTGGCACCAAGAATATTATTTTGACAACTGTGTGAATGATGAATTGGAGAGGGGAAGAGATAAGAGGAAGGGATTCCAGGCAGGAGATAATTTCAGTAGTCTTTGTGAGGAGTCTGAATGATCTGAATCAGGGAAGTGGCAAAGTGAGTAGAGAAAAGGGGATGTAAAATGTGATGAGGTAGAATTGATCAAATTGGTCAATTGGGAGGTAGAAGTAGAAGAGAACAAGATTAAGGGGAAACTTTTGAACCCCAAATTTCTTTTAATCATATAATTTTCTGCTGCATTTGGCTTCATTGACATCTCCAACCATTGCTGGAATAGGAATCAAAAAGTCATGAATCAAATTTTCTTCTTGTTACCAGTTTTAGGAGAGAAACTTCAGTTGAACATTTCTATATTTAACTACACTCTGTATGGATTTCATTCATCAAATCATACTAGTTTAATTGAAGACTGCATCTTAGATTCTATTATATTTGTCATCTTTTGTGATCTTGACAACCACCCTGTGACAATTCTTATCCCCAACTTATAAAGGAAGAAACTGAGATTCAAAGTATATGCTTATGGTTATTTGAGATTCACAGTACATATAGAACTATCGAATGTCATATACAGAGACCTTCAAATGGGGAACTTTAGCTGGAATGTATGTACAATAAATGAAGGGGAGTGATATATAATGAGCCTGGAGAGATTGGAAGACAGATTCACAATACATAGCACCAGAGTTCTAATCCCTGAGTCCTGGAAATTGAGACCCGCTAAAATTGGATGGTAAATAAGCTAAGGTAAAGATAAAGGTAAAGGTAAAAAACCAAGATAAACAGCTAGCTAAATGGAAAAGGATTCCTAATTTTTTTCCATTATACCACACTATCTTTCAGTCTAAGTGATCCTCTCTTTATATAGATAATATAGAGTTCACTATATGTTTTCATAATAGAAATATAAAGCCTATTGTCAAATCATTCTGCCCCCAGGAAAGGAAATTTTTGTAGAATTTTCTTTAATTTGAAAGCATTTGAAACAAAATCTACAAAAAGTGGATTTTTTTTGCCTGGCAAAGACTTCAGAGTGGGATGTCATGCCCTTGAGGTAAAAAGAGGTTGCAACATTTTTTAAGAGCAAAGAATTGGAGATAAAGTGAATGCCTATCAATTGGAAAAATTACTGAGCAAATTATGCTATAAGAATGAAATGGATTATAATTGCACCATAAGAAAATGTGAATATGAGGAATTGAGGTGAATTTGAGACTTATTTGAACTGATAAAAGGACCAAAGTAGAAATAGAAGTAGGAGAATATTAGAACTACATACATAGATGTAGAAATAGATATAGAGACAGGGATAGAGATAGATAGAAAAAGGGATGGGGAAAGTATGTGTACAGGTATGTATCTATACACATTTGTGAGTGCATATATTCATATATATACAGAGTGACCACAACTATTATGCAAAGAAAAACAGCATAATGAAACCAGATCAATAAAATGACCTATCTTGACAATAAAGAATTAAAAATAAACGTGCTGCTGACTCCTTTTCCCTTTTTGGGTTTTGCTGAGTACATTTTTGTTGCAGGGGAGAACTGAAGTGGAGGGATAGAAGGAGGGAAAGCAATACAATATAGTACTGGATACTAGATAATCACAACAATGAAATCTTTGTATCCCAGCATGCACTATAAAGTAAGTGCTTAATAAAAATGTTTTAAGTAAGTGAATAGAACAAAGAATTATGGG
Organism: Antechinus flavipes; assembly: GCF_016432865.1. Taxonomy (NCBI): domain Eukaryota; kingdom Metazoa; phylum Chordata; class Mammalia; order Dasyuromorphia; family Dasyuridae; genus Antechinus; species Antechinus flavipes. Next base: position 245,819,737 of record NC_067402.1, read on the forward strand.
TAGATTCTCGTTTGGAGGTCTTCAAATAGAAACTGCACGACAAATTATTTTTAGTAAGAATTTATTTTTAACTAATATTTTGGTGTTCCCAATTACATGTAAAGAGAATTTAAACATTTTTTAAAGTTTTGAATTCCAAAATTTCCACCTCACTCTCTCACCTCCCCCTCCTTAAGACAATAAGCAATTTGATATGTGATAAATGTATGATTACATAAACTTTGACATTAAGAATTTACTTTTAATATGAATTGAAACTAGATGGCTATTGATGTTGCTTCTGCCTTGAAATTATATAATTCTTTGATAAAAACTTTTTTCCATTTTATATAAAGCTATTTTCATTTCCATCAGAAAAAAAGTTACAGATCAGAACAAATTGTTCTTTGATTGATTGATATTCTTCTCTCCTGTCATGCATAGAATACTACATTCAGCCTAGATGACATGCATTGTATCCACAGCAGGAGGTAGGGAAATCAATCAATTAAGGAGCAATTAGCTCTCATTTCCATTATTTATTTTTGCTTGTAGAAAGAAATTGCCTTCAAATGTTAAGAACACCATAAGAACTGTGATTAAACTTAAAGAAATAACTTTGCATTCAAAAATTTAGAAGTTGATGCTTCGCGGATGCTCCCCTTTTTGGAGAGGTGACATTAATGCAATAACAATTAGCATTTGGCAGCAATTAATAAATAGGCTGTCACAACTAATCAAGTGGCATTCATCGTTTTTGGAAGGCTGCTGATTACAGCTTTGACGTGATGGGGCTGAAGTGTTCCTGCAAACCTCAACATTCCTCATTAATTTAGCATGTGAAGCTCCTTGATTCCCCACTCTAAAACAAAAGGCACAGTTCATACTTAGGAAATGAACTGGGGTCTCAACCATTCTGTGCAACCAGTTCATTTCCTTAAGGATCCAAGAGATAATTTCAGGATGATGACGACAAACCTTCACATTCTCCTAAAAGAAATAGAGTGCCTTTATAGAATCACATGGTTGGAGACCTAAAATAAAACTTTAAAGTCATCTAGTTTAGACCCCTAATTTTGTTGAGGAAACTAAATCTCAGGTGTAATAGCTAGACAACCATGGATAAATAACCACTACTTACTTTTGGTGTTTAATCTGTACCTTTAGCCTGAAAAAATTTCCTTAATAACAACCTCAACAACAACAACAACAACAACAACAAAAACCACCAAAACAAAAAACAAAAAACAAAAACAAACCAACAACTTGTTTTGTTCATGTGTACTAGGTTTAGAAGCAAGAAGCTTCTAAATATATACTACTTGTAAAACTAAACTAATTGCATAATCCGGGTGCAGCCATTTAACTGCTCTGTACCTCACTGAATTGTTCTAAGGGTCAAATGAGAAGTTTTGCATAGCCCTTTATAAATCTTCATAGGATATAAAAGTCAGTTATTGTTACTATTTTAGAGATTATTTTGGTTCTAGCCTATTAACCAACCCAGGCTAAAGCAAGAATGATCTCTTTATTCCTCCATAAACTCAGGGGGCTTGGTTGCTGGTTAGTCCCTAGGAAGGTGGGGATCAGCTACAGAAAATCAGCATTCACTAGTTGGCCTATGGCAAGAAAAAGAGAAAGGAGGAAAGGAAAAAAGCAAAGTCAGAAAAAAATAAAACAATGAATTATTTCTGAATTCTGCCAAGCTGATCTCTAGTCAGTACAAAGAGAATAATATGGATCAAACCTGTGAAGTCATTGGCAATGGAAATTCTCAGGTATGGAAACTCTCTACCCACATGTGCCAATATCCTCCTAATAATGCAACCATCTCCCTTAAAAATTAAAATCTATACCTTGTAAATAATAATAATGAGCATAGTAATATAATACAAATCTTCAAATTGGACAGGTCTGAAAATATCTGTCTTACTCTGTACCTCGATTTCAACAAGGCTTTGCTAGCAAATAGAAAGCCAACTTTAATTGATCATTGTTTATTGAGCACAGTTCTTAAGCCTTTGATTATGTTTTTCTTTACACTGCTATTATAGTTATTGCATAAATTGTACTCCTGGTTTTGTTTCCTTCACTTTACATAATATTGTTCATATAAGTTCTCCCAGGTTTCTCTGAATCTGTCCTTTTCAATATTCCATATGTACACCATAATTTGTTCAGCCCTTTCCAAATGCATGGGCATCTACTTTTTTCCCCAATTCTTCACAACAACAACAAAAAAAAATGCTACGAATTAGCTGAGACTATACAGACCCTTTCCTTATTTTTTTAATTCCTTGGTGCTGCATTAGCCTTATTATGATATCACTGAGACAGAGAGAGGCCATCTGACTGTATTTTACTCATGTCTTTTAGAATGTACCTAAAATTTGCTTTCTAAGATGGTTGGAATATTCTATGACTCTACCAATAGTAATAAATGTGCCTGTCCTCCTAATCCTGTAGTTCTAGGAAGAAAGTATATTCTTAGCAAAGAGTAAGTACTCGTTCTAGAGTCAGAAGACTTGAGATCAAATCCTACTCATCCTACTTATTACTTGCATGATCTTATAAAATCCCTGAGTTTCTTAATCTGCAAAACAAATAGATTGGAGCACCTGGATTCAGAGCCCCCTTCTTTCTGCAGTTCTATATTATGATTCACTACCTTTAAGAAGGAATTATTTCTTTTAAACAAACATCTTTATGATTGGCATTCCATTGGTACCACTAAATTATATATAGCAAATATAAAAAATAAGGAATGTAAATGGTTTATAAGAACATAAATTTAGAGCTAGAATGAACATTAGAAATCATCTAGTCCAATCTCTTATTTAACAGATGAGGGAATTGAAGACTCTTGAACCATTGAAGGTCATGTCAGTAGTAATGACAATTAGGCAACTGGGCAAATTTAGGCAAAAACCAGTCCCTATCTTCAAGGAGCTTACATTCTAATATTTTATCAGATCTGGTATTTGAAACCAGGTCCTGCAACTGCAACTGCAACTGTATCACTGTTTGGTCTTCAGCTTTTTAGAACAGTCCTGATCACCATATTTCAGTTAAATCTGAAATTCATTTCCAATTATTCAATTCCTATCTCAGATGAACCAAGGAAAATTCTACATGTAGCCATAACCATAACCTATATGCATAATTCTTACAGAGATATATTTTTAAACTTTCATTTTGAAAATTATTTTGAAGAATTAACTTCAAATAAAACAAATTGTGATTTTTGGCTCTTAATCCTAGATGCCTGATTCAACCTCACCTTTCATGTTCTAATTAATGTTTATTACATTTTATTACTAAAGTTTACATTTTAGTTCATGAAACTTCATAGGCATGCCCCCCAAAAATGTATATCAATTACCAAAAAATGGGGAAATGAGAATTGAAAAGTAACCTATAACTACCACAGTGAAAATGTCACTACTATTTTTTTTAATCTGTTGTTGATTTGTTTTATTGTCCTTCAGAAAACATAATGTTTCACAGTTAATCTCCACAGTGTCTTTGTCTCCAGGTTCTCAGAAAGGCATTGACTTTGCAGTAGCCAAATATGTGAATATGAATTGATTTTATGCAATAAACATAAAATAAGGAATTTATTGATATAAATTTTTTAAGTTGTAGAATTACACTAAAATTATTTTGGAACAGCAAGAGCTCTCTTTGGAATATATTAGAATTTCATGCCTAAATCTAGTTGAACATTAATTTTTATATGAGTTTATATTTGTAGGAATGTGTATGTATGTGTGTGCATTGTCTACTAATCTGGCAATTATCTGTTGTCAGAGTAAATATCAATGGAATATAAATGTAGATTATAAAGTTTTGGTAAACAAGTTATTAGTGTGAATGAATGACAACAGTGACCAAGAGGAAAGAAGGTACCATAGTTTCTTTATCTCTTTCATGCACATTAATAAAACTGATTATAATGAGAAAGGAACTCAATTAGCTTACTGTGATATTAGTGTGGAGAAAGAGCTAAGAGAAATGGGTTTAAATCCACTTTTGATGCTGATCAACTTATGTGATCTTTGGATCGTTTTCCACAACAACTTCAAATTGGACATGTCTGAAAATATCTGTCTTACTCTGTAAGTTCCACTGGGAACCCTACTTCCTAAGTTGTAAAATAAGAAAGTTGAATTTAGGAGTCCCTCCCAGATCTAAATCTATAACTACAATCTTAGGATCAATATGATTTATGTCCTCAGTGACCTAGTGACTCTGTCCTCCTCCAAAAAAAGAAGTAAGGAAAATGGGATATCCACAAAACTAAAGTTTTATTAAAGCCTTATTCAGAGTTCTATTCTTCTCTTCAGTGGTCAAATTATAATGCAAGGGAGATAATATGAGATGGTCAACATCCAAAAAATTCATTTCATATGGAAAAAAGTTGAAGGCACATGAATATTTAGCCTAGAAAAATTATGAGGATCTAAGACAGCTATCTTCAAATATTTGAGAACCTATCATTTAAAGAAGGATTAAGCTCATTTTTCTGTGCAAATCAAGAAAGCAAAATTAGAACCTGTGGGTGGAAGTGAGGTAGAGTTCAATTCAATATAAAGAATAAATTTTTAACAATTATAACTTCAAAAGTGGGATGAACTAATGTTGCAAAGTCAGGCATTTCCAATAACTGTTTTCAAATGGAAGCCAGATGCATGGGTTTTGTTTAAGATTCCTACATTGAATGGGAAGCTTAGTTATATGACCTCTGTGTTGTGCATTTTAAAGAATGTTGGATTTCTAATCAGAGAACCTGGTTTTGAATCCTGCCTTCTTTACCTGTGCAACCTTAAGAAGTTCCCAATTCTCTGGGATTCTTTTTCTTTTTCTTTTCTTCAAAATGATATAGTTTAACTTAATGATCTCTTTAGTCTCTTCCAGCTTTAAATTTATAATATTGTAACCTTTAACATCCATTCCACCTCTAAGATTTTATGGTTCTTTTTCTGTAATAGAGACTGAATAAGAAATTGACATTAAAATCATGTTTTTTAATTTCTCAAAAAAATTCTCTTATCTCATTTTATTCCTATTTATAACTTAATTCAGACATAATGAGGGATTAGAATACAGAAAAACAATTAAACATTTATTGCATGTCTTTAAAAATGAATTTTCAAGGAAAAAACAAGCTCAGATATCTGCTTCAACTAATCTCAAATAGGACTTTACTCTCCTCATGAAACATCTTTACCATGGTAGTTGGGAGTCATACAGACATACTTTAAAACGACAAATATACAGCTTTATTTCTGCTTATTACTAGCATCTGCTTTTTAATATATAAAAGTATTGTCTAGTTTATTCCAGTAAGAATGCCTTACACTTAGATTAGAACCTCTTGTTTCTCTCTCTCTCTTTCTCTCTCTCTCTCTCTCTCTCTCTCTCTCTCTCTCTCTCTCTCTCTCTCTCTCTCTCTCTCATTCCTCTCTCACTACTTCCTTTCTAACAGAAATTTGTAGAACTGTTTGAATTGAATCTTTCTTATGTATCTGAAGAAAGGGTGAATTAAAGAATCAAGAAGTTTAAAAAAAAAAAAAAGGAAGACCTAAGAAGAACCTCCAAAATTTAAAAAGATTTAAATGGAAATAACAATAGAAAATGGGGTATCTTTTCTAGGCCCCAAACACAGAAGTCTCTTGTGGTGACTTGACTGTGCACTGTCTCTATTTGTCTAAGCTCTGTTAGAACAAGTAAAATAGAACCAACTGATATTACTATAACTAGATAACTTGCCTTCTGTTTATAATTTTCTTTTATATTTCAGCTCTATGAGGGGCAGGCATAAGTGTATTATAGTCTACATGACTAAATGGAAAACTGATCCTTTGATCTAGAGAGATTGTTATCTAGAGAAGTGAAAATAGCATCAAGAATTAGAGTTAAGGACACTGAATTTAAATCTTTTATGAGCTTTGTGATTCTGCCTCAGTTTCCTTATCTGTAAAATAGAAATAATAATAGCTACAACCTTTCAAGATTGTTGTGAGCTAATAAGATAATTATAAGATAAGATAAAATGAGATAATAACCAATGTATGGGGTATGTTTATTACTATGATTTATAAGATCCCAAACCACTGGCATGTCTATTAATAGTTAAGAAGATCTATTTCTGTATGCTAGTTATTGTTATTGTCATTGATAAGATCCAAGATCTCTGGCATATTTGAGCATTCTAAACCAAATGATAACTTTATTAGGAAGCAGTTTAAAGAATTTATTTCTTTAAGTGGCAACTACTGCAGTACCTTTCACAAGTATAGTTAATTGAATGGAATTTAATAAGATCAAACCTACCTTTACATTTCCAGTTATAAAGAGACAATTTTTTGTTGTTCAGTCATTTACCAGTTATGTCTAACTCTTCCTGACCACTTCATATTTCTGCTATAATAAATCACTTAGAAGTCCATTGTTTGTAAGGAACTGTTAAATTTTCTCACTTCTCTATCAGAACAGAATCTTTCTAAAGCCAAAGAGCTGTAATATTGAGATTATATGAATCTGAAAAACTAACCAATTTCTCACTCAAATCTACAAACTCTTTTGATGACTGCTGACATTTTATTGGTGGGCACTTAATGTGTTAAGCCTTTATAAGTGTTAAGACAAGCGCTTTGAATTGTATAGAGAATGATGAATGGTTTCCATCACTTCCACAACCTTCAGCAGAAAAAAAATAATTAAATGTTGTGACTTTTACAAATTTACTTTTGAACTCAATATGTTGACCCAACCTGACCATTTTTCTCTCTGCCAATAAATGACAAATGTATTTCATTAGAAAAATGGATAGAACCTCAGATAAGTGAATAGAATGTATTAGTTATAGATTCTGACATTTTCTCTACTTTCACATTCTCTAACATACAGTTCTCTTTTGATTGATTGAAATCAACACTCATATTTATTCAACTTATCAATCTTTCTCTTAATGAAAGGGCTGGTATATGATTTTCAAAACTGATTTTGTGTTAGCATGCCCTGACACAAACTAAGCCAATCAGATTTAATGAACTTAGATTTAATCACTGCTGCTATTTCCATTAAAAGAAAAAGAAATTCATGTTAACAAAATGGTGAGGGTGCTGAGATAAGTAAAAACAATCCATTTAAATTTAAACAGAATTTTTTAACAGGAAAACAACATAGTCCAGTGAGCTCATAACCCAATGAGTTAAAGGAATTCCTGTACTGATCCATGATGAGCCTATATAATTGAACCATTTGCCTTTTCTGTCACTTTTCTTGCATATGCATATGCAAGAGGTCTTGCATAACTCAAAAGGATGAATGGGGTTATTGGAGAGTTCTTTCCTATGAAAGATCATTTGAATTAGTTATTCTGTGTATTAGTCTCAAATAATAAGAGCTTAATAAATGTTTGTTGGATGAATGGATGGATGGATGGATAGATGGAATAAGAGATAGGATAGTTTAATGGCTAGAAATCTAGACTCAAAAGCATGAAGACCTGGGCTCAAGTCTTACCTCTGACAGATCCTGCCTGAGGAACTCAGAGTGAGTCTCTTAATCTTTGAGTGCCTTAGTTAACTCTGTAAACTTTTTCAAAACAAAAGATAAGTAACAGCATAACTTTCAGAACAGATGTTGATTAATTTAGATAGATTTCTCATCCAGGAGTTTTCTATTTCAATAAAATCACAGATCCAGTCAGCATCTATATCCCTGCTTCAGATGAACAAAAAGTACCCATGATGGTCCAATTCAAGAAAAGCCACTTGACCAAGCTTAATGTTTTATTTTGAGAATTTTAAAATCTCAAATTATTGAATACATATTTATTTGTAAAAATTGATTATTTTAATTATTTTTTAAAAAAACTTACCTGTCAGCTTTTTAAAAATACTAATGAATTAAGCAATAGAATCCCAAATGCAACTCTTATCAAGGAACCCATTATATCCCTTCATCTTAAAACAAAACAAACAAAAAAGATGTCAAACTTCAAAAAAGCAAAATATTAAAGTGAACGTTTATTTCAAAATTTTCAAAATAAATTTCAAAATAAAAATTACTTTTAAACTTATGTCTTGTTATAGGCAATGAATTTTACCATTGAATGATATCTAGTCTAGTCAGGCATCATGAGAGGAATGGAAAATACCAGTCCATGGATGTGACCATTTTTATAATTTACTTCAGCAATTCAATCAAGATATATCAAGAAACCTTGGTGTGCCAGGCATGGTGCTGGGATCTGAAGATGTAAGGCAAAAATGAAAAAATCCAATAGCAATTTATGTTGATCTGGGACAGGGTTCTCAAAATGTTTTTGTTTTTGTTTTTTAAATTTCAGATATCCCTTTACAGTATAAAAAACTGTTGAGGACTCAAAAGAAATTTTGTTTATATGAATTATACCATCAATATTTAGTATATTCAAAATAAAAAATCTTCATATTATTGTGAAGAAAAAAAATTTTTTTTTTACTTCCTAGACCTTCTAAAAATGTCTCAAGAATCCCCAAGGTACCTAGACCATCATGCCAAGGCATGCAACATGGACACAAATTATTTAGTAGAGTATGATTATAGATGGGAAAAGCCACTAACACCAGGAATGATTGTTGTAAGAACCATGAACCCAAGAACTTTTTGCCTCATTTTGGCATTACCAGTGAGTATTGGCACATTATAAGAGATTAATAAATGTTCACAGATTTGCTGGTTGATAGATTGATAATGATGGAGGGGAAACCATAAAGGTGACAATCAGATTGAGCCTTCATAGCTAGGTATCTAAGTAACGACTAGGTAGCTAGGGATTCTAAACACACACACACACACACACACACACACACGTGTGTGTGTGTGTGTGTGTGCAAGATAATCTAAGGAGACTTTTTTCAATTTTCTTTTTTAATGTCTTTTTAGTATGTGTGTGTGTGTGTGTGTGTGTGTGTGTGTGTGCGCGCGTGCATCCACATACACACATCTATAGTAGAACAGAAAAAGGGAAACTGAAGATATATATATTAGACACAACTTAACTAACTTTTCATAAGTTCAACCAGTAGCTTTCAAAGCTCTGGTGCGTTTTCAATATGTCATTCCAAACTTATATCATTCTCTTCTAAATTCTTTATTTTTTTTAAATATCTCAATGACATTTTTTTTTAAAAGAGACACTTCTTACCATGCAATAGCCTTATTACATCAAGATAGTTTTTCATCAGCAAAGGGAATTTCATGTCAATATGAATCTCCAGAGAATAGACTTGAAAAGTTGACAAACTCACTAAATTCAGTGATTTGTTCCTAGATACACAGCTACCATGTATTAATGGTGAGACTTGAACTCACATATTCCTGACCCCTGTCATTAATCTATAGTGTAAGAGCTGTGAATGGTAGTGGTGATGTCTTAATATAATTCCTTTTGCTGCAAACTGGCATGAAAAGTATTGAGTAAAATATAGAATCTGAATCCTGTGAGTTTGGGCACATCTCCCCAGAAAGTTGACCTTGGAAGTCAAAGAACTGCAGCCTGCAGAAATGCTAATTCTATTTCAAAATGAAGGTCTCTACTCAGGTTCCACCTAGCTATTCTAATGAAATTAACTAGAGACCAAGTAATTTATCAGAATGGTCTAATAAAATTAACTAAAGAAAGCACCCTTACCAAAATCTGATTTGGGGTAATACCAGAGTTACTTCAAAGTTCTCCCTCTTTCAAGCCTGAAATCACCTAATTCATAAGCCCTACTCTTCCTCTGAAATTAGGTAAGTGAATGAACAGCCTCAGGTGATAATCTTCTTTTATCTTAAAACAATATAAAACCCTCTTCATTTGTGCATCTCCCTTTGTTCTCCAGTTGCTAGTCATCTGGCAATTTCCCATCAGTCTATGCTTAAAAAAAACAAACAAGCAAACAAAACTTTTCAAAGTCTAATTTTGCCTTCTGAATTCTTGTCAGGATTCAGTCAGAGACTGTCCAAATAGACCTAGGGAGAAGGAATTACTCTCCAGTGTCAGTGGGCTGCGGAATTCTCTCCCCCCCGCCCCTCCCCAGGAAATAAATAGAGATGATTTTACCCAAGAGATTGACTGTCAGGTATTCCTAGTTCTTTTCCATTGGAATTGTTCTTGAAGTCCTTACTGCTAGAGGCACAGAATGGATGACCTCACTAACTCAGGTTGGCTCAGCCTCACAGTTGGATTAATGATGGGTACATTAGAAGGTGGCGCATCCAATTTGAATAAAATGTACAAAATTGGGAGACTTACCTGTACCTTTCAAATCCTTGGAAATTAGATGAAGACAATCACCAGAGCAATTTTCTTGTATTTCTAAAGCACTTCTAAATCAGTTCAATTCATATTTATCAGACATCATGAGGTGCAGGGCATTGAACTAGACTAATTTACAAGACTAGCAAAGATGCAGACACTGATGAGAAGCAGTACTGATGTGAAGTAAAGGTACACTGAAAGTCTAATCTCAAAGTCAAGAAGAATCTGGGAGAGCACGGAAATAAGACTCAAAACAATGGTTTCAGAAAAGACCAAGGAGCCACATTTAACGACTATAAAATTAAAAATAGCAATTCACATTTAAAGTTTGCAAAGTACTTTATATGCATTTTATCACCTGGATCTCATTTTCTACTTAGTCCATAAAAAAGTCAGATGTGAATTGTGATCTTTCCTTTTCAGTCAGTTTTTCTCTCTTGAAAATTGAATCATAAACTCTTGCCCGACATTATTCAAAAGTCTGTATGTCTTGCTAAATCACATTGTCATATTCTAAGATGAAATCATTGGCACACGATGAAAGATGGAAACAGGGGAAAAAATCATCAAAGCCCTTTTACACTTCTTTTCTGATAAACTTAGGATCTAAATTCTCTCACTAGATCATCCTATATTCTCATATTAAAAATTCCCAATGACTTTGGCCATGGAAGCATCTTATTTAGAGAGCATTTCTGACTATATGGACACTGTATCCACTATACCATTGACCATTATCCAAAGTGTCTGCAGAACAGTTTTATACCTTTGTTTATGACTGCTTGACAGTGGAGCTATGGCAATTTGAACACCATATGATGAAAGAGAACTTGGAGTTACAAGCTAACATTTTTCTCTTGAATGCCTGCCGCTCAGAAGCAGCAAGATCTCCACTGAGTGATGGCAAAGCACTGGAAAACAGGAGTTTTCAAATTATTTATCCACAGCTATTACAGGGAAAAGTTTCAGTCAATTCACTTGATCGAGCTCAGCTGTATCTCTTGGAAAGATGCCAGAGGAATCTATTCTCTTTTTGCTGTACAAAGACAGGTAACTCCAATTAATATTACATATACAGTCTGTTCCCTGCATACTGACTGGAATTGATCCCACAAATTTCAATTCCATCTTAACGATTCATGTCTATTTTTTCTACCAACAAGAGGCTTGACCCTGACTGTGTCTCCTTTCAAATGCTTATCGGATACATCTGAAACCTTCATAATGTTGCTGAAAAGGCTATTTAATACCACATCTTGATTCTGACCCTGTCATTCTTCTGAAATCTTAAGTTTCTCTTTGCAAAAAGCCTATAAAAGCTTCCTTTTAATATCCCTGCCTCTTAAAATAAATGGCAATATCTAAAAATGGTTCTTGCCGATTTCATTAATGGAAAGTTTCCATGACCAAAATATTATTTCTTAAAGAAAATAATATTAAACTTAGATGATTGTTATACATAACATTAGACACTGCCCTAACATAATATTTTTATAAATCATTTCTTTCCTAATCTATTCTAAAAGCCCTCTCAGTTCCCAGTAAATAAGGCTATAATTCTTTTGTATGGAATTTAGACTTCTAAAAGTAGGTTTTGTTTGTTTTATTTTACATCCATACCCCCAGAGGAAAAAGGACAAATGGAAAATTTCAGTTCAACCAATAGATATTTAGGGAGGCAATGTGATACAATCAATAGTAATCATTTATTAAGCATTAAGCATTATATGTAGAACACTGTATACACATTTTCAGAAAAGGGAGAAAGTCTCATGTTCACTTTTCTGTTTTGTAGTCAACAGTCAACCAACACATAATTAGCCCCTTAATATATTCCAGCACTGAGCCAAGTGCTGTGAATACAGGAAAAAGGAAAAAGGAAAGGAGAGAAGAGGAAAAGGGAAAAGGAAGGAAAGGAAAAGAAAGGGAAAGGAAGGGGAAAGGAAAGGGAAGAGAAAAGGAAAAGAAAGGGAAGGGAAAAGGAAAGGGAAGGGAAGAGAAAAGAAAAAGAAAAGGAAGGGAAGGGAAAAGGAAGGGGAAAGGAAAGGGAAGGGAAAAGGAAAGAGAAGGAAAGGAAAGGGAAAGGAAGAGGAAAGGGAAGAGGAAAGGGGAAGGGAAAGGGAAAAGCCTTAAACCCCTGCCTTAAGAAAGCAAACATTCTAAAGATCCTAGAAAATAGAGAAAAGCAGGCATCAGGGATCAAGGTAGATATGGTCACTTCTGAGGTCAACGTTTATTCATTCATTCATTCATTCATTTATTAATACAACTCATCTTTGGGTAACCAAAATTAGAAACAGATAACTTTAAGGATGCTGTGCTGTCTTTCAGAGTTGATCGCAAAGGTAATCACATTCATCAATCATTCAGTTAACAAACTGCTATGAGCCAGGGACTGTTAAATGCTGGGGATGCAAAAAAAGATAAAAACAATTGCAATCTGGACTCAGATCTTTATAGCATCTTGTCACAAGTTACAAAGACAACTGGAATTATTAAATTAACTTCCCAGGTGCAACCTTATAAGGAATATTCTCCTAGCTCATCTCTATCTGTCAGATAACCTAGCTGTGGGTAGGAGGAGATGAGTAAATAAAATTTACAGGGATCTGTGTTTATACCAGAGAAAGGATTCCAGGTGCATGGGGTTGGAGGAAGGAAATGGGTTTGGGGAGAACAGCGTGCCTGGGAAGCACTCAGGTGTTCTACTTGTGCCAAGTTTTAAAGACTTGTTTAAAAAAAAAAATCATCTGAACTAACCTAGATTGGGAATCTAATCAGAAGCTAGCTCCTTCCCACAGTGACAAAAAGCTACATAACCCTCTTGTTCCTTCCTAACTCCTTCAAGAGAAACTATATCTTCTTGTACAGGGAACAGCTATAGTCACAACTATACATTGGAAGGCCTGTTAGAGACTTTTGAGGTATTAAAAACTTATTGCTGCCACAGAACTCTTAGGTTTTATAGTACGTGTTGTTTTAAATGTAGATTTTAATGTCAGGTCATTTTCTTTTAAGGAATTTTTCATTGTCCAGGATGAAAAACTATAAGGGAACTGAATGAGATGTCCTAATTCCAGCCTCAGATGTGCTAACACTCTTTTCAGACAACACCAGGAGTTTTGCATAGTGTTACTTATATATTTATTTGATAATATTTCCGCTCTTCTTTCACAAGAGCATTTTCTTTATTAAGAACTTTCAATATAATTTTTAACAGCCTCCAACTGTTTGATTCATTCTTTGCTCTTTAATTACAAATGTTAGCATGACAAAACAGCCTCCTAAAATGTAGAAATCATTCTGTTTATGTATTTTGTAGTAAATTATTTCATCATATAATGTGACAATTGTAATGTTCTCTTCTCTAATATGTTCTCTGCAAGCAGGTTTCTTGGGGGGCTTCTGGGAACAGTCTTCATTTCTGTTCAGAGTAAAAATCACCTCAAATGCAGCCAGGAGTTAAAGTCCAATCTTTTATTGTCTCTTCCAAAATAGCCCAGTTAGCTTTCTTAGAGGCCTATCTCTCTCCTTGGTTCTGAGAGCTCTTGCCACTAGTCCTTTGCCTCTCCATCTTCAGCCTCCAGCTTCCTCCGAATCCAAAGCCTCCAGCCAGCACAAAGATGGAAGTGGAATAAATCTGTCTTGCCTCCTCTAGTGGGCTTGTCCTTTAGTGGGCTTGTCCTGACTTGTGAATCTCCCAGAGCTTCCAGTGGGCTTGTCCTTTTAGATGCTCTTTTTGAGGTGTGAACTCTTAAAAGTGTGAAAGGTGTGAACTCTTATAGAACTCTAACAAATACCAAGAACATTAGTGAGCCAGAGATCTGCTAAGCATCATGCTAAAATTAGACAACCAAACTTAGCACCTTGTAAGAATCCTAACATTTCCTTTTACAGATTATGAAACAGACTCAGAGAAATTAGTGGCTTGTCCAAGGTTACCCAGCTAGAAAACAAGACTTTCAAACCCAGATCATCAGACTTCTAAATGAGTCTCTCTCCCACAGTGCCAAGTTTGTCTATAGAATTATTGCACCCATTCTGGATGCTGTGATAATATTTGTTACAACCTTTATAGAACCTTTATAGAAGTCTTTGATGTTTATAAAAAGACTTCTTTTTATTTACATTACAATAAAGTGTTTCACTATGTGAGCCTACACTTCTCATATAGGAGAAAATGTCATAAATTTATCTTTTGTCAAGCAACGGTTAAAAGTTCATGGCAAAAGTTAGCATTTGATTAAGTGGAATGATGGTCCAATATTCCTTTTATCTGTGAAGGATTATATTTTTATATTAAAAAAAATATGATTGGGCCTGAATGTGGATCACAACGTAGTATTTTCACCTTTTTTGCTTACTTTTTGTTTTCTTTCTCTTTTTTTTTTTCTCTTTTTATCTGATTTTTCTTGTGCAGCATGATAATTGTGGAAATATGTATAGAAGAATTGTACATGTTTAACATGTACTTACTGTTTAAGGGAAGGTGGGGGAAAGGAGAGAGAAAAAATTGGGGACACAAGATTTTGAAAGGGTGAATGTTGAAAACTATACATATGGTTCAAAAGTAAAAAGCTAAAAAAATTTTAAAGAAATATTTTTAAAAAGAAATATTATTTTCCAAATGAAATCCCCCAGAAATAGATATTTTTTTTCTTTTGGTGAGGCAATTGGGATTAAGTGATTCACCTAGAAATCACACACCTACAAATCACACAGCTAGGAAGGTCTTGTTTCCCTGTGAATTCTCACTGATTTTTCTAGATCCTCTCAACTCCTACAGCTAGGAAATATAAAACATGTGAGACTAAATTGGAATTCTGCTCCTCCTGACTCAAGGGCTGATAGCCCTATCCACTGATCCATCTAGCTGCCTCAAACTCAAAAAATCAAGGAATCCATTTTATTGTTTTCTGTCACATTTTAGAAAACTCAATTTCATTCACAGAAATTGTTTATATTACATCTCAACTAATAACGTTCAACTCCCAGAACAAGGTTCATTAGTAATACCACAGTTAGGCACTGGAGCTTTAATTTATGTCAGAGATACATTTTATTCTTGATTTGGATGTGATTTCCTTTAAAATTCTATAATATACTATTATTTCCAAATATATATATATATCATTAATGAAGCTAAGTATTGTACATATTTGAGAAAGCATCAGAGCAAATGAATAGGTTCCCCTTCAGTTTTTAGCTACGTATCTCTTGGTATTTCATATAAGAAGAGGAAAACAGCTGTTTAAAAAAAAAAAAAAAAAAAACAGGATATTAGTTTGAAATGTCCTTTGTGGTCAACAGATAAAAACATATTTCTACTGGATTGGAAATGATGTGATTTTTATCCATAGCATTAAGTGATTCTGAAGCATAGCATTATTTCTAGGCTGTGCAGAACCTCCCCCCCCCCCAAAAAAAAAAAAAGGTTTATTTAAATTAATCCAGGAGTAGGCACCTAGTGGTTAAATCCCCAAACTAGGGCAGAAAATTGGAGAAAGTCCTACCATAGGAGGAATCTACAATGAGTTGAAGTCTTTCTGGACCAAAGTCTTTCTGGATCAAAACTTCAGAATGAGAGAGGGAAGAGAGAAGCCATGGTATGTGGGGAGATATTTCCAAAAGGTTTGGGCCATTCCATTTTTTACTTCTATGAATTATGTATTTTAAGCAGGATAAACATGCTTCCTAGATGTTGGAAGCACAATTAACATTAAGTTAGGAGTCAGACTATAGGATCTCTAACTTTGTAATTCTTTGTTTTTGTGTTCAACTAGCATGTGTGATTGCCTTGAGAAACATTATTATTTGTAAAAACTGATAAAATAGTAGAGAATCTTATTAAATATATGCTTGTCTCATCATGATTTTATATGACATGAGCCCAAAAAAAGAATCAATATGTATTATCCTAAATTCCCTGTAAATTCTCACTGATTTTTCTAGCTCCTCTCAACTTCTGAAGCACTTAGTGTTTAGTGTTTAATTATTTTCCATCTTGTATCATTTGCTAAGAATAAATATTTCATGTGCCTCAATCATGTCTTTCTTAGTAAGACATAAACTCATTAAAACCAGTGTTTGTATAATAGTATAGTGTCTAACATGGTGCTGACCATGAAGTAGGTCATTGTGAATACTTGAGTTTTGACTAAATATGGAATAGCAAGATAGTGATTGATCAAGTAGGAAAAAAATAGAAGAATGACCAAGGAAGATTGACTGAGAATTGTATTTCTGCATATAGCATCCTCAAAAAAAAAAAAAAAAAAAAAAAGACAACTGAAGGTACATTGTTTATGCATTGGAGCTTTTGCAGGAATCTGCTAAGTATGAAGGAAAAGTAATTGAGTAAGCTGAAACAATAAGCAGGGAGTATGCTTCTTGCAGTTTTGAAAACCAAGGGGAATCTTGTAATAACATCCACAGAATGTGCTATTTTGTATTTCTACCAGTATTAAGGAATAGCTAAATAGTCACAGAACATAGAATTTTGCTCCTTCTAAAGAGAAAGGTAAAATAGATGGAGAAATTCCTCTCTATTCACAAGATAAATAGAAGAGATAAAGGAAAGAAGGTCAGAGCAAAGAAAACAATGGGAGGAGTGGGAGGGGAGTGGAAAAGAGAGTGAGAAGAGGAAATGAAAGACTGGCAGAAGAGAAAATAGGAAAAAAAAAAAAAAAGAAATGATTTCTGAATGTCAAAAAAGTAGCCTATATCCATCTCTGTTTGAAGCGAAATTGGGAGGAAAGAACAATGTTTGAAGAAAATTAGAGAACGATCCAGAAAGTTATTTTCAACTTCTTTGGTTGAAAGGAAAGGAAGCGAGAAAGACCAAGGTCAAAGAACTGTTTGAACCCCTGACTACTAAGATTGGTTCACAAGTTTCTAGTTATGTGCCTTTTTATTCCTCAGTCCAAGCCAAACTTCTGGTAAAAGTTAATTTTGAATTGAATTTGTCCTTGCTCCCATTGATGAATTAAATTCTATGGCCACAATACAGTATGTATGAGGTATCAGGAATCACAGTTTTAAATCAGTGGGGTTTTACCCCATTCAAGAAAGTAGAAAACCCTCTCTGTACAGTGTATAACTTATTAGGGTGGTCCACTTCAATATTTCGTGGGGCTTCATGATATAAGCTTCATAAAAGACTTCATGATATAGGCAGAAATTAAAAAGGAAGACTAATAAAAATATTTGTGATTTGTAACTCAAATTAGCATAAATGTTGTGGAATTTTAAGACATATGTTAAAAGAAGATATAAGTATTTTTAAATTTTCTTCAACCCCTCTAATGTTTGCCATATATGTGACACTTTTCTTCCCAAAGAGCCTTGATGAATAGAGGATAGAAATAAACAGAATGAAATCCAGTGATGATAAATACAATACTAAAAGCATAAGAAAAAAATTACATACTTCCAGTATAGCAAACAACCAGTTATGTGCAAATATAGTCATCTCTTTCTCCTAGAAAACAGTAGCTATGACATTTAACCACAGATTTCACTGATTTTGAAATTCTTTTATTTCTTAATTCTATCAGAATACTGTTACATTTGAAACTTCCAACCTATAAATTAAGAGATTGTTTGTACTTCTGCAAAATTCCCTTTTTCTTCCTTTGGTTCAGATGGTAGCTGTTTATATATCTTGATGAGGCAGAGGTAATTTATATGCTAGATGCATCTCTTGCAGGAACTGGGGAGATACTGCTCAGGCTTGCCAGCACTAATTTTTTTTCCTGACTGAAAGCATGTTCACCATTATAGCCCCACAGCTTGATTCATTTATAGTTGCACAGTAAGACAATAAGCCATGTAAGAGTAGGTTCCACATCTCCTAACTGCCTGTTCAAACTCTGGACCATGTCTTGCTCTTACACATAAGGATCAATTCTCATTTCCTGTCACTTATCATTTCCAGGGTGTATTTTTCTAAAATATTAATTGTATGTCTTCATTTCTACATCTTGGCAGGGGTGGGGGGCTGGGGGAGAGAATCTCAGTGGTACAAATGAACTTCAATTTTGCAAGAACATCATCAGGATTAATTAATATATCCTAATATCTTAAAAGAAAGCAAAATCTAAAACGACATTTAACAGATCTAGCTATTAGCAATATACATATATATATATATAGTCAATTGCTACAACTATGATGGCTTCACAGATGCATAGCTAAGACAAGTTAATAATTTAAGAGAGTTTTGTCTATAGTAAATGTCAGAGGAAGTGACTGAAAGGAAAACTGCCATCAAAACCTAGTTTCTAAATAATGTACAAGTCTGCTTGGAGAACTGTTGCCTTAATAGTATTACCCTATTATGGTTTGAAAAGGCCTATGAGGCATTTTCAAATTTATGACATGGTTTATCATCATTTGTAACATAAACATCATGATGTCCTCTGAGCATAAGCAATATTTAAACACAAGAGTTTATTTTCTGCCCCTAATAGCAAATTTGTGTGTGTTTGTTGTAGAAATGATTAGGAGGTAAATCTATACAATTCTTAAAGAGGTAGGAGGCTTGAAAATTCACACTCAGTATGGTTGGGGAGAAATGATAAATAATAATTACATCTGATATTACTTTTTTGAAAAGACTTTCCTCTGTGGCTTAATAAATATTTCATGAACCAATATGAAGTAATATGCTAATGATACAATATTTATCCAGTAAGCAGGTGCACCTACTGATGTTTCTTTTCTTTAGTTTACCTTTGATATGGGACCACTTTAAAGCTTTCTGAATTTCTTTTCTTTCTTTGCTCTTTTCCCTGACCCTACAGCTTTACTTAGAAGCAAAATGGTGAGCGAAAGTAAAAGTCACCATGAGGCTCTGGCAGCCCCTCCAGTGACAACTGCTGCATCTGTGTTCCCACATAATGTCACCGAACCAGCCACCCCAGGAGAAGGAAAGGAAGATGCTTTTTCTAAGATTAAGAAGAAATTTATGAATGAGTTGAATAAAATTCCATGTGAGTATTACATTTTTTTAATATGATAAAATTAGATGGTCAAGATTCATGCCAATCAGTCGCAAATAACGTGGTTCTTTCTTTTGAACCTATCAAGACACTAGTAAGTTATAATCGGGGCCTCTTCGCATTCTATCAAACCACTTAGGAAGGAACAAGAATCCCATTTACCACAATGTTTCTAGTTCATAAATGATCTGAGATCTATTCTATCAGTTTCTGAGAGAGTTTTGAGAGATTGTACTTTTAGAATCTTTCATGACTAATTATCTTGATCTCATTTTCAGAAACATGTCTCTAAAGTTCTGACTTTTTGATTGATGAACAAATGATCAAAAACTTTCAATGGCTCTCTGTTGTCTCTAGGATAATTACTTCTTGTCATCATTAATGGTTAAAATTTGTTTTCTTAATAGTGGATTAGTTTTGCTTTTTCTCTCTGTTAACATTCTATTATCTCTTCTAAGCAGTGAGACTTACCTCTTTTTGCTTAATCATCTAGATCCAAAAATAGTGACTAAAAACATACACACATTTTTTACTTACATTATCTTTGAAGAAAAAAATCTGTTAGCTTATTTTTTTTACATTTATAGCAATAATTCTAATGAATGTAGCTTAAATTAAATATTTGTCTTTTGTACTACATAGAAAATATGTCATATGCTTGGTTTTCCTTCTAGAGTTGCCTTAAAAAATAAAGATAGGGTCTATGATTTTATTGGCATAGAATAGGGGAGAGTTTTTGTGTTATCCAGAATTTTGAAAAGGTAGGTAATTTACCCAGGATCATACAACCAGTATATGTTAGAGGTGGGATTGAACCCAGGCTTTACTGATTTGGGGTCCAGCTTTTTACTCATTATACCAAACTGACCATCTTAAATTTGGCATGTAATTTAAACATCTGACAATTTCAAAAGAAGGGTTACCAGTGTAGCTCTTCCCTTGAACCTCTAATGGTTAATGCTCAGGCTGGAAATCAAAGCCCTTTGGACATAGCAAAGTTACTAGGTCCTAATATGTAAAGTGTAACTTATGAAACATATAATGTGTAATTTATGAATGATAAGACAAGACACCATTGTAGGTGATGGGAATCTAAAACCAATCTTTGTAATCAAAGACCATATATTCTACCATAGAGATATGAGTACAGAGAGAAATAAACATAAATCACTTTGATTACAAAAAGGTCACTAATAATCCAAGGATTCAAGGAAAGCTTGTGTAGGAAGCACCTGAGCTGAACCTCAAAGGAAGATTAGACTTTTGAGAAATGATGATGAAAAAGAATTGCCTTCTAGGTATGGAAAATGAGTCATGCTTATGTATATGTGGGAGACCAGATGAATAGCTGAGTTTAAGAACAGCTAATAGTCAACTTTGGCTACAATAAAGAGTCTATGGGGGGGGGGGGGGAATGTACAATATGTACATAAGATAGAAAAGATAAGTTGGAATTAACTTTTTTTAAGGTCTTGAATGTCAGAGGAATTGTTATTTTATGCTACAATAGGGAGCCATTGAAAGTTTTTGATCATTAGTGCATCAAGCAAAAAAACTAGAATTTTAGGGACATATTTCTGAGGATGAAAGATCAAATTAAAATATCAGACTAGGTCATTTCTTATGCCATCATTAGTTGGGAAATTGTTGATTAATCTGTCCTTTTAAGAAAAAAAAATGAAATTCATCTCAGAAAGTCCATCACCACTCTGGGCACTAATTAGGATTCTCAGCAAGAAGATGAATAATTGAATAGAAATGTAGGGGTAGCTTAGTCTAGTGGGTAGAGCACTGAACTGAGACTCATGAGACCTCAGTGCCATCCTTGGCTCTGCTGCATTGCTGATTGACAGCTTAATCTTAAGGAAATGTTTTTGACATTCCTTTGTTTGATGCCATGTCTACATGACATGAAAGAAAACACTTTGGAGATGATTTTTACCATTGCATGTCAATTAGGTACAAGTTGTGTCCTATAATAGTTTCACCAGTATGTATGCTTTTTGAAGCTATTTGTTATATGGTGGATATGAAGACAATAGACAGGTAACATTGTGAATAGACAGGGCGCCTCGCCTTGTAATGTTCTGGTTAGATTTCTGGAGGTCTCAGGACCAGCCTGGGTTTTAGCAAAATAATCACCACAAGAATAATCAGGAAGAAAGTCCAAAGTCTTTATTGTCTCCTTGACAGTTTGTCTCCTTCACCTGGGGCTGGGCTAGCTTTCTAAGGGACCTTCAGATGGGCCTTGGTTTCAGTGGAAAAGTGAAGGGGGACAGGCCAGCTACCACAGGGCCTTGTCTTCAAGTTTGTTCAAGTCCTCTAGGTTTGACTCTGACTTCTTAAATACTCTATTCCATTTATCATAATGAATATAAGCCAATCATTATATCACTAGGGAGCCATTATTTGTTGTAAGATTAAATCAATCATACTGAACTAGAGAACTATTAATCACCATGCTAAACTAGATAACCACTGTCTTATCAATTCCACTGAGTTACCATCTGGTTGTAAGAATCCTTGCCTCAAGTATATTCCTCCAGAGTTCTGGCTCATTACATAGCCTGGAGCCAAGAAAACTTAAATTTAAATCTGGCCTGTCACTTACAAGGTTATATGATTCCAGGCAAGTAATTTAATCTTGTTTGCCTCAGTTTTCTCATCTGTAAAATGAACTGGAAAGGAAAATGGCAAAACTAGTCCAACCATCTTTGCAAAAACAAACAAACAAACAAACAAACCCACCTCAAAACAGGGGAAAAAAAAAGCAAAGCTGAAACTACTGAACAAGAAGGGGTACCAGAGGCAATCTTCTTAGTGGAATGTAATTTCCCTGAAAGCAGGGACAATGTAGGTGGTTTGTTATTTTTAAATCCCCAGCATCTGACAAAGTGTTCATCTTAGTCATTTAGTAAGTACTCATTGAACTAAAGTGGATTAAAAAGATAACCCAAGTCAAATGAATAGTTCTCCACTTGAAGACTTATATTTAATAATTCAGTCAAGATATCATTGACTCTTAATCAGAAATATTTCTTATACGCAAGGCAAAGCAAGAATAACTAAAACAAAACATTGCAGCATAAACCAGAGACACACTCTCCCTCCAATTCATGGGAAGTCCATGAAGTCATGGTGGATTATCAACAGGCATTTATCAAGTATTTAGCACCTACTGGACATTGTGGACAAATTTACCAAATCAAAGAATGGAGATACATCAGTAGAGAGTATATGTGCCTAGACTAGCACCTCAAAATTCTGGGACTACTGGCCTTGCTGCTATTTATCCATTCAGGAACAATGTGCATGACAATTCATTAAACAGTTCATTATGCTTTATTTTGTGCCTCCAGGCACTAATCACTGAAGATACAAATAAGAAAACAACAACAGCAACAAAAATAAGTGTCTGCCCTTGAGGAGCTTATAATTTAATGGGTAAAGACCACACAAAAAAAGTATTCTGGAAGAGGATATGAGGAGAAGGGAAGGGGACAACACCAGAAACCAGCCTGTTTTGTGGAATTGGAATCTGGCAGAGCAGCAGATGCAAAGGGGAATGAGCTTAAAATCAAATTTCATAAAGGGAATCTTTGGGAGGAGTTTGGTGTTCTACCCATTAGTCTCCAATCAGCAGGGAGAGGTGGCTGAAAGAGGTGGGATCCAGGTTTGAATTAGCAATACAGTGATGAAATTAAAAGTGATGGGTTAATCCAGAGAGTTGCATCTTTTTACATGAAATTGAAACTCAACCCAACAGCAGGTGCAAAGTGGAATTCACTGATAAAAGTGGCTATTGTTCTGGGTCTTTCTGTTCTCTTGCTATGTAATGCCAAAGAAACTGAGGCAAGATAGAGTTTAAAGAGAGTTTTTAATATTTTATTTGAAAGGGAGAGATTGTGCTGGGAGCATGTTGCCCCCAGGGCTGATGTCTCAAAGCATCCAGCAGCCAATGTGAGGTTCCCCTGAAATACATACACACACACACACACACACACACACACACACACACACACAAGTGGCTCCAAGCAACTGGGGTAGACTGAGGTAGGGGCAGAGTCTGAATTATATCAGTCCTAATGATCAGGAGTGGGGTTGCAAACCAGAGGGATTAAGGCAGAATAATTCAAGGAATAGAGGCAGAACAATTCAGGGAAACTAAGGCAGGACCATTAGGGAAACTGAGTCAGGACAATAAAAGGGAACTGTGGTACAACATTCTACACTCTCTCTTCTAAATATTCAAATCATTGAATTACCTTCCTCTAGATACTTGGAAGGTCTTAGCATCATAATTTTGACCAACCCTATGAGAAGCAAATAAACCAAAATAAAACTAGAAAAATACAAGGACAAAAATGGCAAGGATAAGTCTCTCCTTGATAACCCCAGAGTTAACAGCAGTACAAAGGCTCCCTGTTGCTAGCATGTCAGGTCCTCTGCAGGTGGAGCACCATCTCAGCCAGAGAATCCAGTTTGAAATGGAAAATTCACTGTGAGTTAGGTGGTCTGCAGTCATTTGTGCATTTAACTCAGTCTTTGCTTATAGAGGGAGTAGCAATCCATCCTAAGAGAGGCAACCCAAGGCTCTCAGGGACTCCAAAGTGGGGAAAGACTGGGGCCTGGAATAGCTCCACCTGTCCTCGCTCAGAAGAATAGGAGCTGCTACTAGGATAAAGAAAGGATCTAGATTTCTGAACAGAATTATCAGACTATGCACAGTTAGACCATCAAGGCAGGCAAATCCCAAACTTTAAAGGCCTAATACTAAACTGCAATGTCCTTTGGGAATGCTAAAATGCTAATTAAGGAACTGGGGTTATAGGACTGGAGAAATGGATCAGAGAGACTGCCAGTCCCAAGATAGGTTTCTGCCAGGACAATTCCAACAGAACAAGGGGTTCCAAAGCTAAAGCATAACCAGCAATCACAGTCCAGTAAGTTTAAAAATGAAAAAGGACTGTTAGAAGGTTTTCAATTCAATGTGAACTAGTGAGATAGAGGGTGGGGCAGAAGTGCCTAAGGCAAAGTGAATAGGATTAGGGGTTCCCATTTTTTCAGGTATTTTTGAGAAAAATCCACCAGTTTCCCTAATTCCCTATATCTCTTCCTCCCCTTTTTGTTTAGGCAAATGAAATCATCCAAAGAAAAGCAAATAAATTGTCAAATAACCATCCCACATATAATTCTGAGAGTGAACTAAAACAGACTAGCACAGAAGGGTTTCCTAAAAATGCTGCAAACATAACAGCAATAGTTACACAATTTTAACAGTTTCTATCCCAAATCTTAAACACACAGTGATAGATGACCCAATTAGGGTTTAAAAGTCATTCATCAATCATCCCCAAATTCCCCATATCAGTCCAAAATGCAGTAAGAGCAGGGGAATGGTCTCTATCCAAATTGCTTCAGGCTGAGAATGGGTGGAGACTCTCAGTCCAGGGAGGGGGCTGGATGTGGTATGGCATGCTGACAGTGATCAGAGCTTCCAATGGGCTGATCCCAGTCCCAGAAGCAGTTCAATATAGCTGTAATTTGACCAAAATCTAGAACAAAAAAACAAATCTAACAAATAAAGATTAGAACAGTCTGCTACAAAATGTGAAAAGGCCAGTATGGCCAGCAGCTTCCCATGTAGGAAGACATGCTTGTTTCACAGGACAAGCAAATGGCTGTCAGCTATAGTCCCAATAAATAAAACAGCAGTTAGGTTTCACAGACAACTGTGCTAATTGTCCTCTCATTATTTAGAAATTTTTAAAAACCTGAATATCCACAGACACAAATATCCAGTAACAGATAGATGACTGGGCTAAATGCTTATTTGCCTAAGTATTTAGGATATAATGATAACATATAACCAGATTGGAAACAGCAAGATATGACATAATTGAATTGCATTAACAATTTCTTTTGACCCTTGTTCTGATCACTCAGGAAGAAAAAATGCAGGAACATGATTATAACATATATAAGCGATCAAAACTCAGCCTTCAGCACATACAGGATAAAACAGCCTTAACCCAGTTTTACTTCAGTTAATTATTCCAATGGAGCTTTAAAATAAAATTAGATATATTGATATATTAATTAATAAATTTATATATTATCATTATATTATAATGTATATCATATAATAAATG
Source organism: Antechinus flavipes (assembly GCF_016432865.1). Taxonomy (NCBI): domain Eukaryota; kingdom Metazoa; phylum Chordata; class Mammalia; order Dasyuromorphia; family Dasyuridae; genus Antechinus; species Antechinus flavipes. Next base: position 245,845,167 of record NC_067402.1, read on the forward strand.
ATATATTAATAAATATATATATATATAAATAATGGTATAATATATACATAAAAATACTATCCCAAATAATATTAACTACAAGCCTAAGAAATTTTACATCCTATAACAAATCTCATTAACCAAAGTTTCAGATAAGTCCCAAACAGGTATTATATTGATAACAGTAAGACATTTATCCCAGTAAGTTCACAACTTATCTTACATATCCATGTAGATAGTTTCATAAATTGAACATTATACAAATAATTTTGCTTTAAAATACCCAATTCATAGAAAAAATTCCAAATTGCATATTGTCCATAAAGAAACATGTTCAAAAAGACAAAGGAAAAAAATATATATTATTTTCAAAAGCCCTTTAAATGATGGGCATAACTTCAGTATACAATCAATTAAACTTACACAAAATATTCTAATTCCACATAAAAGAATCCAAGAAGTTCTTTAAAATATTAATTAAACTTTTAGAAATTACCCTACCAAATTACAGATCACATTTATCACCATATTACTAAACAAGGAGACTACTATGTATCTAAAGAAACAAATATTCAGTCATTTAACTTAAAAGCAGGTCTGTTTCTTAAAATCACATTTTGCTCTTTTCAGCAAGGGCCAAGTGGCTGCAACTTGATAAAAAAAAAAATTGGCTGGAAGCACACTTGGTGTGTTCCACATGGAATCCCCTTCCCCTACTCCACCTCCAAAGAGGCAGCCACCAGCAGCAAGAAGGAGAAGGGAAAAGATTCCCTCCCGATCTCCACTCGATTTTTCTTACACAGAAATCCTTCTCAGGATTTAGCCAGCCAGCTTATTTACTTCCTCCAAATGGCAAGTTTCTTCCCAAATCCACCATGCTTCCCTACCTTCTCTGATATATCTTAAACAAACTTCCCAAACCAACAATCTTTTTAAGTAGATACTCCCTCACTAAAGTAGCAAAAGGCAGTTGGGGGAGGGAGAGGTAGAGCTAAACTGTATCCCTGGACAAAAGATTCTCTCCAGTTTCTCCATCCCCCAGCTAACCTTTCTTTCCTCCCAAATATCTTCCCAATACTTTTTCTCCCCTTCTCTCAAATCATCTAAAATCATTCAATCCCATAATTGCTCCTTCTTAAATCATTGTCATTCTCTTTTTCTTTCCCTTCAAAACTTTTAAGATTCACAATATAGTGAATAACTAACTCTATAAAACCCAGCATGTCCAGCAAAACATAACTTATAATGTTTACAAATTATCCAATTTGTTTCAGAAGATAACATAAACTGAACCAAATCAAATACAGGTTTTTTTTTAGTTTTTTTTTTCTTTCTTCTGCCTGAGTGTTCTCACAACAATTAGCATCTCTCTTATCTCTAGAGCTTTTATTGCCCAGCTCAGGCCAAACTTGAATTTTTTTTATTATAGCTTTTTATATACAAAACATATGCTTGGGTAAATTTTCAACATTGACCCTTGCAAAAGCTTGTGTTACAACTTTTCCTCTTCTTCCCCCCACCCTCTTCCCTAGATGGCAGGTAGTCCCATACATGTTAAATATGTAGAAGTACATATTAAATATACTATATGTATATATATTTATACAGGTATCTTGTTATACAGGAAAGATCAGATTTATAAAGAAGGTAAAAAATAATCTGAGGGGGGAAAAAAAACAAAAATGCAAGCAAACATTAATAAAAAGAGTAGAAATGTTATGTTGTGGTTCATACTTATTTTCCAGTGTTCTTTCTCTGGGTATAGCTGGTTCTGTTCGTTATAGATCAATTGGAACTGATTTGGATCCTCTTATTGTAGTATTGTTGTTGATTCTACTCATTTCACTTAGCATCAATTCATGTAAGTCTCTCCAAGCCTCTCTGTATTCATCCTGCTGGTCATTTCTTATAGAACAATGATATTCATAACAATAACATTCATATACCACAATTTATTCAGCCATTCTCCAATTGATAGGTATCCCTTCAATTTCCAGTTTCTGGCCACTACAAAAAGGGCTGCCACAAACATTTTTGCACATATGGGTCCCTTTCCCTTCTTTAATATCTCTTTGGAGTATAAGCACAGTAGTAACACTGCTGGATCCAAGAGTATGCATAGTCAAAGTTGAATTTTATTGCTTTTTCCCTCTTCTCTAACCAGCAGGCTACTTTTCTGCCAGTCTTAAAATAGCCAAGTTTTTTTTTTTTCTTTTTCCTTACAAATTAGTGCAAAAGATTAAGAAGGTAAGAACCACAAGCAATTTTTATACTAAGTACAGTTGCAACATTGAAATGACCAATTCTTAATCATTGTTCTTAAAACATTCACAGAGCTGTTTAACCAACAAAACAGACAAGTCACACAGAACACAGAACACAAATCACACAAACATAGACTGCATAGTTACAACATTAAACAAAACATTTAATACAGAGATTAGGGGATTTTCTCCAGGAATAGCCAATGAGGGAAGTTTGTTTCAGCTCAAAATTCTTTCCTTCCAGAATCCAAATGGAGCTTTTCTAAGCTTCCAAGCCCCAGTTTGGTGCATTTCTCTGCCTTCACAGAGAATGCCTAGATATTTAAAAAATATCCAGAACCAAATTGTGCCCATAGGCACCCAGACCAGATAGTGCCAAAAGACACTCAGAATCAGATAACCAGAACCAGAACCTGAAGGTACCAACAGCCACATCTGACAGTACTTCCCAGAATTTTACAATTCATCAATCTACTATCTGGGAACCCGAAGCTAGCACAGACAGAACAGACAGGCAGAAAACCACTTTACTCTGCAGGGATTTTAAAACAGACTCTCCTTTGACCAAATGGAGGCATCTGCAATAAGTGTTGTCTCAGCTAAGAAACTATTCCCTTCCCGGAGACTCTGGAGGAATCCAGAGGGCTAGCCTCTCCCTAATGGAGAGCCCAGATCCTTAGCCGACTCAAAGCCCAAGGCAGAGACCCAAAGGTCTCTAATCTCTAATCCTGCTCTCGTTTCTAATATCTCACTGGGAAGCCTCCAAATGTGATGCTAGAGAAACTGAGGCAAGATAGAGATTAGAGAGTTTTTAATATTTTATTTGAGAGGGAGAGATTGTGCTAGGGACATGTTGCCACAAAGCATCCAGCAGCTAATGTAATGTTGCTCCAAGACACTGGAGTAGACAGAAGCAGGGGCAGAGTCTGAGCACTGAGAGAGGAATGGATTATCAATCCAGTTCTGACAGGGTTGGGGGAGGCACCAAACATTCTAATGATTTAGGAGGAATTAGGAGCCAAGAAGTCTGAATTCCCCTTTATCTTGACTTTACACATTTACAATTTATAACCTTAGAGTAACTAGCCCTAAGTTATATCAGCCCTAATGGTCAGGAGGAGAGTTGTAACCAGGAAGATTAAGGCAGAACAATTCAGGGAAACTGAGGCAGAACAATTCAGCGAAACTGAGGCATGAAAATAAAAGGGAACTGTGGCACAACAGCTACCTGTTGGATAGGTGCTCCAAAACTAGAGTGATGAGACAGGAAGCAGATTTACCATTAATAGGTCTTTCCTAGAACTTTCAAAGGCTGTATGCATAATACCAACAATCACTATTCCCAGAATATATAGTGCATGTATATATGTGTACTCCAAAATGTAACTGGACTATAGTGGTCAACATCAGTGAGGTTATGATGACTACTTATGAAGTCTAATGGTTATATTCTTCTCATCTAGGCATTATGATGAGAGAAATGAAAAGCCCAAGAGATAAGAGTTTCTGGATAATGATCCATTTACTAGTTAGGCTAGTTGATAATTAAATTGATGGTCAGTCATTTCACCCCATAACCAAACCAAAACCATGAATGCTTAAATACATTTGGAAAAGAAGCTACTTCTGACAGATTGAAAGTCAACCCTGATTGGTGAACAGTTAATTGAGATAATGGACATATATAATGAGGCAATGGATTAGAAAACTTCCTCCTACTCAGAATATGACTTGATCAGGAGACTCAGCTGCCTCTAGCAAATCTGGACAAAGTAATCTATTTCTACTCAGATCACTCTGGTTGTTTTTCTCCTTCATAAATGGGGTTCCCCTGGACTTCAATGGAAGGGTACAAGGGCAGGGATTAAATGTTTTAGAAATAGGTTAGATTCTATAGATCAGGGATTGTTAAACTTCCCACTTGCATCTCCTTTTCCCTCAAGAAATTTTTACTTGATCCCTGGTAAGTAAGTACATAAAATCAAACATTTACTAATGATAAATCATAATTTCATGACTCCCATAATCATTTAGAAGATTCTATATGGGGTTGCTGCAAGTCACAATTTGAGAAGCTGGGCAGTGTAGATTTTTCTAAATAGAAGTTAGGTCTCCTAATTGGGTGTTCACAGAGTCTTGTACTCTGAGGATTTGACCAGTCTTGTCCTTCAGAGACTAACTGAATGACCTATAGGGACTGTTCCCTGAATGAAGAAAAAGAAAGGAAAACCCTCAGCCCTAATTTAAAAATTGATTATTAGTATAATAGAAAAATAATCACATCTCTCAGGATGACTTCCTTATTTCATACTGTGCTCATTCAGAAAGTTCCAGATTCCTAGGGATAAATCACCACAAGCATTTTAGCACTTGACCTCCTACCCATTCCTTCACATAGTCAGTCACACATGGAATGACATTTCCACAACTAGCCACTCACAATGATGCTTTTTAAATGTTAACCATTTACTTGCCAAAAGGCAAAATAAAACAATAATGATATCATAGAAATTCATAAATTAAAAGTAAATATATAAATAGCAAAATACATCACTATATATATATATATATGTATGTATGCATGTATGTATGTATATATATATAAAATTTGGTCACTTCAATCAGTTATAGTCAGTATAGGTGGTGGAAAGTGAGTGCACACAGTAAACTGGAAGGAAAGCACCTAATTTCATAGATAAAGAAAAAGTAGGTCAGGGTTTTTCTCATTAGTATGGTGTTACTTCTCACCTACATGATAAAGGGAAGATGATGCTAAGTATATACAATCCAAAAACATTGTGACTGGTTATTATTATAAATATTGATTGTAAACAAACATAGTGAATAATGTATACTTTAATAATAGCAATAGCTAGCTTTTATATAGTGTTTTACTATTTTCAAAGCACTTCATATGTTTTATCTCATTAGATTCTTACAACAAATCTGTGAGTTAAAGGTCACTGTGATGCCCAGTTTACAAATATGGAAATTGAAGCAAAAATCACATGACTATAAGAATGTGATGAATATATAAGAATGAACACAGATATTCCTGACTCCAGGCCTAGACTAAGCTGCCTCTTTAATTAAAACCTCAAGCAACTTTCACTGCCTATGTAATTGGAACCTTGCACACACAAAGAATAAAACCAAAGAAAAACAAAATGTACTCTCAAAATGAATCCCTTTCAGGAAATAAGTTTTATAAATGTTCTCATTTTGGTCTAGATATAATTTAATGTTGATGCTAATTACAAGTAACAAATTAGAATATTAATCAATTTTAGTCTCTGAACTAAATCTTGGCGATCTGGCAGATGTTATTTTTGCAAAATTGATGGTCAGCAGCTTTAGTCTGTCACTTGAAATTCCCTCTTGCAAGAAGAGAGGTGTTACAATGGAAATAAGTGTGCATATCATTAGTTGATGTCTGCACAGTCCAGCATGGAACATGTTCAGACCAAAATGCCTGATGGTATCATCCCCAATAGCACAAAGCTTAAAACAAATATTTTTTAAAAGAGGAATGGTAAATACTGAAGGATTTTTATCTTCCAATTCATGCCTCATAGTGTTTTCTAAATGAAAGAGACAAGGATTTTCATCATGTTTCTTTATTTTGCAAACTTTGATTTAAAAAAAAAAATAGGACTAGGGTCATGGATGGTTTGCAAAGCATGAACCTATGTTATTCAAGTTGCTGTGATTAAGGCCCGGGATATTCATGAGCTCTTTCAAGTAGAATGCCATTTTCCCTTAAACACAGCAGAAGGTCAGATAGCTGGAACCACTTTTTACTCAAAGAAAATGAGCAATTCTATCCAGGGAAGTTAGATCTCAGGCATATGCTATATTATTAAATTATGCTATCAACATATTAATTAGTTAATAAAAGACTTTTTAGTAATTAAGGTTATTAAAATATACCTACATATTTCCACTTAAGATTTGTCTATTTCAGAACAAATTGTTACTAGTCTGGAAAAAAAAAAAAAAACCAAACTCCAGACTTTGAATGTCTGCTCTTCTTTCATATTGATCCTCTCTCAGTTCCATATATGTATTATTCCATCTATCATTATTCCATGTCTTTATAATATGTACTTTGTCCTCACTTCTGCCTAATAAAATAATCTCATTTAAAAGTTAATTCAAGGGATGCTACCTACACAGTCTCACATGATTTCCACTCATGTAACTGCCAGTGCCCTTCCTCTCTGTCATTTATTTATTTATTTGTTTAACTGTCATATATTGATTTTGTTTTTATTCAGTATAAATTCATTTCATATATATACATATTTATAAATATATACAAACATATATATGTGTTTACACACACACGTGTGTGTGTGCATGTGTGTGTATGTGGGCATTCCCAAGAAAATATAACCCTCGTGAGAACAGAGAATAATTTCATTTTTAAACTTATTCCCAGTAAATAACAATGCCTGACACTTGGGGTGCTTAATAAATGCTTACTTTGGGCTTTGATTGATTTCTAACTTTCAGATGCAATGAGGGAGCGTAAAATATTGGTTATCAACTTTTTAACACCATGATCTACTTGGATGAAGCATAATTTTATGGAAATTCTAGACAAATTCTGTAGCAATTGTGAGGCAAATTCTTTGCCCTCCAATAAGAACCTGTAATCCAAGGCTGATTTCATAAAAAATTTTTATACATTACTCTGCAGTTTATATCATTGTTACTTCAAATCTTTTAGCACATTGTTGTCCCAAAACAATCCTGGAAGATAGGTAATCCAAGAGTTATTACTCATATTTTACGGATAAGAAAGTTGAGGCACAGAGATTAAATTTAATGATTTGTTCGTGCTCAAATAGGTAGAAGGCCTCAGGGATGAGATTTGAATCCAAATCTTTTGTAAATTCTCTGGTTCTACAGTGCTGACTAGCTAATAACCCCTCTCCCCCAAATTAATGAAGAGAATACTGTTGAGGCTTGGATGAGATGCTGGTAAAGACTGTGAAAAGCTAACTATTTAGTTTGTTCCAGGGACATGAGCAGACACATTGCCCTATTACAAATAATATTCTGGCACTAGGAAAGATAAGCCTCAAAGAGACATTGGCCTATAGGGTCAAAGGAAGAAGGAAGGAAGGAAGGAAGGAAGGAAGGAAGGAAGGAAGGAAGGAAGGAAGGAAGGAAGGAAGGAAGGAAGGAAGGAAGGAAGGAAGGAAGGAAGGAAGGAAAGAAGCCACACGAATAAAATTTGTTTTCTTTGTAATTCTACATATTTTATTTTATATATTTAAAAATATTAACCTGAAAAGTGGCTTTACCAGATTGCTTCATGAAACAACAAACAAACAAACAAAAAGATTGAGAAACCGCAGCCTAGAGGAAGACTAGCTCATGAGATTTACTCACTAGTCCTTGTAATATCACAATTTGTGCAGCTAATGAAAGAAATAGGTAGGAGAAATGCTTTTGATGCTACTGGTTAAAAAAGAGGCATCGATTATTAAGACAAGAAGTTTATTTTTATGCTCTTTATTACATATTTTAAAAACAATTTTTCCTTCCCACTTCCTTTTCCCCATTGGAAAAAAAAAAAGACAAAGGAAAAAATCCCTATCTTAATTACATCTAAAATATCTCAGGCAGAATAGCAGTCTGTAGAACTGGCCATTTATTAGTAGAGTCAGAAGAAATTACTCCTGAAAATAGCTGAGAAAGCAGACTAAGGAAAATTATGTGAATGAATTGGCTGTGGTCCAGTTGATTCAGGCTCTGGACATCATCATTATCAGGATAGCCTTTTATTAAGGCATATTTTTTGTATGGAAGCAGCTAAATAATAGAGAGCCAGATCTGAAGTGGTGAAATTCTGAGTTCAAATCTTGCCTCAGACACTTTCAAGCTGTGTAACCCTAAATAAATCACTTAAAATCTCTGTGCTTCAGGTTTCCTCATTACCCTCATTTTTTAAAATGAGGGTAATAATAGCACCTACTCCCTAAGGTTTCTGGGAATATAAAATAATAAAATTGTATGGAAAATGACAAATATAAAACTAGATTTCTTCATTCTTTCCTATGTTTTCCTTTAAATAGGATAACAAAACTAAATAACATTTCATTCAATTCTTTAATAAAAAATTACTGAACATTTATAATATACCAAGTGCCATGATAAGTGCTAGGTATACAAAAATAAATAAATAAATAAACAATAAAAACAATCTCTTCCCAAAGAGCTTCCATTATTTAGGGGGTGAGGAGGAATCAGAGAAAGAGGAAAAAAAAAAAAACAGCATGTACAGGATGTCCCAAAAGTCTTAGACTAATTAAATACAAAATGTATATTAAGTAATTGTAGGAAGGTGGTTGAAAGACTAATAACTGAGGGAATCAGGGAAAGCCTCTTTGGGAAAGAAGCCCTTGAAATAGGTTTCCAATAAGAAAAGATGAGGGAGAACTTTGAGGGCATTGTGTGTAGCTTGTATTTCTAGTAGTGCAATTGAATTTGCTGACAATGTCTAGCTCCTAGCTTATAATGTACTTTTAAAGACTCTGTAAGGAGGATTGTTTTTTTGTTTGGGTTTCAATTTGCTTTTCTTTTGGTAGGAGGGGGTAGTAATAAGGACCGAATATCTTATTCCTTCATACGATAGTATTAGTTCCTTAATAATTTACCAGATGTCAGAAAGTCATGTGGACCAACATAAGATCATTGGATTTTAGCTCTAGAGCTGGAAATAAATTTAGAAGCCACTTATTCCAATTCTGTAATTTTAAAGAAAAGGAAACAGAAGCCTGGAAAAGTTTTGTGATGAGCTCAATGTCTCAGGTGGCATTCAAACCTAGGTTCTTTGATCCAGAGACAGTGGCTTTTCCAATATAACATAATAAATCCCTAGTAAAATGCCTCGAAGGGATGATGGTCTTGTAACATAATGGACAAAAGCGCTAATCCAATCCTAAAATATATTCATCTAAGTATAATATCAAGAATGAATATGGCAGTAGTCTTGATGTAGTCTCTCTAAATTGGGCACAGTACCTCTGGCCACCATGGACTTATTGGGGTCAACATCACTTACCACATTTTAGGGAGGCCACCGGCAATCTTGACCACATCCATAGTAAAATTCCTCTGTTTTGTTTTTTTAATTTTCTCCTTTCAATTAATCAATCAACAAGCAAACAATATTTATTAAATACCTAGGATCTAGTTACAAAAACAAAAAAGAACCCATCTCTGCCTATAAGGATTTTACATTTTAAGAGACAAATGAGTTTTAGTGTCTTCATCGAATATCAGAAGTTGATTTTAACAGAGGTCCTTCAGTTCAACAGCTCCTTCCATTGGACCATGCCCTGTGTAAGCCCTTGAATAGATCTTTAGGTCAACTTTTTTATGTAGAGATAGAAATCAAGACAATTGTATGAATTTTTATGTTTTTAATAACTAGAATTAAAGGCTCAGAACTCAGCAATCTGAAGTCAGCCAATGCTTGTCATATTTTTTTTTCCTCTTTGCAACTGTAGGCAAGTCATTTAACCTCCTTAGGTCAGACTCTGTAATTTCCCGCTGACCTTCCCTACCCAATATGAGACTATATTTTTGTCATTTTAATAACTGCCTTTTCTCCAGTGCTAAGCAGTAATGGTTTGTTCCACTATCTAAGTTGGCTTTCATGTACACAGCCTTGATTCAGCAGCTGTCTCTGTGTAGAGTCTCAGTTCTGAAATGCCTTCTCTGAAAATGACAAGTGGACTTCTTAATCTCTTCTTCCTGGTGTAATGAAATATCATTATCTATAAGAAAAAGGGGAGATGCTAACAAGCGTTAATAATACAAAACTCTTGCCCTGTGAATACATGACATCATTCTACAAAGCTTTCCTGATGTTAAAGGAAGCTATTTAGGAACAGTATAGTAAGTTGGTGGTGCAGTCTGTCACCAAATTTCATGGAAGATCGTGTCCAGCTTGGATGACTCATGCTTATCTATTGAATATAGATTTACAGAACACGAATTGTGTTATCAGGCACCTTTCATTTCATCATAGCCTGCAATTCTAAATGCTTTATTTTTATTGTAAGGATAGTTGTTATGTTCAGCTGTCATTAAACAACAATGCTTAATTGAAGGAGGTTTATCTAGTCAATCCAAAAAGGCCTCAGAGTGTTTTTGTCCTATCGTAGATCTGACAGAAAGAAATATGGTACAAATTGTATGGAAGCCTGCCCTCAAAGAATCCAGTAGGGATTTTATAAAAGATGTTATTTATATGCTACTGGGTTTTATTTTCCTTTTAAAAGCCTATTGTTCAGTGAAGTTCCCCCAGAAGATCATGCTATTAAAATGAATTGGAGGTGTGAGTTAGTTATGAACTTACAGAATATTAAACTTGCACTAAGGGACAACAAATACAACAATTTTCCTAACGAACAATCAATCAATTAACAAGCATTTATTAAACATCCGTCCTTTGTTCAGGCAGTGTGCTAAATGCTGGAGATTCAAAGACAAACACAAAACAGTCCCTTGTCCTCAAAGAGCTTACACTCTATCTGGAAAAACAACATATACACATATAAATAATGCAAAATGAATGTCAAGTAAACTACTACGGAAAAGAGAAAAGGCAGTGGATTATTACCACAGTTGAATTTTTAGAGCCCCTCCCACTTTTTGTTCTGTTCTTATCTTTTACATGTTCGAGTTACTCAAACCTTTTCAGGATTCCCCAGGGATAATTACAGATAATCTTATTTCAATCTCTAGAAATTAAAATTAGAATAATCTCCATGAACATATGTGAAAATATAAAAAGGCTTTCACAAATGATATATAATCAATCAATAAACATATTAAGAACCTACTATGTACCTGTAGCTAGGTGTAGGGTAGCTAGATGGTGGATAGAATTGTCAGGAGTCAGGAAGTCCTAAATTCAAATCCAATCTCAGATACTTATCATTTGACCCTCCTTAAGTCACTTAATGCTGATTGCTTCAATTTACTCATTTATAAAAATGAGCTGGAGAAGGAAATTATAAACCACTTTGGTATCTCTGACAAGAAAACTCCAATTGGGGTCATGAAGAGAAAGATTTAACAGAAACAAATAAACAACAACATTATAATTACATTACTAATAATTTTATCAGGGGCAGCTAGATGGTACAGTGAATAGAACAGTAGTCCTGGAGTCAGGGAATCTGAGTTCAAATTTGACATCAGACACTAAACATTTCCTAGCTGTGTAACCTGGGCAAGTTATTTAACCTCAAGCATCACAAAAATAAATAATTCATGCATTTGCATGAATCAATGAATATTTTATCATTAATTCTGTAAAGTTTGCAGATTGTTGAAATATTATTTGGAATAATACTATTTGGACTTGAATATTAATTGCTGGAATATTATTAATTCTGTATAGTTTTGAAATACCACAGTTCTGAAGAATTAAAGTCAAGAATCACTGAAGTGGCAATGGAGAGGTACCATTTGTACTTGACTAAGATATAATGTATTGTCCCTGAAGAACTGATGTTGAGTGAAGTGATCAGAACCAAGAGAACATTGTACACAATAACAACTAAATTATATGATGATCAACTGGAATGGACTTGGCTCTTTTCAATAATTAGGTGACTCAAGGCAATTCCAATAGACTTGAGATGGAAAATTCCATCCATATCCAGAGAGAAAACTATGGAGACTGAATGTGGTTCAAAGTATAGTATTTTCATTATGATAGTATTGTTTATTTGTTTATTTTGTTTTCTTTCTCATGCTTTTTTCCTTTTTGTTCTGGTTTTTCTTGCACAGCATGATGAAATGGATATATATTTAGAAGAATTGCACATGTTTAAACTTGCTTGGTATCTTGGGGAGGGGAAAAGGGAGAAAAATTTGGAACACAAGATTTTGCATACTATCTTAGTATGTAAAATAAAATACAATTGTGAGGGAAAGAAGGAGTTGGACTCTAAAAAAATTAGATGTAGGCAGATGGTATCTTATAGGCAACTATTTGGGGTAGAAATATATATTCCATTTTTATGATGAAAATCATTAGAAATTCAATATAATAAAGATCCATACCTCTAACAATCATGCTAGGATATGTTAGATTTATATACTGAAGGATTTCACCAACAAAAACTACAAGAGTAGCCCCAGTGATAACTGATATCACAAGTGGTCAGCAAAGGAATCATTATCATCCCAAAAGGCAGCAGTCACACTATTCTCTAATTCATACTTCCTTCTTTTCTGGAAATCTAAGTGAGATAATAGGTCGTCTAATCAGAGGGAAAGAAATAGTGTCCATACATGTTCATTTAGTTATGTGCAGAAAGTTTCCATGAGTAGACCTCCAAGGTCACATCCAAACATATCCATCATTTCTTTTTCTTATTAGTCACTTGCAGTTATTCTGAACATTGGTAGAGATAAGCTTCCTTTTAGAACTTTGCTGCCAATTTTATAGGTCTTCATGAAAATGCAGGATTAGAGTTATTTTGCTATGCATCATGATATTATTCTAAGTAAATAATTGGGTTTTCTTTAAGGATCTTTTCCTGCCACACACCTGCCAATTCCTCTCCATGTCCCCAAAGCTAAATCTCAGCTTCATTAACAACTTCAGCAAGACTTTTCTGATTCTTTGTATACTGCTTGTCATCTGGGATCATATTCATTTGAATATGCTAGCAGGATCCTTACCAAAATTAGATAGTGCCTAATTTAGGAGCTCGTTTATTCTTGCTGTCATTTATTCTTTGATAAGAAAACTCTCCACCACCCCCACTCCACTAGACAGATTTAGGATTATTCAGTTTGGGCAAAGCACTTTCTTCATCTTATAGTTCGCCTTTCACTTCTATTGATTATATATGTGTGTATGTTTGTGTGTATGTGTATGAATTTATGCATGTGTATATGATTGTATGTATGTATGTATTGGATGTATGCGTGGTTGTATAGGTATGTATATAATGCAGATATAAATGCATATGTGCAAATTTGTGTACTGTATTTATATGTGGATATACAGAAATGCCCAAATGTATCCATGAACTGGTACATGCATATGTGTATATATACTTGCACATATAGCTGTATATTGCATGCATTGTGCATATGTATGTGCATACAAATGTGTGCATCTGTACAATGTGTATATATAGGTACATTACAAGCAATAGAAATACATATATGTTTGTATGTATTATGACTTCATCATTGTAATAGGGAACTTCCATTGTTGAAATTTTCTCCATATTGAGAGGTTTGTTATTGCAGTGGAAAGAATAGAGTTAGAAGACTTGGATTCAAATACTATCCCTGTCAGGATTATCAGGATTTCACATGATTGTTATGTCCAGATTATTGTCAAAGAAACTCTCTGGTGGCTTATGTTTGAATTTGCAAGTCATTTACTCTTTTTAGGGCTTTGTTACTCATCTGTAAATTAAAATCTTGGTTTGGATGAGTTATAAGCTTTTTCCAACTTCAAATTATCATTTTATTAAACAGTACAAATTAATAACTTATGTGTGACTTTAGTTTTAGGAAGAGACCTTAGGGCATTTAGAGATAAGGTGACTCAATGATAGTTGGGCTGCTAGTATATATTAGAAGACAGATTTCAACTGTGATTTTCTTGACTCCAAGCCTGACCTTATATTCACTATGTTTCCATGGTTCTCTTGACTACATTTTAGAGAGATGTGTTTTGATTTTATGCATGAAATATGAAGTTGTGATATATGTTGTCATGTCTGTTCATGACCTGATTTGAGATTTTATTAATAAAGATAATAGAGTGTTTGCCATTTCCTTCACTATCTCATTTTACAGATGAGAAAACTGAGGCAAATGGGGATAAGTGACTTGCTCAGGGTCACACAATTGGTATCTGAAGCCAAATTTAAATTGTGGAAGATATCTTCCTGATTTCATTCGTGTACTCCATAATCATTATACCACATGGCTGCTACCAATGGATGTAATTTACACGTATGCACACACACGTGTATATATGTGTGCATGGGTGTGTCCATACATGAAGACATTCGTGCATACATGCCCATGTGATGTGAATGTGTAATGTATATATGCATGCATAACCCAATTACCAGTGTTTCACATTATTGTTGTGAGCAGATTACTGTTGAAAATGATGCCTGTGCCTGTTTTGATATTTTGGTTTCATGGAGGAATTTAAACCTTGAACAACATAATTCAATTTAGTGTAGCCATATATTAGTGCTTTTTTTTGGTGATGACTTTGGTTGGTGCTTCTAACCATATGCTAGATATCTGTGTATATTTTTCATTAATTTATAGGGGAAAGGGTTGTCTATTTAAAGACTTCCATTCTGTCCTCCCTTCTCCCCCTCCCCACCCCATGCTGCTTTACAGACACCCTGTTTTCACTTCATGAGCGACTCTTTTCATTTCATCCAAGACTAACTGTCCAACTCCTATTATTGTCTGTGAAGTTATAGCTTAAAGTGATATTTGAGAGCATCTTTATACATTGCTTAATAAGCTTGGGATTTTCATACTTCACCTCATTTTGCATCACCTGTTGCTGCTTCCTTTCCTTTCTAGTGTCATTGCTAGTGAGCTTGTTGAACTAAACATAAAATAGACTTTGAAGAATTAGACTATGGGTCAGACTTTATGCTAAGCACTGTTGCTAATGACTAGTTCTCTGATCTTGGGCAATACCTAGAAATACTAGAGAACAGCTGGAGCTTATCAAGCCGGAGAATGACATTGTCTCACATGGTCAGGCTTTTTAAGAACTCATTTTTAGCAACTTGGAGAAGAATGGGATGGAATAGGAAGAGACTTGAGGAAGGGAATTCAACCGAAAGATCATCAGAGTAGAGTAAGACTCAAAATAATCTTGCAGTAGAAAGTTTTTCCAAATATAAACCTAAAATTCCTTCAAGGAACTATGAGGAAACTGAGGCCCAGAGAAATAAATGAGTTGTCCAAAGTCACATAGATAATAAGCATGAGTGCTTGAGGGGAGATTTGAAATCAAGTCCTCTGATTTTGGAACCAGAGATGGAATTTTTTTTTTGCCATACTATTTATCCAAATAATGCTTTGAACTCTCAGTCACCTTTGTGACCTCTTTAATATTTCAACTTTGAGTTGACTAAAAAGTATTTCTAATTTAGGAAAACAGTATATTACATTACTATCTAATTGGAAATAGAAATGCAACTGAGGAGTTAAAGTGAGGAAGAAGGCAGAGAGAAGTGAACTTTCCTTCCTGAGACTGTAAACAAGTTGTTTTTCTTTTTTTTTTTCTTTCATTCCAATACCCTTTAATTTTGCCATTTATAATTTTAACCTAGCTGGAATTTGGCAGCACCCATCTACTGTACTGGTTATTATTTTGTATTCCCACAGGATAGTGGGCATAAGAAAACCCTTATTTGGGCTGGTGTTGGTTTGTGACCAACAATACCAATTCCCTGTTAAAATATTTATAATCTGTTTTATAAACTGACAATAGAGCATCAGACTTGGAGTCAGGAAGACCTAGATTCAAATTCTGCTTCTGGTGCTACTTAACAAGTCATTTCATCTCTCTAAACATGAGTTTCCTCATTTGTAAAATAAGAGGAATTGGACTAAATGACTTGAAATTTTCTCTTGGTTCTAAGTCTATGATGGCTCTTTTAGAAGCCAGGTAGTTTATGGCTGTCCCATAGTAAATTAAATGAAAGACTGTACAGGCAATGAAGTTTGAACTCTTCTATGTAATTTATCCTGTTTAATCCCTACTACTTTAAAAGACTATGAAAACTCATTCAAAGTGTTTAAGTTACAGAGAAAAGAATACTGGATTTAGAGAGAAAAGAAACCTCTGATATTAACTAAGATCATATAAATAATATAAAATCCTATAAAATGGCAGTGTTCCCATATAGATATGTCTATAGGCAAATAAAATAACCATGACATTCTCAAGAATATAGCTTAATTTTCTATTGGCCAAATTATCATAGAATTCCTAGAGGAAGAGAAAGGTTGACTATGAGGGCTCCCAAAAGATCTGTCTTGATACAATGTGAAACAATAGAGAAAGGATTTGGTTGTGAAGAACTTGGGTTCAAATCAAGTTTATGTGACCTTTAATCCCAGTCATTTAAGTTTCTTCTCCGATAATATGAGAAGATTAAATTTCCTTCTAGTCCTATATTTATAATCATATGATCTTTGAGGTGCAATATGGAGTTGATAGCCAAGATTTTCAATAGTCATTTGACCAAGGCAAATTACTTAACATAGTTTTTTTTTTATCTTCTGAGGTTCCCTTTGGTCAATACTCATTAAATATTGTACCAACTATATGCCAGGAACTGTGCTAAACATTGGGCCTACTCAATCTACTGGAGGCCTCCCAGGATTCTAGCATCTGTTCCTTTTTGAGTTCCCAGTTCTCCCCTTGAGCATAATGTCCTCACTTTAGAAGATCTTCCACTTATAATTCTATTACTATCTCTATTTTTCCTTGAATCCTATGCTACCCCTATCTCTTTCAATTTTTATTTTCATAGGCTTTTTAATTATTGGGGGGTGGGGAGATTATTAGAATTCTAGTTTAGATCTTCTCTTCTTTGGGTTATATTCCTTTCTCTCCAATGAAACATTAGTTGTCTACCACCTTTCCAAATTTTCAGTGAACAAGGTTTTACTGGAGAGATAATGCCAGTGCCAACTTTTCTGGAGTGTGAGCAGTGAAAGATGATAAGGCAGTTTAGCTATTCATAACTTGCAATCTAGCATATCCATTTTAGATTATTCTTTGATGGTGGTAATCAGTTCACATGAAATCATTCCAAAACGGCAGTTTCCAAGACCATCTTCTCTGTGAAACAATTGTTGATGAGTTTGAGATATGTTGCTGGTGAATGTTTCCAATTCACAGGAAAATGTACCTTTGTTTAAAATGAAGGATTTGCAGAAAGTAAGAGTTCAATATTTAGTTTGAACTTAATGCTAAAAATTGGAATTACAAAACAGCATCCCTTCAACTGGCCTGATGGACAGCAATTGTGAGCAAGCCACATACATTTTAAGATGATTATATATTATAGAATCTTACCACTTTCCTTGAGAAAAAAAATGTACCTATGGAAAAAAAAAAACCCACCAACATCAATGCTTTACTTTTTTCAAAAAAATCCTTTTCTTTAACCAACTAAAGACAAATAGAACTTCCAAATGGAAATTTGGGAAACTTTAGCAATTTGACAGATTTGCAGGCTTCCAAAAGTCCTTTTATTAAGCTGCTATTGTGACTCACTCTAAAAATCTGACACGTCTCAGTAACTGTAAATCAAAAAGAAAGTTTTTTTCCAAAATTGCCATGGAATTTGAGTATGAACAAAGAAGGGGGAAAAAAATCTTTCTTTAATTGTACCCTATTTTCATTTTTTTATTTTTTAAAGCTTTTTTATTTTCAAAACATATGTATAGTTTTCAACATTCACCCTTGCAAAATCTTATGTTCCAATGTTTTTCTCCCTTCCTTCCCTTCATCCCCTCCCCTAGACAGCAAGTAATCCAATAGATATATAGATATTATATATCTAGATATGTGTAATATATATTAAACATGGGTTATTTTTCCATACATATTTCTACAATTATCATGCTTCACTAGAAAAATCAGATAAAAAAGGAAAAAAATTAGAAAGAAAACAAAATTCAAGCAAACAACAAAAAAGTGAAAATATTATGTTGCAATTTACCTTCAATCCCCACAGTCCTTTCTCTGGGTGCAGATGGCTCTCTCCATTACAAGATCATTGGAACTGGCCTGAATTACCTTGCTGTTGGAGAGTCACGTTCCTCAGAATTGATCATCACATAATCTTGTTATTGTATACAATGTTCTCCTGGGTTCTACTCACTTCACTATGCATCACTTCAAATAAGCATCTGCAGATTTTTCTGAAATCATCTTGCTGATCGTTTCTTATACAACAACAATATTCCATACATTAATATACCATGACTTATTCAGCCATTCTCCAACCGATGGGTATCCATTCAGTTTCCAGTTCCTTGCCATTACAAAAAGGGTTGCTACAACCCTTTTTTGTACATGTATGTCCTTTTCCCTTTTTTATAATCTTTTTAGGATATAGGCCCAGTAGACATTGCTGAGTGTCAAAGGGTATGCACAGTTTGGTAGCCCTTTGGGCATAGTTCCATATTGCTGTCTAGTATGGTTGGATCATTTCACAAATCTACCAATAATGTATGTGTCCCAGTTTTCCCACATCCCCTCCAACATTCATCATTATCTTTTCCTGTCCTCTTAGCCAATCTGAGAGTTAAGTAGTGTGTACCCTATTTTCAAAAACATTCTTGTCCTAGGATGTATTAGTTTCCCTGGCGTAAACAAATTAAGGACATTATTATGCAATAAATATAGATAATTGATGTTCCATGCTCCTATAAAATGTTGATTTTTAAAGAATGACTCACAAAAGCATGTGTATTACTCAGTCATTGAACATTTATTAAATAATCTACAAAGTGCCAGACTCTATGCTAATTCAAGAAGGGCTTATTTTTAATCCTTGGCACATATTTTTTTCCTATATTTTTCAAGACATAAGGTGCAAAGAATAGAATTAGAAACTGAAAATTATACATACGAAAAATTAATGTGTTAGAAAATTAAAATTTTTGACTATATGAACAGTTGAAAACAATTGAGCATTTCATGAACTCTTACTCCTGATCAAAACCATATGACTTCTGTCTAGTGATTATTGTATACAACTTATACAACAGGCAGTAAAATCCTGGTAGATACTAGACGATATAGAAATGATCTGAGAGAGAAAGAATAGGAGAAATGTATAAAAATAAGTATTCTGAGAAATCTGCAGAAAGGGACTATTTGAAGGGATAAGGGACGATTTCATGATGGAAAGACTTTGGGATTGGTCTTCTAAAGATGTTAAATGCTAAAGAATTTAAACAAATAGAGGCTCTGAAGGCAGAGAAAATACTATAAGTGAATTCCAATAAGTAGAAAAAAGCAAAATGTATTTGGGAAATAGTGAGTTTGATAGGATCATAGAATAGATAAAGGACAGTCACAAAAGATCAGCTTGTAAATGTAGATTAGAACTAAATTTAGGGATGCTTTGGATGCTTGGAGTTTGGATTTTATTCAATAGGCAGTATGGAATCATTTGAAACTTCAGGGAAGATGACTAACATGAAAGCAAAAATTCTAGGAATTATGTGTATGATAAGTTGGAGGTAGGAGGTAGGATGGTAGGAAGGAATAAGGGAGTCCAGTTATAAGACTATGGAAATAGATAATGAGAAGTAATGAGGGTCTCAACAAGGGTAATAGCAGAGGAAATGTCAAAACAGAAATGGTTTTTATTAACAGAGAAGAGTATTTCTCAAATGTCTAGAGAGTAATTTGACTATAAGCCAACTTATTTAGAGTGTAATTCAACTCACTCAAAATGAGTCCATGACTTCTTCCAGCTTTCAATAGTATACATTGACAGACAGGGAACCTGTCTTCCAAGATGACAGATTATACCTACCTTTAATTATTAGTATTCTGATATTTAATTTCTGTTTTTCCTGTCTGGGGTTTTAATCATCACAAAGGAGATGAACTAAATGGTGATAAACTACAGGAGTGAAATATTCTACAGCACTGATACAATAAGAGCTTTATTTCTAAGAATGTATTGCATGACTTAAAATAGCTAGGTACTAGGAACTTGCCAGAAAGATAGGTAAGACTGTAGGTTTGGAGTCAGGAAAGCCTTAGTTTAAGTTATTTGACACTAGATAAGTCACTTTATCTCTCTTTCAAGATCTCTTCTATTGCTAAATCTGTGATTCTCTACCCCAAAAAAAGAAGAAGAAGAAGAAGAAGTTGACGCTAATAGCCAGTAAATGTTGAGGAAAATCATGCTGGTTCTGAAAATATGTTCCTTTTTCTCCTTTGTTCTAGATTGTGAACCTGTCACTCTGGTTCCAAGGCTCTTAGTTAACTGCATTGGAGGGACTATGAGTTTACCTACAGTGTGAAGCTGTCAGACCTCTTGAGATTCAGCTATGTTGAAATTATATGCAATTATCTGCTCAAAAATCTGTTGGTTAGGGATTAGCTCTGGCAATAGAGACTTGGGGGTCAGGCTCATAAAGGTGACCAGTGAAATTGTGCGAGTACATGAGATAGAGTGAAAAGGAAAGACAATTGGACATAAGCACTCTGCAATGCCTACAGTTACAAGGAAGGTAGTCAGTGAAAGAAATGAAGGAGCAGAAGTCAAGAGAAAACCTAGAGTTTACTACCATGGAAACCAAGAGAAAGCAAGAGTATTAGGGCATTTCTTAATAGTGCCATTTGCTGAAAAAAGTTCACAGAGAAAAGGTCCCTAGGTTCGTCAATTAGGGACATTCTGAGAAAGCTGTTTCAGAAACTAGTGGGAATAGAAGTTAAATTGTAAGGGATAGAGAAGTGAATGGCTGATATGGAAGCAAAATTGGCAATTGTAAAGTATTTTAAATAGAAATCTGGCAATGAAAGGGCCGAGATAAGTTCATTTAAAAAATGGTATATTCTTAATGACCACCAAGAACAAAAATCAAATAAACATATGAGTTAAGTGATAAAATTTTATATAAATGTCTGGTATTCCACAAAACATAATCAATCAAATTAGCAAAAAGGAAACAAGAAAAGAGAATGCCTTTTAAAAATATATATATATATATATATACATATATATATAGTGTCAAGAACTGATCAACAGGATTTCAGAAAGGCCTAGAGAAACTTACCTGAAGTGATGCTGAATGAGTGAAATGAGTAGAACCAAGAGAACATCATACACAACAACAACAGGATTATATGATGATCAGTTCTGGTGATCATGGCTCTTTTCAACTGCAAGATGATTCAGTCGAGTTTCAATAGATTGGTGATGGAAAGAGCCATTTGTGCCCAAAGAGAGGACTGTGAGGACTGAGTGTGGATCACAACATAGTATTTTTACTTTTTTGATGTTGTTTGCTTGCATTTTGTTTTCTTTCTCATTTTTTCCTTTTTGATCTGATTTTTCTTGTAGATCATGATAATTATGAAAATATGTATAGAAGAATTGCACGTTTAACATATATTGGACTACTTGCCTCTAAAGGAGGGGGTGGGGGAAAGGGAGCGAGAAAAAAAATCCGAACACAAGGTTTTGCAAGGGTGGATATTGAAAATTTTATTTATGCATATATTTTGAAAATAAAAAGCATTAACAAAAATTTATCTTCTTTCAAGTATATAAAGTTCTATCACCTCTTTTTTTTAATTCTTTTGAAAATGATTTGATGTAATGTGAAGAGTATTAGGGAAAGAATTAGAAATGGGGACACAAAAATTAGTATATAGGTGAGGAAACTGGGAAGAGGAGTTAAATGACTTCTGCCCAAATCACACAGCTAGTAAGACAATATTTGAACCCAAAACTTGTGACTCCAAAATTAGTCTTCTTTCTACTATAACATGCAACATATCTTAGCTCCAATAAATAAGGAAACTGAGGGAAGTTCTTTTAGATCTTAGAACTACTTAAATCTACTGAGAGGCAAAGAGAGTCAAGGAAGAGAGAGAAAGAAAAAAATTGAATATAAAATAGCAGGTAGGGGGAAGGAAAGGAGGGGATAACAATGAGAAAGCTAATTGTGGGAAAGTACTAGAGGATATGTGATATTATGGAATCAAAGGAACTGACTTTGGAAGGAATGGCTACTGCATGGCCTGAAAACAAAGGGAAAGATGAGAAGATAAAGAAAGAGAAATGTTTTAAGTTATAGAAGAAGGAATTTAATTTTAATGGTTGGGCATGGGAATGTTGTGGAGAAGAGGAATTCCTAACTAAACAGGAGATAAGAGATGATCATAGAAGATAGACAGTTTTTACAATATAAATATATGTATTTGAATATGTACAAAATAAATATGAATTTGTGTAAATAGCATTTACTATGGCCTAGGGACTATGTTAGATGGAGTAGGGAACAGGATGAGTGAATCTTGGGAGGAGAGGAAAGAAGAAAAAGGAAGAGATTGGTTTTTGATGAAATAACAAGATGTTAGATTTTTCAAACTTTATTTTAAACCATGAAATTTTCATTTTTAAGGGAAGCCACTTTATTGATGACATCTCCTTTAAAAAATGCCCCTTTATAAGTTACAACTATATAAACAACAGTCATTGTCTTGGTTTAGTAATTGCATCCAGGAAAAGTGAAGAAAATAAAATTCCCCTCCCCCCCCCAAAAAAAAAGAAAAGAAAAGAAAAGAAAAGAAAAGAAAAATCACTTTGAAGAAGGAAAGAAATTGCAGAAGGAATGACTTTCAGAATTTCCTTGACCCATGTCAGATTCTTGCCTTTGGAGCATGTTACTTTATCTTGGTCTTGACAGATTTCAGTTAAGCTAAGTAAATGCTACCTAAGATGTTGCTGTGACTGAGCATTGAGAGAAATATCTTATAAGATGCAGAAAGAGGGCAGACATGTTCTTATGTTCTCTATGTCCCAATGTGTCCCCAGTGTGGAGATGAGACATATATAAATAAAACTGGTAACAGTTCAAGGCAATATGTAATCCAAGGCTAAAGTGAGTAGGACAAACAATAAGTACTCCAGGACTGCAGAAAAGAGAAAGCTTGGTAGAAGGGTCAGAGAAGTCAGGGAAGTTTTCATGGAAGAAAATAAATGTTTATTGAGTTGAATTGAAGGGAATGGAGGAGGTGAGATTTGAGCTGTTCTTAGATGAATCAAGTTAAGCAGGGTGGGCCATCCTAGACAGACCAGACACAATTTGGTAGAGAATGCTGAATTTGAAATACAAGGACCTATCTTCAATTGTCAACTCTGTCACTTATTTCCTATTTAAACTTGGACAAGTCACTTTTATTTGGGGTCCATTTTCCTCTGCAAAATGAAAGGTTTGAACTGAAAGACCTTTAATTCTATAATCTTAAGACTGAGATCAAATTTGAAAACTTGAATAATAGGCTGAGGAGTCTTTTTGTGTTGTAGAGTTTTGAACAGATACACAAATGATAACTGGAGTCAAAGAGGGGAATGCAAAAATAAAGGGATAGAATTGCTCTTCATAGGCATGTAGACATCTGAGAGCATGAATATTATTCCCAGTCTTCTACCTAATAATTTCCTCCTGTGAATTTCTGGGTACTTCATCCACAGTTAGTAGTGGTATTATTGTTTGTCTCTCATTCTCATTCTCAAAGATAACAATGATCTCAGGGAGGTCAGGAGGAGAAAAAGGGCCAAGAAAAAAAAAAATGGAGCAAAAGCAGAACCAGAAAAAACATATAATCTCAGGACACAAGGGAGAAAGGTTTTCAGCAACAAAGTAGTCACCAATTAAATACTGCCAAAAATGAAAGAGAGTTTTGGATTCAGTAATTAAAACCTCATTGTAATTTCTGTGTAACAGAGGCAATGAAAACTAGATTAAAGAATACCTTAGAGAGTATAAAGGAAATAAGGATTTGTATGTAAAAAAAAAAATATGGTTCATAATTTGACTGCCAGCTAACCATATCCACCTGGTTTGTCTTTGACACTTTTTTATCATTCCTTTTTCATTCCTCTTCCCATTTTTATTTCCTCTCTTACACACCCTTCTCTGACCCCCAAACAACACTGATCACCCAATACTCTCATGCATGAGACTTGGATAATGGCCTATGCTGCTGAACTCATTTTCCTGTAGGAAGCTCCCAAACCAATACCTGGCAATATTCTTGCTAGCAAATTTGTGTTACTCTTTCAGAATGGCATTTAGCTCTTAAATAAGAATAATACTAGGAATATCAAGTCCAACTAAAAAGGAGATTGTTAGTAGATGGGACTTTAAATGCCAATCAAATCTTACTATGTGTGGCATGGAAAGTAATGAACCATTATTTCAACCTGAAAATCTGATCATGATGGGGGACAAGAAGGCAAATGAAATGGGATATGTGCAAGAAATAGCAACCAGAGGCTAACATGATTTTCTCTCTCAGTCTGTGCTAACTCACTCTTTGGATGTCTATTCCAGAATAACTTGCCTTCTCATTCTGAAACTCTGCTCCCAGGTGGATTTGCCTTTAGTTCCCCCATATTGGCTGAAAAATGCTCTCTGCAGCCTAAAGAGATTCAGTACCTCTTCCTCATCCTTGGGAGGTATCCAGTTATTTCCCCATCTTAAACTCACAAGTCACCAAAACACAATGAAATGGAATCTGAGAGTTGTGGTGAAATGAAATCATCAACATTCCTGATTTTTATTTTTTATACTACAAGCATCAGTGTGATTTTATTAGTAATTTTTTGTACTTTCCTATTGCCAACTACACACATTAGAGGCTGTGCAGCATACAGAGGTGCTAATGTCCTTTGCTGGTTCTGTAGAGCAGCAAGGTGCCTACCTAACCTGCTATCCAGCCCTTGGAAAGCAGTGCTGGGCTGGAGTTTTGAGGTTGGACTGGTGGATAGGGATTCACCCTGGTGAGCTTTTTTTATGAAAAGCATGATCTTTTCATCTGGGAACAGTTTGATCATGAGTCAAAAAGGGAGATTAAAGATGGGAAGTTGCCTTTTTCCATTTTCTGTCTGAGAGTCTTCAGTCCTGTCCTTCACATCCCATGGGAGTTTCCTCTCTTTTCCCATGCATTTTAGGGGGTTATTTTATGGTTACTGTGTTAGGAAAAGTACGTATTGTTAGAATTCATCATGTACTCTAAAGAATTATATGCAGAACAGTATATTTTCAGCAATCTCTAGTGAAAGATCATAGTTTTTAAATGTTAAGGGAACCTAATTCCAATTTCACATAAGTTCAATGTATCAACATTTTCTTTCTTTCTTTTTTTTTTTTTTTTTTTTTTTTTGGTTTTGCACTGTTTTCTAGGAACAATCCCTCCTCAGAAATTGAAGCTTGATTATAAATAGATTGCTAGAGCAGTAGTCTGGAAGACCTGTCTGTGACTCTTACCTATGACATTTGCTAGTTGTGTGGCCATGGCAAATCCACTTGCACTTACCCTTACTGTCCATTTCCTCACCTATAAAATGGAGATCATCGCACCTGTAGTATTTAAAATACAGCTTTCTCATAAGGTTTTCATTAGATAATACATTTTTATTTGCAAACCTTAAATTGTTATATGTATTTGTTATTTTTATTGTATATTATGATAACATTTGAATAGATGCTCTCTCCCTCTCTGTTTCTCTACCTCTCTGTGTCTATCTTTCTCTGTGTGTATCTTTCTTTCTTTGTGTGTATGTCTCTCTGTTCTCTATCTCTATCTCTATTTCTCTCTCTTTGTCTATTTCTCTCCTCCTTCTTCCTCTCTACCTTTCTCTCTCTCCTCCCACCTCCTTTTCCCCTTCTTCCTCTTGTGACCACAGCAAGGTCATTTTGTCATAATGGCATATCCTCTTTGCATTATTAGCCTAAGAACTACATTGTAACTAGAAATCAAGATTAGTGTCAGACGCCAGATTTCCAGCATTTCCAGAAATTTCCAGAAAACTCCCTCTACCAATGCTAATTGCCTCCATCTCATGCAATTTATAGTTTTGTGGAGCTACCCAGAGAACCCAGGGGTTAAGTGATTTGCTCCAGAGCTACACAGCCAGTATGCTGTATAATTATGATCTCACAGTGTGTAACACATAGTAGGTATTTAACATGTTTATTGATTGATGTGAGGCCTCCCTAACTTTAAGACCATTTATTCATTACCATACTGCCTTTCTGCATCTTAACTAAAATTTTCATTTCCCCCATACCTAGTGTGGTATAGAAAGTTTGTACTGAGTTAAGAGGTTGGGTTTACTCATCAGACAAACCCAGTCATCTGATGTTATTTAAGAGGCCTTACTTATAATCTGTCTACCCCAAATACATCCCTCACTGACCTTTCATAATGCCAGGTTTAACATAATGGGAAATAAATGTCTGAAGCATAAAATCGTGTGGGTGGGGAATCCTTTGAATGTCTTTCTGCTCTGTTGATGTACAAGACAGCCATTTTTCAACAGGGCAGCACAAGAAAAAGAATGTTCTATGATTAAAGCTGCCCTGTCACTCTTATGCCCCATAGAGCAAATAGATGCCTTGTATTTTCCATTTACCACAAGTTTCCCCTTTGGCTTGTTGCCTTTTGCAGAGGGCTGAAGATATAATATGAGCCAGTAAGGACAATCTATCACTTAAGGATGGGCATAAGCATACTATTCCTTTACAACCACTGTCTCTTAAAGCATGGCACTGTTTCTTGGCATGGAATACTCATTCCCACGCTGAGTATATAATGATCTAATGTGTAGGAAGGCAAGAAAAAAAAAGTGATAATTCACAAAGTAGATGGATTAACTCCCCATCATGAAGTAAACAACTTTTGCAGCGCATTATTAAGGACTGTGAGACTGTCTACAGGATACTACCAAATGCAAGTGAATCATGAGTTTAAGTCACAGCAGGATGTTGTACAGCCACCTACACAGTGACAGTCAATCACTTGTTGTTTATTGAGTAATGTCCCTTCCAACTCTAATGATTTATGATGTGATTCCATAAATGCACTCAAGGACTCTTTGTATAACATTTTACCAAATGTTATAATTTGAAGAGGAGATGGGGCACAAAAGATTTTAAAGACAACTTTAATATAATAATATAATAAAAACCTTAATATATGAAGAATAAGATTTTGAGGAGTGAGAAGAAGATTCCTTTAAGCTTGTAAAAGGGAGAGTAAGAACCTGCATTGGGCAGAGAGGATAAAAAAGAATTATTCTGTCTTTGAATGAAAACATAGCTTGCTAATGAGGCCAATTTCCCACTTTTATCCCTTCCTTGATCAATTAGCCTGACTCTAATAGCACAGATCATAAAACCCACCCAAGATCCTACAAATGCATGCCATTGCTTACCAGGTAATAAAGTCAAGGAACAGAATTGTGTTAAAAAGATCAGAGAATCACTGCTTGGATTGTTATGGTAGTTGAATAGGAAGGTGGAAAATAATAAATAGGGGGAAAAAATTGTGACTCCTTTTCTCTCAGAAGTGAGATTCATCAGGAGTTGAAAACCAGGATAAGGAAGGAGATAATAGGAGAGCACCTAGTCACTCAGCTTTTATGTAATCAAGTTCCTTTATCCAAAGTAAACAATTGGAAATGTGATTACTTTGTCACCACCAGGGATATTTATTTAATATTTGGCTATGGTGAGCAAAAGAGTTATAACAGAACTGGAGAAAAGTATACATCCCATTGGAAAAAATTTGAAAAAAAAGAAGAGAATGTGATCTGTAATCTACAGGCCAGACTTAAATTCCTAGCAAAACTATAAAAAGTATTGTTAAAGAAAAGAACATTTAGATTATAAATTCTTCCATTAGAATGTAAGCTACTTGAGAACAAGAACTGTCATTTACCTTTTTGTAGCCCAACTCCTTAGCACAGTGCCTGGCACTTAGTAGGTGCTTAATACATGTTTACTGATTAAACATTAAGAATAGGAAACAGTGATTACAAAATGGTTTCATCAAGAATAAGTCATGCCAAACTAACTTAATTTCCTTTTTTGAAAAGATTACCTAACCTGATAGATCAGGGTAAATAGACCTAGATTTTAGCAAAGCATTTGATAAATAATTTCATACTATTCCTGTTTAAAAAAAAAAAAAAAAAAGAACAAGTGTGAATTAGATAATAAAATCAGATTCAGAGCTCTAGACCCAAGAGTAGTTGTTAGATGATTCAAATGTCACTTTAAGAAGAATTCTAAGGATGTGTTCTTGATCTTGTTTTGTTCAATATGTTTGGACAAAGCATGCTAATGAAATTTGCAGACAAGCCAAAACTGGGGAGGGTTAACTAATACACTGGATGATTGAGTCAAAGAAATCAATATGCTAGAACACTGGATTGAATCTAATAAGACAATCTACTAGTGATAAATGTTATGATTTATACTTGGGTTTTAAAATTTGACTGTTAGAAGTACAAGATTGGAGAAGCATGGTGAGAGAATAATTTGTCTGAAAAAATTTGGAGGTTTTGGTGGAAGGCAAGTTCATTATCATTCAATAGAGTGATATGGAAGCCAGACAACCTTATATAATCTTGAGTTCCACTGAGTGACACAGCTTCCAAAAAAAAAAAAGTGTCATTGTTCTCTGCCCTGGTCAGACTACATCTAGAGTATCATATTCAATTGTGAGAGCTACATTTTAGAAGTTATATTGACAGTCTTGATAATATCCATAGCAGGGCAATCATGTGGAACATAATGAACTCATGTTTAAGCTGAAGAAAAGAAGATAGGGGAGAAAAAAAGGAGGGAAAGGAATAGTAGCTATCATTTATCATCTGAAAGCTACCCTATAGAAGACAGATTACATTTGTTTGGTTTGTCCCACAGGGAAGTAGAAACATAGTAGAAGAACTAAAGTAGCAAAGTTAGATTTGATATTAGTGAAAACTGACTAATAAATAGGTTTATCCAAAAGTGGAACAGACTGCCTTGAAAGCTAGTGGCTCCCCTCTCAGAAGCCAGATGATTAATTTTCAGATATACTTGAACAAGGTAACAATGATATATTTTTTTTGAAATTCTGGAATTCTGTGGTTCTTTGAATCCTCAACTCTAGCCAGATCAGTGCAAATTCATCACTCTTCTTTGGGGGAAAATTTTTCAAGATATATTCCCTACTGACCGTGGAATACCTACCGACAGTGGAGAGGGAAGTTTGCAATTTTCTTAGTCAAAGAAAAAGAGATCAATTGTTTTTGGAAATGGTACAATTTGTAACAACTACTTACTTTATTAAGGGTCAAGAAAGAAAAGGAATGACAGAAGTGGAGAACAAATAGTTTCATTGTTATTATTTATTGAGTAATGCCCCTTCCAACTCTAATGATTTATGAATTTGTGATTCCATAAATGCACTCAAGGACTCTTTGTATAACATTCTACTAAATATTATAAGTTAACAAGTTCTGTGCAGAAAGATAAGGTACTTGGGGGCGGGGAGCAGGAAGAAGACAAAGGGAATTACATGATGCTTCAGAAGAATTATTTTAGTAACTGTATAAAGATGGGAGCTTAATTTGAAGGTCCTGAGACCAGCTAGAAAGTTACTATAATAATAGAATAATTTGCAATAATTAAAGAAGAAACTTTTTTGTAATTAAAAATACAAATGTTAGCTGTTATAAGTCCTTATAAAACATGAGAAGAGAAGAGTTTGATATATAGTAGGGACTTAATAAGTAAATTATCACGAGTGATTATTCCAATATTTAGCAGAGGCTGTAAGTCTCTTAAATATAAAAACAGTAGGATTTGGTAATCAATTGTCCTGGAGGTAGAAAAGAAGGTGAGAAGATGAAAACAAATTTTAAAATCGTCTCTAAGAAAAATTTTTTTCCAAGAATGCTAGCTTAAGAGGTACAAGATGTTGGAAATGTTATCAATAAGGAAAAAGTTAGGAAGATCCCTATTTGTGGAGAAGAAATTAAGGAGCTCTGTCGAGTCTTAAAGTAAGACAGGCATCCAAATGGAATTACCATATTACTAATGGAATTACTAATTTAATACTGTGTGGTATGGCAAGTACTCAGATTTCTCAAAATGAAGAACAGAAGCTTTATTAGAATCTTGTGAGAAACCGACAGTCCACTCACTGAAGTTCTCCAGTCGATTTCACAGAAGCTAAGGGTGATTATGTAGTCATAAACCACAAAAATCCATGATCTCCCTCCCCTTATCAGGTTAATTTTTACTGCTTGCTTAGATCGAAGTAGCACAGGTTTGCTAAATTCTATTCAGGCTGATATAATTGACTTATTGCAGATGTGTTTACCTAAGTTTATGATGGTCAGTTACAAATCCTTGCAGGTGTGTTTGCCTACATTTATGGTGGTGGTCAGTTTTACAAGGTTTACAAATGCTTACTTGAGCTAGTATGCGCATTCTATTATAAAATTTGTACAAAGAATTTCATTTTCCAAACCCATCAGACCTTCATAAACTAAATTTAGGTTGTAGGTTCAATCTACTTTAGTTAATAATTTTATAAGAAACTACATAATCCCTCACAATAAGGAGTAACCCATTAAACCAGAAGAGTTAGAAAGTTTCTAGAATAACCAAGGAGACCTCAGGCTTCCTCAAGCAACAAATAGAGATAGCTAATTTGGAGACTTCTTGAATATCTCCAGACCATTAAATAATTAGTCATGTTTTTCTCTAAGCAATTAAGTAAAGATACAGGAGGTTATCCAGGTATTTCTGCTAAAAGAGCAAGTCTTTTGCTCTTTTTTCCAGAGCCTTAATGAGTAATAGATCCTTGGTGCTGAGTCTTGAATTTCCCACAATTATTATTCTGAGAAGTCCTCAGTTTCCCATTAAACTCAATACTGAATAGTGACAAATCCTTGTGATGGAACTATAAATTAACCAGACTTCCACATACAAGTGGTATTTGGTTGCATCAACTAAAACAAATGGTTGAATGATTAACTGCAACCCTTAGTATTTTCAGAGGATTAAGTGAATCAAGAAGCCCACTTCTGTTCTGCAACAGCTGTAGTCCTTGATCCCATGATCCCAAAATCAGGTTGTTACTTAAAAAATGAGACCAGCTCAGGTAAAATTCTAAAAAGCTTTTGTTAAAGTAAAGGCAGCAGAAAAGGATGTACTTAAACTGAAACATTCTTTCCTTCAAGACTCTTCCTAAATTCACCATCTCATACATTTCTTCTCACTGCCTCTCATCATATTCCAATTAATGCTCTACTTCAGAAATTCAGTCCAACAATCATTTAGTAAATATTTGCTATCTTTTGTCTTTTTGTTTTCAACTTTTTAGCAACATGCCTAACATGGAAGTAAGGCACATAATAATATCATTAAGAATAAAGAGAAGACACTATACTAAGCACTTTACAAATATTATCACATTTGATCTTCACAACCACTGGAAAGATTGCTGCTATTATTATTATGCCCGTTTTACAAATGAGAAAACTAAGGCAGACAGTTTAAGTGACTTGCCCAGAGTTACATTGCTAGTAAGTGTTTGAGGCTTGATTTGCATATAGATCTTGATTTCAGGCCCCATTGTATGCTTGTTGATTGACTGTAGTAAAAGGCACTGTGCTAAATGTGAGGAGGAAGAAGAATGGGAATGGAGAATAATCAGTTCCTACCTTCAGAGAGTTTTTGTTCTTCTGAAAGAGATTGGTTAGGATAAATTGAAATACCTTGCACTTGGCTCTTCTTTGGAATCATTTTTAGCTTGCCACTTGAAGTCTGAGGGTGACCTTTTTAGCCCACTAGGGTAAGTGTTCTAAAGGTTAAAGTTAATAGACTATTTTTAAAAATAATCCTTTTTTTATATGAGTAAAGGCCCTAGTAACCCAGCCAACTTGCCATTTCCCATTCAGTCGACTTAATTGAGCTCTACAATCTTCTGGCAGGAGTTGTAATTTCCTGAAGAACTGAATCCTTTTCTAATCTTGTGTATTCTTCCCTTTCCCAGGATAGCTGGGAATACTAGGATAACTGAAATGATTACATAAAACTTTACCACATTTAATGTAACCTAAGCATCTCTAAACTTTGCCTTCCGTGCTACCACTGAAATCTTAGGATCTTACCATGTATTTGCAGTTGAACATGCTTTTACTGTGCTATTTAATTCAATTAAAGTTAACTTCCTGAAAATAGTGTCTATCCATTTTTTTATTTGCATCCCTGGCACTTAGCACAATACAAGGTACACAGTATATGCTAGTGATATAAGCATTATATTAAAAGAAAAAGATTGTTATTTGGTTGAGAATAGATTGAGGAGAAATCTTTTCAGTTAGTCTTTTGCAGTAGATAAAGCAGAATTTTGAATAGGCTTCCTGAGCCTCATTATTGGATGGGCACCTAGTAATTTAATGTACATTGAAGCACCTTAAGAGAATGAAGGCTAGATTGGGGATTAATTATTCAAACTATAATTATCCCAATTTTATGCAGTTCCTAAGTAAAAGATGTATTCCTCGAATGCAGAATGAATAATTTTACATTATTCCTTCAAGGTGTGGGAAGAGAATATGCTTACCAGAGATAATGATGGTTTCATTCTGGAGCCCCCAATACAATAGATTTAAGATAAAAGAAACAATTTGCAGGTTTGAAAGCCTGGAATGTAGATAAAAGCTAAAAGCAGATTGCTTTTCACAATGTAATCTTTTGAGAAGGACAGAAAAACAACAAAATAAATACACCATTGAGATGAAGGCTTTCATTTCTATTATTGGTCATTCCAATTTTGTAGAAGCACAAGTATATTGGATATTGGGATGTGAACTCTTTCTGTATTTAGAGGGGAAAAAAGACTCAAATAAGGAAGCCATGGCTCTGTTGGCTGGAGGAATCCTACAACTGCAGAAACTGGTTTTTAAATATATCTGGGGAAATTATTAAAAATTTCTGCTATTGTGATTCCTTTCTAGAGGAAATCAGCTTTTTAAAATTATTGCACTGTGGCCCTCTCAAGCACAAATTTTCTGCTCCTGTCATTCTTTCTGGGTTCTTTATGCTGAATTTAGGAAAGTTCTACTGAATATGTGGAATAAGTGTGTTAATGAGGCAACACATTTTTCTCATGATATCCTTCCAAGGAGTTTTAAAAGGATCAGTAGCCTCAACAGCTAAGTTCTGAATGAAATAGCAACTATGATTTGAATTAAATCCCTGAAAGCATCATTTTACTTCCTATCCCTAATGTGAAAATTAAAATGCCACAACTCTAAATCTATAATTCACATTTAATATAAGCTCATCATAAATCTGTCCCTCATCCTAAATGTACCCCTCCTTCATTTTTGTTGATCTTAAATCAGTATTATTGATGGGGGTGAATCCTGAAACTGTGTCCCCTTTAATCTGTAAAAGAAGGGAGATTCAGGGTCTCAGGCTCTCCCCTGGATAAAACATACCTTTCCCAGACAAGCCCTTCCGAAGTTAAGTGGTTTCATTCAATCAGAAATCTTGGTCAAAACACCCTCCACTGAAACTGAGATCTTTTGAGGGTGGACCGAATCCCCTTCAGAAAATTCCCAGACTCTGGAAAGATGCCTTCAAACTCCCAGTTAAGTGATTTTATTCATCTGGAGATCTGTCTTGTGGTCTTTTATTGATTAGCCCATACAGTTCTCAGCCCCAGGCCAACATTTGCCCATATAACCAGGGGTCTGTTAACACACCTTTGCCAAATTCCTATTAAGGAGTTTTGCCCACTGAGAGAGCTTCTTCTTAGTGAAGAATAAAAATCCCTTTTCTTGCCACAAATAGATGTCTGGTTTGCGAATTCTTTCCCATTGGACTTGTGCTGACCTGAGAGGATTTCCCTACCCCAATTCTCGCACCTCTTCACTACCACTAGACCTCATCATTATTACATCAGTATAACAATAGCAAAAAATTTGTTAGATACCAATCTTGAGGATCCTAAGGCAAAAATCAAACAATCTATGTCCTCAGTAAACTTACATTCTACTAAAAATAATAAAGAAATATATTGATGTGCTTGAGATTCAGCACCAAATTTAGGTGAACTTTAGGAGAGAGCACACCAAATGTAGGGGTTCAGTCATGTGATGAATTTACAATGACCCTTCTCTTTGCAAAAAAGGGACATTTATCTAAGAAGTTACAGACAAAATGAAGTGATACAATAGATACCTGAAATAGTAAATGTGAAAGAGCATATAACAATCAACAATGAAAAAAATAAGTTAGCCCACTGGAATTCACAGTTAACCAGGAAAAAAGAAATACTCCATGGGGTAGGAATATGCCACTGACTGGCAAGCTCAATCTTTAGAGGAGTTTAGGATCCTTGAAGAGTTAATTAAAGGAAGGAGGAAAAATACCATCAAGTATGAAGAAGAATGTGAGAATAATGATACCATTAGGCAGAACACTGTGGCAGGCTAATTCAAAAGGATTCAGCAAAGATGATATGAGTCATGGACAAATTTGTAGGGGAAATTTCACCTCGGGGGGGTTGACATTGGCTTTCCTTTGGATAAGGCAAGGTGGGGTTACTCAAGACTTCTACAGGATTGAGCTATAAGGCTGAGCTTCATCACTTCCCTTCCCTGCTTGCCTCAGAAAGTAATCTTAATCAGGCTTTCTCTGCCAACCCCACCTAGTGACCCAGGGCTTCCTCAATATCATTCCTAAGGAATAACTATAATGATAGGAAAAGATAATGACGAATGTTGCAGGGGATGTGAGAAAACTGGGACATGGATACATTGTGGTGAAACTGTGGACGGATCTAACCGTTCTGGAGAGCAGTTTGGAACTATGCTCAAAAAGTTATCAAACTCACCCAAAGAAAAAACACTGGGAAACGAATGTGAACTATTTGCATTTTTGTTTTTCTTCCCGGGTTATTTTTACCTTCTGAATCCAATTCTCCCTGTGCAACAAGAGAACTGTTCGGTTCTGCAAACATATATTGTATCTAGGATATACTGCAACATATCTAACATATATAGGACTGCTTGCCATCTAGGGGAGGGGATGGAGAGAGGGAGGGGAAAAATCGGAACAGAAGCGAGTGCAAGAGATAATGTTGTAAAAAAAAATTACCCTGGCATGGATTCTGTCAATATAAAGTTATTATAAAATAAAATAAAATATTTTTAAAAGTTATCAAACTGTGCATACTTTTTGACCCAGCAGTGTGTTTCTACTGAGCTTATATTCCAAAGAGATCTTAAAGGAGGAAAAGGGACCCACATGTGCAAAAATGTCTTTGGCAGCCCTTTTTTGTGATGGCTAGAACTGAAAACTAAATGGATGCCCATCAATTGGAGAATGGCTGAATAAATTATGATATAAGAATGTTGTGGAATATTATTGTTCTGTAAGAAATGACTAATAGGGTGATTTCAGAGAGGCCTGGAGAGATTTACATTAATTAATACTAAGTGAAATGCGTAGAACCAGGAGATCATTATATATGTCAACAACAAAACTATACAAAAATCAGTTCTGATAGACGGGGCTCTCTTCAACAATGAGATGATTCAAATCAGTTCCAATTGTCCAGTAATGAAGACAGTCATCTCTACATCCAGAGAGAGGACTATGGGAACTGAGTGTGGACATAGCATTAATCACTCTTTCTGTTATTTTTTGCTTGCATTTTTGTTTTTCTTCTCAAGTTTTTTTTTTCTTTCTAGATAGATGTTTCTTGTGCAGCAAGATAACTCTGTGTGTGTGTGTGTGTGTGTGTGTGTGTGTGTGTGTGTGTATGTGCATTGGATTTAACATATATTGAACTACCTGCAATCTAGGGGAGAGGGTGGGGAAGAAGAGGAAAATTTGGAACAGAAGGTTTTGCAAGGGTCAATGTTGAAAAATTACCCATGCATATGTTTTATAAATAAAAAGCTATATTAATTTTTTTAAATGTATAACTATAGATAATTGGAGGTAGGAAAGACCTTAGACTTCATTTGGTCCAATTGCCTCATTTTACTAAATTTTTTTTACTAGATTCACAGAGGACTAAGTGGAATTTTAGTATGTATATACGTACATACATACACACATATAAATATATTTTTACATATATGTATATGTATATATACATACATATACATATATATACAACATATATACACACACACACACACACACACACACACACACACACACCCAGCCTCATTATTCCAAGGGTACCTAGTAATTTAATGGAGAGATAACATGAGAAATGAGAGAGTACTCTCTAATCCCTATCTTGCCTCAGTTTCTCCAGCATTACAAGACCAGTTATTTCAGTGGCATGAGGAATTCCCAGGTAGGAAAATTCCCTCTGTTCATGTTGGTCAACTCACTTGCTCCAACTTCTAAGCTTAGAGAGCTGCCTAGATCCCTGAGAAAAAATAAAGTGACAAGAGTCACAGAGCCACTGTATGTTAATCTGATCTAGATCTTCCTGGAATTGAGGCCAGCTTTCTATCTTATACCATGCTATCCTTCAAATTAAATTAAACTAAAAAAAAAAAAAAACCATTTAATGAATATGTTGAGGAACTAGGTAGAACAGTGGGGTAGAGTGTCTGACACTGGAATCAGGAAGATTCATCAGAGTGAGGTCAAAATCTAGCCTCAGACTATGTGGACCCCTAGACATTATTTACCCTATTTGCCTCAGTTTACTCATCTGTAAAATGAGCTAGAGAACAAACGGCAAACCACTTCAACATCTTTGCAAAGAAAACATGAAGTCGGGGTCACGAAGAATTGAACGTGAATGAGAAACAAACAAAATGAAGAATTCTTAAAAAGAGATCTTACAGCTAGAAAAGACTTCTAATCCAGAAAATTTCAAGCTCAGGACCTACATAGGGCCAATAAAACTGTCAAATACACTAGAACCAGATTAAAATATCATTAAGAAAAGCTAAAAAAAATAAACAAATATATGATACAACATTAAAAAAAAAAAAAAGAAAAGAGAGTGCTGATTTAAAATGAGGAAACTGAGGCTCAGAAAGTGAAATTTTTTCCCATTGTCATAAAAGCTTTAGTTAATAGACTTGGAATTCAAATTCTTTCCATTACTACTCAATCCCAACTAAGAAACAGTTCTTTAAAAAAAAAAAAAAAAGACAAAAGGAAAATCTGCTACTCTAAAAATGCTTCACAACTAGAAACCCATATCAGTAAAAATTAATCAATTAATTAATTAGAACAGTCTCTAGCTGTTTATCTACTGCATCTCTGTAGACATCACTATAAAAATACATATGCATACAAATATAAAAGGAATGAACAATTTGGTTGAATTGTGATTTAATGAATATTGAGATCTACCTATTAAAAAATTCTATTTTAGCTGGAACTTGAGGAAATGTGTGGAAGCTTAAAAGAAACAGCAAGTCTTCCTTTATCCTCCTTTACCATCATCTCTGATAAAGGGTTGTTCAGTCATTTTTCAGCCATGTCTGATTCTTTGTGACCCCATTTGGGGTTTCTTGGCAAAGATTCTTAAGTGGTTTGTTATTTTCTTCTCCAATTCATTTTTCATGTGAGGAAACTGAGGCAAAGAAGATTAAAAGCTTGTCTAAAATCACACAGCTATTAAGTATCAGAGATTAGATTTGAATGCATGAAGATGAATCTTCCTGACTCCAGATATGATACTCCATCCACACTGTACCAATTAGCACTATTACTAAAAGAGACAGCAAGTCTCCATCTCTTTATACCAGCACCCCTGTTAAAGCCTTTGGAAAGAGAATTTTGCAAATCACAATCCTTAATTGACTTTTTCAAAAAATGATCCACATCTTCCTTTAAGATTATTGACTAACTCCTTGGATAGCCATAAGCCTGAATTTGATGATTAGCAGCTATTACTGAGGTCAAATGATGTTCTGGTCATGCAGCTAATACAAAGCAAATCTATTTATCACCTTCCCAGGGGTTATTGCACTGAGGTCATGTTTCTGGTACAGAACAAACAAAAATCAGGACTCTATCATCATTATCTCTATAGTAGCAGTGCCGTTAAGTGAACCAAAAAAGAAAAGCATCTTAACTATTAACCTCAGATACCTTTTGGAAATAGATTTTTGTATCCGTATCCCCCTGATGTACTGGGTTATGGCTTGAAAGGTGAAAATTCCTTGCATTGCACTGTAGATCAGAGGAGTGGGAAAGAAGCCAAGTTTAGTGTTTTAAGATACATCACAAAGACATCTGAATCTTTCCTTTTGAAACTTGACATTTCATTTCCCCAAGGACAGTGTTATATAACACAAGGAAGCCCTGACATCTTAAAAAAGGAACCAGAATTAAGCAGTTAATGTAATAGCAGCTTTAACCCTGAAAAACTGAAACGATTTCTCACTCTCAGATATATGCCATCTCCAAATATCTTTATTTCTAATTGCATGCCTATAGCATGCACAGTCAAGAAATATTTGAAAGAGAATAATGATATTGATTACTTGCTTCTTATACCTGGTAATCACAGAATTATAGGGCAAAAATGTTTATTTGGCTTCCCATCTTATCTATCTAAACAGAGATGTCTTGATTGGGAAATAAGATGGAGAATTCTGTGATTTCTTTTATGCCAAATAGCCATTCTGCTAATAGACATGTACTGTTTGTTGGTGATGAATTTTAAAACGAGACACACAAAACTTGAATTTCTATTTATCTGAAATATTTCTTAGTAAGGCAGTATTATTTCTATAATGCTATGATTTTGAAGCTGAAGAGAAGCTATTTTTATAATTGCACTTCAAAAATTGTGCTGTGATGTGTGCATAGGGTCTCTTAAAAGTTAGTAGGATGTCCCATTATACATGTGATAGATTCAGGATGTGTAATGGGACTGGTTTAGGAAGTGGCCAATTGCTTTACTCTTTATATTTATTATAAGAATTTAATTTTCTTTTTTCATTGCGGAAAGGGGTGGTAAGAGAGAGAGAAAATAAATACTTGTTCATTGAAAAAATTTTAACAACTTTCTCCTTTGTACCCATCTTCTACCATTACCAAATAATAATAATATTAATAATAATAATAATGAATTAACAGGGAAAATGGAAAGCACAGATTTGTTAACCTTTTTTATGATACAGGCTTTTCCTTTTCTTCTATTTCCTTATCATCACCAAACTGTTTCATTTCCTATTCATTAAAGCTTCCTGTTCTTTTATGATTCTTCTCAGTTTTCCAATTTACAATAATTGCTTTACCTATTTCTTTGAGGGAAATAAATTTCAAAGCTCAGGTTTTAAGACAACAAAATATTTGACCACTTTTTGAATGTCACAAAAAGTATGACTACTTGGTTCAAATTATTTTTGAGCATTGAACTGAGGAAAGATATATGCTAGTATGCTGGAGTTCTTGTTCTTCTTTGAAATAAATATAATAATGGTTCTCTCTGGGAGAAAGCAGGTTTCTTGGGGAGGTTTTCTGGAGGCAATCTTAGTTGCAGTTGAAAGTAATAATCACCTCAAAACACAGTCAGGTGATAAAAGTTCAGATCTTTTATTGCCTCCAATGTAGCCTGGTTAGCTTAGAGGCCTATCTCTCTGTTTGGTTCCAAGAGCTCCCTCCGAATGTCTCCAAATCCAAAGGTTTGTCCTTCAGCCTCTTGGTTCCAAGAGCTCCCTCCGAATGTCTCCAAATCCCAAGGTTTATCCTTCAGCCCAGCTAGCACAAAGGTGAATCTGTCTTGCCTCTGAGAGAGGGCTTCTGGCTCTCAATCTCCCAGAGTGCTCCTCGGGGACCCCAATCAATGTTCCGAAGTAAAACTCCTCACTCAAAGAGGGCTTCTGGCTGAACTCACTTGACACACCCCTCTCAATCTAAATTCAGCTGAACTCTCTTGACTAGGCTTATATATGACTCTTCTGAGAGAATGGGATTATGGGTTTTCTCCCAGAGTGCTCTTTGGCCCAAAGAGCTTCAAGGGAGATGTGAATTCACAAAGTTACAAAGTTTACTTTGTGAATCTCCCATACTTGTGAACTCCAATGAGTAAAGGTGTAAACACAAGCATTATACTAATTAGTTCTACTTAGTACCTTGTTTCAGGTTCTGGCCCAAAACATCTCCTTGTAGGATTAGATCAATGATACTGAACCATGCTAAATTAGATAATTATTGTCTCTATCAACTTTATTGACTTAACAATTTGTAAAGATTCCAATATCAGTAGTTTCGAAACTTATTCTAGACAGATGTACTTTTAGACAGATATACTTCTGCTCCTATCAACAAACAATTATAGGATAATTTGAAAAGGGAAAAAACAATAACTAGTGAGGATCCAAGAAGGCTTCTTGTAGGAAGTGGCATCTGACATAGAAAAACCTTTAAAGAAACTAGAAGTGAATGGGGAAAGGAGGGGAAAGAAGGATCCAATATGCAGATAGGTAAATTAATAAATGATGAGGCAGAGAACACTAACAATTTGGAGGAATCCCAGGAATCATCCTGTAGGAGGAAAGCAAATAGATCAGATAGTTTAGAATATAAAGTAAATTAAAGGAAAATATTATGAAATATCTATAAAGATAAACTGGTAGAAATAGCTATTATGAAATATCTATAAAGATAAACTGGTAGAAAGTAAGCTGAAGACAGGAGCTAGATTTCTTATTCATTAATGTAGAGATCTCCCAGGTAAAAAACTCCCTCCACCAATGCTGACTGAAAACTTTTCTTTTCATAGTCTTAAAAAGTTGGTTAGAGCACTAAAATGTTAAGTGATTTAACCAGGGTCATACAGCTAGTATGGGTGACAGGCAAAACTTGAACACAGGATTTCCTATGGAAAGTCCTTGAGGCAGGATTGTTTTGACATCTTTGTGGGGCCCCCCCATATGTTGTGCCAAGATATAGAGACAAGTTGAGAAATATTAATTTTTAATTGGAGAATTTATTGTCGACTGGCCATACGGGATTTTGTATCCAAATTGTGTGGTCCAAACAAAGGGATATAGGATTGACAGAAACTGGCAAACAAGTTAGCTTGCTTCCTTATCTGACATATTTGCAACTGTTTGTTAAGGCAATACATCAGAAACAGAGCAGGAAGACAGCAATCTTCTATGAGATTTCTACTGTAATTATTATGCAGGAGAGGAGGAGACAAGTCTTTTTGGTGTGCAAAAGGGGTTTGAAATTGCTGGATCATTTTAAGTTCTCAAACCCAGTTTTCCTGGAAGGCTGGACTATGGTTCTAACAGTGGATGGTTTTATAAATATTGACGGTATTGGTCAGTTGTGTCTGACTCTTCATGACCTTATGAACTATATTGTCCATGGG
This sequence comes from Antechinus flavipes, assembly GCF_016432865.1. Taxonomy (NCBI): domain Eukaryota; kingdom Metazoa; phylum Chordata; class Mammalia; order Dasyuromorphia; family Dasyuridae; genus Antechinus; species Antechinus flavipes. The sequence continues at coordinate 245,886,396 of NC_067402.1, forward strand.
ATTTTCTTGACAAAGATTCTAAATCGGTTTGCCATCATCTCCTTCTTTAGTGGCTTACGGGAAACAAAGGAAAGGTACTGACTTGCCCAGTCAGGATCACTGGATCACACAACTAAGTATATAAGGCTGGATTTGAACTCAATCTTCCTGACTCTAGGTCAAGTACTCTTATCTACTGAATCATCCAGCTGCCTATTATATAATATAAGGTTATATAATATGATAGATATTAATTGATATTGATTGCTCTTTTAGCAAAACAAAGTAAAGCATGTTGGATTTAAATTCTAAAAAACTTTTTCCCCCATTTTTAATGTTTTCATTGTTCATCTCCAATTTTCCTTAAATTTAGATATACTGGAGAATAAACGTGTCTTGACAGAATTCAGTGTGGAGCCTGTCACCTGCCCTCTCCAACTCTTTGGATCTTGATCAATTTCATTTGTATTCCTTTGAAAATGAAAATAGTCTTTTTAGATAATGGCATTCCTTGATTGGTTAAAATTGAAACATTCTTAAGGTATTGAAGTTAGAAAGGTTGCAGCTTTTTTTTTTCAATTCAGTGGATTTCTAAGTCTTTGCCGTTTCTTTCTTGAACTTAATAGGGTTAACAAAAGCATCATTATATTTATTCTGCATCAAAGAAAATATTAGCTTTGCAGTCAACTTCAAGCCTACTCAAAAATACCAGAGCAGTCAAAGCTTGAAATTTATAATGAATATGTTTCCTTTGTTATAAAGTTTTCAGTAAAAGCCACATGGGAAAAAATATCAAGTTTATGGAACAGAAGCTGACTCTGAAATTTCTACTGGAATATCCCAAAGATTGTAAGAATTCTTAACTTCCTTTCAGGTCAAAAGATACTTTAAAGTAAGGGGAGTTTGCACATGTAGGATAGGTTTTCTATTAAAACCCCTCAAGTTCAGAGAAATATGAGGAGACTTAAATGAATTGACAAGGATGAAATAAATAGAACCCAGGGAAACAGTATAGATGAGAACTACAAAAACAAAATTTAAAAAATTAGAAAGAACAAAATCAATCTAAATGGCCAAACTTGGCCCAAGAAGAGTTGAGAAAATCTATCTTCCCTTTGTAGACATTTTGACCCTATGCCTAAAGGCAGCTTGCTGAAAAGATTTAATCTCAGTCTTTTCTCAACCATATAATAGTCTTTCTCCTTTAATAATTTGGATAGGGTGATAGAGACTCTACTTGAGATTTCCTTAGTATAAAAAATTGTTAGATGAGAAAAGTTCATCTACCAATATAAATTAGCATATTATTTTCAATGCATACTATTAGAGATTTATCTAAAGCACTGACAGGTTAAATGATTTACCCAGTGTCATAAAGCCAATATGCCCTCATAAGCAAGATATGAACTCAAGTTTTCCTTAGGCTGGTTCTCTATGCATGTTATGACCGGGAGGATTATATTTGAATATGAATATGATAAAATAAAACAAAATTCAAAAGAATGTGATTTTTCAAATTCCTCAACTTTTAGAAGTAGATTTGATAGTAGTTGGCAGCTAATTTGATGTGGAAAGGAGTGAAAGAAAATGAAAAATTAATAGTGATTCTGATGTTAAGCCTGAATGACCTGGGAAAAAAACTGATGCCCCCAAAATAAACAGGTACATTTAAAGAAGATGCTTGGAGAGGATGATGGTATTTTTAGTTTTTGATATCTTGAGTTTTTTAATTATCTGGGTGAAATCTGGGTCTAACAGGCAATTGATGTAGAACTGGAGCTCAGAGGAATGGTTGGGAGTAATAACAAAGATTTGGGATTTTGCTGCATAAAAAAAACAAGGTAATTGAATAGAAACAACAAGTCCACAGAAAATGGATAGAGAAAAGAGATTAAAAACGGAATATTAGGGAGCACACACCAAGTGAAAGGAAAGGAGAAAGTTGCATATGAGGAGAAAAGAGATTTAGAAAGAGTGGTTAGATTAGTAAAAGGAGTACCAACAGAGAGCAATGTCCCTGAAATTAAGTGAGAGTATTTAGGAGAGGTGAGTGACTAATTATCCTTTCAAATGTTACAGAACATCCAAAGAGAATTGAATGGAAAAGGACTCATTTGTATGGAGAATTTAATTGAATTCATTTTCTAAAAATCCCTATTTTCATTTGTTAAAATTAGATAATTAATCAATTGATTCATGTATCAAATGCCACTATAATTTAAGTAAACAATCCCTTTGGATTAATAGCCTAAACTACTTAGGTGTCCTTCAAATGTTAATGAATCATTGTTTTCTGTGGGTTTCATCATTACAGGAATGGTAATTTTTCTCCAAGAATATTAATGATTTTGGTTGGAGATATAGATAGATAGATAGATATAGATATCTATATATATGTTAGCTTTCTTTATTTCTTTTGCACTGATAACCTGTTTTGTCTTATTTTGTTTTGTTTTTTCCATAGCTGGGTTTTTGCCAAGAAAATGCAAAATCTCTCTAACTGGCCAGAACCTATCCCATTTTTCCAAAAAAGCTTCTCATATCTAACAAATCCAGCTTCTTGACTTTTTGCTAATATTTGCTAAGTGTAGGCGTAAGCATCTGCTAATAAATGATTTATTTGAGGTTGGTCGGTATTTGTGTTTGTGTATGTATATGTACAAGTGTAACTTTCACATATAAAATTATAAAATCAGTTCATGTGCTCATGCCAGTGAATTGCTAGGTCTGAGAGGGAGGGGGAAAATATATATATATATACATATGTGTATATATATATATATATATATATATATATATATATATATATATATACATATATATATATATATATGTTTATAATCAGTTTTTTTTCCTAAGAAAAGTATATAAATCTTTGACTTTGTATTAATATTATTAAAATAATTGTCATGCTGGTAAATACAAATATTGTATGCAAATGGCCATATTGATAGTTGATATAAAGAGGCCCAGCTTTCTAAGTATGAGGCTATAACAGTGGTCCTCAAACTTTTGTTCTCAATATCTTTATCCTATTAAAAATAATTGAGGATCTGTCCAAAGAATTTTTGTTTATGTAGGTTGTAGTTACAGATATTAATCACATTAAAAATAAAAACCAATTATGAATTTGTAGACTCTCTGAAAGGATTTCAGAGATTCTGAGGATGCTCTGGACCAGACTTTGAGAACCACTGCAAGCTTTCTCTGTGATTACCCTTATGTCGCCAAATTTTCCCAATCTTGTGAAAAGATGACGAAGGTGGTATTACTCCCCATCTCCACCATGGTTCCAATGGTGGAAATAGAAGTGAGTAAATATTCTGTAGTTTGCTGTATTTTGTCCGTAGTTGGAGGCTCTTCTCTCCTAGCATCCACATTGATAGTCAACAAGCATTTAGTAATTGTTCACCATGTGAGCATTTTGCTAAGTTCTGGAAATACAACTAGAAATAGAAACATAGTCCCTGCCTTCAAAGAGGTAACATTTTAATGGGGAAAGATAATGCATAATAGGAAGCTGTTTTAAAGGAGGATAGAAGACAATCTGGAATGGTAGAGGAAGCTTGAAGAAGAATGAGACATGGCTAACACGGGCACCTCCAAAAATGGAAATTCTAGAAAAAGTCATCAAATCAGAGGAAGAGCCCATATAGTGTAGAGAATACTTTCAATGGGAAAATTCTAGAACTATAATGATGGACTGAGAATCTTGAAGCTGCAATACTATAGAATACACAGGTGGGAGGGGAGGGAAGTGTTGAATGAGATAGAAATATAGGGGTCAGAAAGAAAATGGTTTGTGAGATTTTGAACAGAAAGGCTCTCTAAAAATCATCTATTCCAGCACATTTTTTTTTTTTACAATTGAGGAAACCAGGGTTCAGAGATCATTTGACTTGCCCAATGGTGGAATTAATTAGAGGAGTAAAAGTGAAGGTGAAGAAAACAGTCTTATCCTAATATATCTATTTTAGTAGCTCAGAGAATATTGCTAATGAGATCAAAAGAATATGTTGAATTAACTGTATGCCTTCATTCTGATCCATGGAAACAGATTGCATGGTATTATAATCTATCTGCCTTGGCAAGTAAAGAATGATGATTTTAAGAAAGCCTGACCAAGGAATTTCCCTTGATTCTAGTTAAATACATTATTGCAACTTTGCAAATGACTCCATGTATATGAAGATAGGTTAATTAGTCACCTTTCTACACAAAACTAGCTAGTTATTTCATTAAGTACAATGGGGAAAAAAAGCATTGGGTCTGGAATAAGGAAATTGTGCCTTACAGAATTACCAATGATCTTTCTTTTCTTGCTAAATCGAATATCTCCTTATCTTACCACAGCCTCCTTGACCTCCCTCAAAGGTCCACTTTCAAACTCTTTCTAACTTTCAAAACTATGGACAATTCCTTTTTCCTGTATACTCTCTCTTCTCAGGGTTTTCCCTCACCTTGTTACTGCCTAATTCATTACGTAATTCTTAACTCCTTAATTGTAGATGTACTCCAAAGCTCTGCCTTGGACCTCTCTTCTCTCACTTTGATTTCATTAACTCTCATCAGTTAACTTAGCGTCTCTCTGCAGATGAATCTCAGATCTATATATCCAACTGTAGCCTCTTACTTGAGTTCCCATCCCACATCACTAACTTTCTATTAAATATTTCAAAATGAATCCCAGGGGCATCTTAAGTTAAGATACTCAAAACAGAAATAATTTCCCTAACCCATCCCTCTATTCTCTTTCCAAACTTCCCTGTTCTTCTCTCCTCCCCCCCCCCCGTTTATTGTAGTGAGTATCCACAACTTTTCAGTTACCTCAAAAGCCAGTCAGATACCAAATATTGGCATTTTTACCTCTGAAACATTCCTTCATTCATTCCACTCTACTCACACAATTACCATACCAATTCATCCTACCAAAATTATATTTCTTGAAGTAAATATTCTGGCTTACCTTTCTTTTTTCCCTTTTTGTTCCTATCTCTCCCTCACCTCAATCTTTAACTTTAAAAAAAAAAAGCCAAGTTCGTTTTTCAGATGAGCATGGATTGACTCCTGGCATTAAAGGATTAATGAACACCAGTCCATGGTATTCTCTGTTTGATCTTCTTCATTTCAAAAGCATTATTGAGATAAGCCTCAGTTATGAAGTTGGAAGGAACTCAGAAATATTTACTAAAATATGATAATTATCTATTATAATGTACAATGAATTTTAATCAGCATCAGGTATCAGAGAAAAAATACCTGTCATACTCCCTTCCAGATAATGTCTGGGCTTACTGACCCTAAAGGATTCTAAATAATATAATATTTTCATACTAACCATTTCCCAGAAAATAAAGAAATGAAACAACTTTTTCAGCTATTAATTATTTTGCTTACAACAATCACATGAAAATTTCAATTTATTTTCTATTTGTGTCATGATTCAAATGACATCTTCAAAAATATGTCTCTTTCTAATCTTTATTTTGAACATTGATGAACTAAAATAAATGAAAATAAAAAGATTTTGTCTATTGGGATATGTAGACCATTTTGAGTTTAGTTAGAAATGAAGAATTGTGTTTATTATTTATGTTACATAAGTTGAGATTGTTGCTTTTGTTGTTGTTTGTTTTCATTACCAATGAGGACTATGACATCAGTTAGAAGGGAAATGAATATATGTGTGTGTATACATATACATATATACACAGCGTGTGTATACATATACATATATGTATGTGTGTGAGAGCATATGTATATATCAATGATATACATGGACATCTGGGTACCACAGTAGATCTTAGTAAGACCTAAGTTCAAATCCAGCCTCATGTATTTTCTAGCTGTGTGATTCTAAGCAAGTCACTTAACTCCTATTTTCCTCAGTTCCTCATCTGTAGAAGGAAATAGAAAACCATTCCAATATCCTTGCTAAGAAAACCCCAAGTGGGATCCCCAAGAGCCTGGAAAAACTGAATAACAAGATATGCAAAAATAGAGATAAATCTACATATTTATTTGTCTGTTTACTTTTATTTGATCAGGACTTGTCATTTCCTAAGTATAGGGCAGTTGTGTCAAATTCACATAGAAATTGTTCAGTTGTTTCAGTCTTGTCCAATGCTTCATGACCTCATTTGGGGTTTTCTTGGTAAAGAAATTTCAAATAGAAATAGGACCACTCAGGCAGCTAGAGAGCACAGTAGATAGAGCACCCAGCCCTGAAGTCAGGAGGACATTAGTTCAAATCCAGCCTCAGAAACTTAACACTTCCTAGCTGTGTGACCCTGGGCAAGTCACTTAACCCCAATTGCCTCAGAAAGAAAGAAAGAAAGAAAGAAAGAAAGAAAGAAAGAAAGAAAGAAAGAAAGAAAGAAAGAAAGAAAGAAAGAAAGAAAGAAAGAAAGAAAGAAAGGAGAATGAAAAAATGAAAGAAAGAAAGAAATAGGACCACTGAACATTACATAAAGATCTATATAGTTAGCATATTAACTTTAAAACTATGTATTAATATTATCTGTTTTATTTTATTCTATTTATTTTTGTTAAATATTTCAGTTGTACTCAGGAATATTATGGTCCACATGGGATGATAATTCCGGTATAAAGAACTCCCAGTGGAAAAACTTCCTCTACCAATGAATACCAGAAACTACATCTTATAAGTCTAAAAAAAGGTTTCTAGGGGCACTGAGAGGATGTATCTTGCCTAAGGTTACACAGCCTGAATTTATTTACTTGAACTCTATGTCATATTGAATTTCAGAATAATAATAACTTACATCTGTGTAGTTCTTGGCATGTCTTATTTCATCTTATTCTTCCATCCACCCTGATGTAAGTAAAATAGGCAAGCATCTTTTACCTTATTTTGAAGATGAGGAAATCTAAGGGCAGAGAAGGGGTCAAGTACTGAAGGTGATGCAGTTGATTATGTGACAAAGCTAGTATTGGGACCTAGACTGTCATATAAACCTGCTGTTCTTTTCTTTGAATCAAGGTGTATACCATAATAGTCTAATAAGTAACATACTGGACTAAAAGTCAGCTCACCCAAGTTACCTTGTTTTCACCATTAATTTCAGGTGACTTTGAATGACATTTAGCCTTGCTGTACCTCAGTTTCTCCATTTATAATTAAGGATACTATTAATATTGATCCAGATAAACTAGTAAGTCAAAAAGCAATTTGAATTATCTGGAAGAAATGGGACCTAAAAACCTACTTTGTGGTTATAACTAATGTAACTAGAAAAAAAATCACATCATCATTTAAATTGATATTTAAATAGCAAATAACTATTTAGTATAGTTAACTTGAAGAATTATTTTTCAAACTCTAAATACAACCAGGAAAAAATCAGTCATATCCTTTTAAAACATGCTTGTTGTTATACAGGAGCCACCTGCCAGTGGCTGTTGGAGGTCTAACTCAGACCTGTAGAATGGATCTCTTCATGTGAGAGGATGATGATAATACAAGGAGACTGAGAGGCAGTTGCATTCTCTGACCTCTCTCCTCTTCTCTCTGTCTCCAATTTATTTCATTTCTAATCCACAAGGAATATCTGTGTTAGTAAAGGCTGCTTTGCAACTTCTTCAAGTGTTATGATTCATAGCTATGGAGGCTCTGGGAGAATTGACCTACCCCTTCACTTACACATGGTCCTTAATACATGCTATTCCTTTAGAATGTCTTACTCATAAACATTTTAGACTCTAGAGTATTTATAAGAAAAACATTTCCCTGGGCCAGTAGAGAAATTGTCAAAAATCTCAGCATGCCATTATCTTTATGACTGCTTAGCAATACTTAGCTTAAATTATAAGGGGTAGATTGACATCTTAATTATCCAAAATATAAGCAGGCCATTTTGTTATATTCATTTTCATCATTATCCCTATTTTAACATTCTAATGCTGACTCCATTTGCTTAACATAAAGGTAAACAGTTGTAGGCTAGTCCAACTTCAGAGAGTTATTACTTAATGGAAAGGGGGGAAAAAGAATATGTTGGCTTAAATTTTTATTATGTATGCAAGGATAGCTTAAGTTCAACTAAAACACCATGCCTTTTGATTTCCAGATAGATTTCTTTATTTTCAAAGGTTAAACTGACATTTTGAAATGTTTTTAAGGAAAGTGGAAGGGAAAAACTTTTACATAAAAATACCTAGATTATTTTTTAATCAAAGACTTTTATGAGACTTTTCAGACATTTTTCAGCATTTCAAGGTTAGGAAGTTTAAAGGGGGGTGTTGCTGATAAATGGATGGTGCTCTGGAAAATAATGCATTTGTAGCGAAAGAATAGGAGTCTTTTTTTAAAAAAATTTAGACAAATCTAAATTGACATATCTCTAAAGCTAGACTTCCCAGAAGAATAATAGGATTACTGTGTATTTGTTCCCCAAATCAGAGATATTGAACTGGAAAAGAACCCTAGAGGTCATCTAATCCTACATTTTACAACTGAAGAATCAGAGATCCAGAGATTAAGTGGTTTATCCATGGTCATCTGGCTATAATTGTCAGGGATCAGATTGTTACCCACATCTCTCTTACTTTCTCTTTTGAATGCAATAAATAAGGGTAATCTTAACTAGTCATCCATGGCCCCAGGGGGAGAAATCTGTGAACATGTATAGTGAAGACAATTACATCTTTATTTTCATCAATCTCTTGTTAAAATTTAGTATTTTCATCATTAATGACTTTTTCCAATGATTCTCAGTAGTCTATACTTTCCCAGGAGATCAACTAACTAAAAAGACCACCAAACCTTACAATAAATGTTTTTTAAAAAGTCTCTTAAAACTTTTAAAGGCTTATTGAATGAATGAGAATATCAGTGAATAAAACTGAAATACCAAACAGATATCCATCTGTTGTCATCATAAACACTTGCCATCTTCAACACTTTATACATTTTTGACATTTTAATCAATGTCATAAAGGGGTTTGAAGAAACAAAAACACAAGAATATAATTTCTTAACCATTGATCAGGTACTTTACATGAAAGCACCTTTCTTATTTTGAGGTCTTCAAATGTAAAACCAAGACAAATAAATAGTAAATTTTGCTTCTTTTTTCTAAAATTGCAAGAAAAAAGAAATATCTTTCAGCATTGTATTATGAGACCAATAGAGAGACAGACAGAGAAACTGCCAATTGTATAGGATAAATGGATTTCCTTTTAACCTTGAAATTGCATTGTCCACAATATGATTGAAAATGCCTACAAATTTTCCATATGCTCTGGAAGGGATCAGTTCCTTGAATATCCAATCACCTCTGCCAACTCACCTGGCATTGCTTTGTGCTGACAAATGCCCTTTTCCTGTAAGCCTGCACACATCTAAGCTTCTCAGCTAACTCCATATATAGCCTTATCTAAATCCATGGAAAGTTGTCTTGCAGCTTATCTTTTACTAAAGCCCAAACATCATTTTTCTTGTCAAATTTCAGGTATTTCAGCTTCATGAAGATTTGGATGCTTTTGCCTTATCGTTTAAAACAGACTCTTAGTGTGGCCATATTTAGAACAATTACATTATTTCGTTAGTGTATATGCAGATAAAATAGTTTTCAGTTAGGGAAGTTTTCTTATGCAAGAATGATCATTTAATTCTCCTAAAAACATTAATAATCTTCTTCACAGACTCTTTTGTAGAGGAGTGTGAATTTTAATAGCTTAGTGAGGACCCAAGCTATATGAATAGATAAAGAAATTTGAATTCTTATTCAGAAAAGCATGAATATTACTCCCAAATATTTTTTGATGAGTCATAGTTATATAATGGATCATACAGAAATTTATTTGCCAGTTAGGCAAAATATTCAGAGATTAGACCAGTTTAATAAAATTCTTTTGGAATAAACTTTTGTAAGACACAAGAAAATGTAAAGTCCTAAGAGCAAGTTTTTTTGGTTTGTTGCAAGAACACAATAGGTGTTTAATTAAGCCTGTTAAATCTAATTGAATGGAATTTTTCCCTATTTTAGATAGAATCTGTCTTTGTATGTCCAGAACCAGACACTGGAGAAAAACTGTCTGGAGTGAATTAAATTGAATTGAATTATTATCATCACCTCTATAGGACAAGGAAGAAATCAAGGAATTTGTTAGGGAGAAGCTTTTAAATAAATAGTCATGTTAAACTTTTGAGCAGTTAGGTGATATAGTGCATAGAGTGCCAGGAGCCAGGAAGGCCTGACTTCAAATCTTCCCTCAGATACTCAATCATTGTGTGACCCTAGGCAAGCACTTAATCATGTTTACCCCAGTTTCCTCATCTTCTGAGCTGAAGAAGGAAATGACAAAACTCCAGTATCTTTACCAAGAAAACACCAAATGGGGTAACAAGGAGTTGGATATACTGAAAGTGGTTGAACAGTTCTGTTCTGACTTTAAAGTTTTTAAGTCTGACTTTAAAACTTCTGATTTAATTTTTAACTGGCTATGTGGAAAATTACGTATCTGTAAGTGCACAATAAATGTAGATCCTATATCTAGGAGGTACAGTTATGAAATGTTATATCCTAGTCCCAGGCCAAGCCCTATTTGGTCATTATTTGGGCCCTGATTGCCTCAGATTAAATGTAAGTAAAACACTTGTTTCTTTTTTGGCTGGAAAACCTGAAGTCTTCCCCTCCCAGATCAATTTTTAATCACTGAATGGACATTGCTTCAGTCAAACTGAGACTTGTTGAAGACCTTAGCTTAAAAATGTTAAGGTCTCTCACTGCATACTGGGCCATCTCCAGTGTTCCTGATCTATATCTGGCCACTGACTCATATGACTCTGGAGGGAAAAGTGATGCTGGTGGCTTTGCACAGCCTTCTTACTCAAATCCAATTCACTTGCATGTCATGGCGGGATGGTCCTCTTGAGAACAAAGGCCAATTAAAAAAAGAAAAAGGGATTAGCTAGTTGGCACAATGGACAAAGTACCAAACTTGGAGTCAGAAGGACCTGAGTTCAAATTCTGCCTCAGAAACTTCCTAGCTTTTAAGTCACTTAACCCCAACTGACTCATCAAGAGAGAGACAGAGAAAGAAAGACACAGAGAGAGAAAGAGAGACAAAGACAGAGAGAGAGAAATTCTAGCATTATTTATGGGCTATGATCTCAAGAATTACCAAATTACTTAGTGATGCCTACTTTGATCACATGATGATTGTGACATGATTTTCATACCTAGTTCTATAACCTTCCAATGTGCTTCAGTCTGTCAAAGTCCTTTCCAAAATATGGTACCCAGAACTGAACACAAGTCAAATCATGCTTCTCCCATTGTGTTATTATGCTTTTTTTTTTTACTTTTAATGCTGTCTTTTGATTTTACTTTTACATATTACTGCCACTTCCTGAGGAGATGGCTAGGGCACAGTGCATAGAATGCCAGGCCTGAAGTCAGAAAGGTTCATCTTCCTGAGTTCAAATCTACCCTTGATGTTTATTAGCTGTGTGGCCTTGGACAGGTCACTTACCCCTATTTGTCTCAATTTCCTCATCTGTAAGATGAGCTAGAAAAGAAAATACAAACCTCTCCTGTATCTTGGAAGGAAGGAAGGGAAAGAGGGAGGGAGAGAGAGAGGGAGGAAAGAAGACCCAAAACAAAGAATCAGGATCGTCAGGACGAAAATTGACTAAAAACAACAAACCTATTTCCTAAGACATTTCACATAAGAAAATAAAAATAAATAAATAAAGCTAAATACCATAAGTGATATTGTTTGAAATATATACCTTTCACACTTACATTACTCCCCCTACCTCTCTATTTTTAAAACGTTAGAAATCTATTCTCTTTCCCTCACACTTCCTACTCTGCTTTAAAAGAAAAAAAAAGCAAAGAAAAAATTTTTATAACAAATAAAGTCAAGCAAAACAGATTCCTTCAGTGGCTGTATGCAAAAATATATGTCTCAGTCGTATTTTAATTCCATCACCTCTCTATAATGTAGGGCATATTTCATCATCTATACTCTGGAATCATGAATGTTCATTACATTAATCATAGTTCTTACAACTTTTAAAGTTGTGTTTTTCCAGTGTTTTTGTAGAAATTGGTCTCCTGGACTCATTTTATTCATCACTTTATAAAAGTTCTCAAAATGGTTCGCTTTTATGATATTGTTGTCATTGTGTAAATTGTTCTTCTGTACTCCATCCCTTTTTTGAAATCATCTATTTCCTCATTTCTCATAGTACAATAGTTATGACATAAGAACTTAAATTTTTAAAAATTCTATTACTAAATACCAAAACATTAGCCTTCTGAAATTCTTTTGGGTGCTGACTCCCACCAATCCAACATATTAACTGTCCATTTCAATTTTATGTCATCTACATGTTTTTCAGATTTATCATCTGTGTCTTTTTCCAAGTCACAGTTAAAATTTCTGAACAGCACACAGGGATAGGTCCCAAGAACACTCCAGTAGAGGCCTGATTCCACATTGATATTCATCTCTTAATGACTCCTTTCAGAGTTAAGATATCAAAACAGTTTTGAATCTTCCAGCATTATCTATCCTATATTTCTCCATGATGTACAGATAGGATTGTGTCCAATGCTTTGCTGAAATTGAGTTGTATCATATCTCCAGCATGCTATAGCTATTAAAGGTGAAATTGCTTCATCTTTATGAGACCCATCTATAAAATGGGAGTGATGAAATATGCACACCTAACTTTCAGATTTTTTTTTAAGGAAATGTTTAAACACCACCTAAATGTGAATATTTTTTTTATTTTGTTTTATTTTTAATACATGAAGAGCTCTTTTCTAAGCATTTCAGATCTATAGAAAGGATGAAACACAAATCTTCTTACCTTCAGAAAGTTCTAAATCTACTTTAAGCATTAAGGAATATACAAAACAGAAAAAGTTACATGAAACAAGATAAGAGTAATTACCAAATAAGTAATACAGTTAGTAAAGTTTAGAAGGGTAGTCAAAAGAGGCTTCACATCGAGTTAATCTCTGAAACACATCTTGAAAGATAAATAAGATTCTCCTAGGCAGAGAAAATAGGAGAAACTGAGGCATAAAAATAATATGAAAAAAGCCCAAGAGAAAATACTTCATGAAAATTAAGTATAAGGTAAACAGATCTATTTAGTGTACTGACTGGCAAATGATGAGATTGAGATTCAGCATACCAAATCATAAGATTGATGAAGGCACAAAATGAGAAAACTGAGGAGAGCAATTGGCACCAGATATTGAGATTTGGTACCCAATGTTAGGATTCTATCATGTGAAGAATTCACAATTGCCTTTCTCTTTAACAAAAGGTAGGTTTATGAGAAGAGATTGTAAATGAAGAGGTAAAGTAGATATCAGGAGTGGTAAATATGAAATAGAATTGGAAGAGCATATAGTTAGCAAGGAAAGGGTTTTAACAGTTAACAGTAGAAAAGACAAGTTTCCTAGTGGAATTAACAATTAACCAAGAGAAAGGGAATACCCTATGAGATGGGAGTATCCATTAACTGGCAGGCTAAATACTAAATACAAAAAACTAGCAGGGAAAAAGCACCCTAAAAGAGTTAGTTAGCTGTAACAAAGAGAAAGACACCATGAGGCATAGTGGGGGAAATGAGAGGAAAGACACCATAAGACATGGTAGGGGGATGAGAGGAAAGATACCATGACATATGGGGGAGGGAGAACGAGAAAGGTATCTCATGAGGCAGAATGTTGTGGTAGGCTAACCCAAAAGGGATTCAACAAAGATGGTATGGGTTATGAGCAGATTTATAGGGAAAATTTAACCTCAGGAGGTTGACATGTCTTGGCTTTTTGATTAGATACAATAAGATGGGGTTACCCAAGACCTCTATAAGGGTAGGACTGTAAGATTGAGCTGATCCCCTGAGTGCCTTTCTTTGTTTGACTTAAGGAGTAATCTTATCAGTACTTCAGGCTTTCTTTGCCAATCCCATCTAGTTACTCAAGACCTCATCAGTTAGGGATCTAACATAGTGTATTTGAAAGAGTATTAGATTTGGAATTTGAAGTTCTAGGTTTTAAGCCCATGTTCTTACTTTTATTGGGCAGGTAGTTCTGGTCCTTAGTTTCCTTATCATTAAAAGGAGGGAATTGGATAACATGATCTCCGAGATTCCTTCTGCTTCAAATCTTATGACCTTAAGTAAAATGAATTGGTAGCAGACCAAGATTTGAATGAATTAGGTGTAAAAAATAGAAGAGAAAAGGATATTGAATATTAGGCTAAGAAGTTTGAATTTTGTTGATTGTCATTAGGAAGCTTTTGAATGGAAGAATGATACAAGTAGCATTTTAGGAAAATTAATTTGATATATATTATGGGATACGACATTCTTCCAAATAGAATGTGAGTTTCCTGAAGGAAAGGATGGTCCATTTCTATATTTATAACCTCAGCTTCTAGCCCAATGATTTTGCACAAAGTAAACACTTAGTGTTTACTGAATTGAATTGAACTGAAAGAAAACTAGGGAATCTTCCAAAAACCTCTTTAACAATTTAGGTATGAGATAAAAAAAGATTTTAATTAGAAGAGTTGCATTGGAAATGAGGAAATGGTTGAATGGAAGATACATTATGAAAGAAGGATAGAACAAAAACTTAGTTTCCCCCAACTCTAAACATTTTAAATATCTATAAGTCATAACAAATAATTGATATCTTTATCATATGGTTTGTATATTTTACATTATGGAATCATAGAATACTAGAATTGGATGGGACCTTATAACATGGAAGTCACTGAGCTGGGGGGTAGGGGGAATTTCAGAACATAAAATGGTAGGACAAGGAATGCTTGGACATGAAACATTAGGATGTGGGAGTTTGAAAGGGCTTTAAAATGACAGAGCTAGAAAAAATCATTTGAGGCTAAATGTCCTTCTTTAGCTAATAAGTAAACTGGAACTGAAGAGTAATTGCCTGGGGTAAAACCAGGGTTAGACTCCTAAGCCTCCATTTTCCAGGTACTGCTTTTTCCATATATACATTCATTCATTTTTCTTGTACTAGACATCTACCTAGAGAAATTATGTTTCTTGAAGACACAGGCCACAGATGAACAAATTATCACACATTAATTCACTAATATATGTAAAGATACTTTGCAAATATTTAAAGAACTTTGTAAATACTAGCTATTACTACTCTAAGTATGGAGAATATCATCAAGAAATATCTGTTGAATGAATGAATAAGTGAATAAATAAAAGAATGAGTGAATGAATGAATGAGAATTTCCTCCCAGGGATTTGTGCAATATATTCACTGTTATACCAAAGGCAGGGGAAACTCTAAGGCCCCCAGGAGCCAAGAATCATAAGTAGATTTTTAAGGCCTTTTCAGGCTATTTAGGGGAATCTTTTATTTGGTCTAGTAACTAGGTAATTTACTCTTTTAGTCTGTTCTTTTGCATTTTACTTCAAATCCTGAATTTAATATTATTTCACTCAAGATGGCTAATGAGGATATTACCTCAATATTTCCAGATTTGTCCCCATTTACATCTTGTCATTTGACTATAGCTTTTAAAATGTAAGATCTGACTTTTTGAGGGTCCATTTTTTATAGAACTATTGTCACAAATATGCATTTTATCCCTAATCAGTCACAATCATTGCTGCTTAACATAAAATGTGCCAAAATTCTCATGATAGTTAATGTCAAAATAGTTCTTTATATATTGATAAGTTGCTCCTCCTCCTCTTACCCATCTGTGTTCAATGTTCTGGAAATGGATGCTTGTTATTTGCATAACAAGCAGATGTCAGTGAGCATCACTATATACAAGAGAGAAGAAAAAATATTGATATTTCATTAAATGGATGAGATGCATCTTGCTCCAGTACTGAGATACTACCTAAAATGTCAAAATACAGGCATGTTAGAGGTTATTGCTGGATTTCTGTCCTGATTATATTGAACCTGTCACTTTGCGTACCTTTGAGATTTTCTCATGAAAGATCCCATGTAAACACAGAGAATTACAAACCTTCCTTGCCAGGTCCAGATAATATAACTCATATTGGAAAAGTATTTTAGCTTTAAAGTTATTTGAAAGGAAATGTATTTGATAGCTAATTTAGAAATGTCCTTGTAAAACATAATGAAAGAAGAAATAAAAATTAATCAAGCTTTTTCTGGATTAGAACCATGACATCACTTACAGTAGACATATCCCCTAGGGAGCCATTCTAGAAACCAGGATACTGAAGAATCTGCATTAATTTAGCAGTTGAATTGGGAAAGGACAGAAGACACAACTGAGAGCTTTTTTCAGTAAGAATTTACTTGTCAATAGAACATCATTTCTGAAGTCAGGAGGACCTGCCTTAGACATTTCTAGCTGTGTGACCCAGATTGCCTCAAATAAATAAATAAAGAATTTATGTATCTAGTGAATAAAAATCTACCTTTCTTCTTGCTTCTTTCCTCTGGTCTCATCCTTTGCAAAACTTTCAGTAAAGTGACTCATTACTCTGAACATGTAAACTTATTTGTAATCCACTCTGTAAATCCACATGTAATTCCTACTTTTCTGCTCAAGAGCCTTTACTAGCTCCCTACCTAAAACCCTCACAGGGATCCTCAAACTTTTTAAATGGGGGCCAGTTCACTGTCCCTCAGACTTTTGGAGGGCTGGACTATAGTAAAAACAAAAACTTTGTTTTGTGGGCCTTTAAATAAAGAAACTTCATAGCCCTGGGTGAGAGGGATAAACGTCCTCAGCTGCTGCATCTGGCCCGTGGCCGTAGTTTGAGGACCCCTGCGTCTAGGTATTATTTTTTAAACTTGATTTTACATTTATATTTAAACATTATTTTACATTTAATTTTAAGCTTAATTTTACATTGTACTTTATTTCCCTTCATGCTTTCTACATTCCAGACTACCAATTGTTCTACAAACTCAACCAGCTATGGTCTACCTCTGAGCATTTACTCAATTCATTCCCAAGCCTGGAATGCTTGTCTTCATTTCACCATTTTTGAAATTCTTAATTTTCTCTAAACTCAGTTTCTATAACCTACAGAATTCCTCCAATTTAATAGATTCCTTTATTTTTTAAATATCCCACAGACATTTTAGAACTTCCTTTTGCCTTCTTCGCTCCCTACTTTGTACTAGTCATTTGTCTATATAGCATATCCCACTTTGGCCAAATTTAAGCTCCTAGAAAGGAGATACTATTTACCCCATTTGTCTTTGCTTCTGCAGTGGCTAGCATCTCTCACACATGCAGCCGGTGTCCAGAATGAATAGTAGTCTAGACTTAAAGTCAATCAAAAAACAAGCTTTTATTAAACACAAAGGGCCAGTCACTATGCCGAGTATTGGAGATTACCAAAAAAAAAAAAAGTCAAAAGAAACAACATGGAAACAAATATGTCAAGACAAATTATACACAATAGAAATTGGTCATAATCTCAGAAGGAAGGCATTCACATTTAGAAAGATTCAAAAGGGTTCTTACAGAAGATCAAATATTAGCTGAGATTTGAAGGAAGCCAAAGAAACTCCGAGATGGAGATGAGAGAATTGCAAGCTTAAGGAGCAGCTGGTAAAAATATTTGAAGTTAAGATATGGAATATTGTGTGTGAGGAGCAGCAAGGAGGTTGTGATCATTAGATCACAAAGAATGTTGAGTACAAGGAGTAGAGACTAAAATGGCAAGAAGGGTTATGAAGGCTTTGAATGCCAAAAAATGGTATAATATTATATCCTGAAGGTGTTAGAGGACCACTAGAGTTTATTAAACAGAGGGGCAAAATGGTCAGAGCTATACTTAAAGAAGATCAATTTGATAATTGAGGAGAGAATAGATTGGATTGGGGAGAAATTTGAGACAGAGAGAGTAGCCAAAGCAGCGTGGTGCAGCAGTCCTTGTATAGGAGGATGAGGATCCACACTAAGCTGATAATAGTTTCAAAGGAGACATAATAAGAGACGTTATGAAGATGGCAGTATAGAGTGAGATTTTGAGCATAACATTCAAAGCTGAAAGCCTGAGAGTTTGAGAAGATGGGCATATTCCTACCAATAATAGGAAAGTTAGGAAGAAGAGAGGACTTGGGGGATATAAAGTACAATTTTAGACATGAGTTTAAAAGGATAATGGGACATCTGATTCAAGAGATCTACTACACAGTCAGAGTTAGGAAGACTTCAATCCTGCTTTAGATACTCACTAGCTATAAGGCTGTGGTCAACGTTTTTCAGCAGCAAGGTGGCATGACGAACCTGAAATGAGGAAGACCTAAGTTTTAACCTGAACTTAGACACTTACTAGCTATGTGATCCCTGGGAAGCCGCCTCTGCCTCAGCTTCCTCAGATATCAATTGGAGCAATAATAGCAACTACTTCCCAGAATTGCTATGAGGTTCAGATAAGATAAAGCACTTAGCACAGTGCCAGGCACATGATAGATATGATGCTTAGTGCTTTCTCAGTTTTAGTTTCCTCATCATCCTGGAGCAGTGATAAATGTCAAAGTATGTGCAGTAGAAGCAAAACGTCTTAAAAGCCAGGCAGAGGAACTTGAAACCAATGGCTTTGAAAGGTTCTCTGGCAGTGAGTGATTGGATTCATTGGACATTGTGAGGACCAAGGCTAGAAGTCAGGAAAATAAGCTCTGTGTCTATTGAAGTGATCAAGGCATGAAGTGATTTGGAATTGGATGGATTGTACAGAGAATACAACACAGATGTTAATACTTGGAATTCTAGGAATGTACAAGTGATGAATGAATGAAAGAACTTCTAAGGTCTCTTCCACTTCTAAAACTGTGATCCTAGAATCTACACAGAAAAAAAAAAAAGGGAAAAGATTGTGAGAGCCATTTCAAAAGCACAAACAGCAGAATATAGTTTAGATATAAGAGCTATGAGAAAAAAAAACGAGGAGGAAATAATACAAACACACACAGACATAGTGCCTATTATGTGCCAGACACTTTGCTGAGTACTTGACACATATTATTTCATTTAATCTTCATAACAATGTAAAAAAGAAACTGTTATTATCTCTATTTTTAATGAGAAAAACTAAGGCAGACAGTTTAAGGTGCTTGCCTAAAACCACACAGCTAGGAAAGGTCTGACGTTAAATTTGAACTCAGAACTTCCTGATTCCAAATCTCTATCCACTGTATCATCTGAAGCAAAACTTAAAGATTTCCAGTCTCACAAATTGAAAATATGAAAGTAGCATAAACAAAAATTCAACATATCCAAAACTGAACTAATAATAATTTTCCCACAAAATCTGCCATTTATACCTCCTAGTGTAATACCAGAGAAACTGAGACAAGATAGAGATTAGAGTTTTCAATAATTTGAAAGAGAGAGATTGTGCTGGGGCCATGCTGCCCCCAGGGCTGATGTCCAAAGCATCCAGCCACTAATGTGTGCTTCCCATGAAGTATATATGCATGTGGCTTTAAGCTACCAGGGGATAGACTGAGGCAGGGGCAGAGTGAGAGCACTGAGAGTGGGAACAGACTATCAATCCAGTTCTGACAGAGTGAGGGGAGACACCAGATATTCTGATAAGTAGGGAAAGGCTGGGGTCATAAAGTCTAAGATAGAAGGTCTTTCTCCTTATCTGGATCATGGTGATTAGGAGGGAGAGGTGGTGTTGCAGGAATGAACAGAACAATTAGGAACTGAGGAAGAATAATTCAGGGAAACCAAGGCAGGACAATTTAGGGAAACTGAGTCAGGACAATAAAAGGGAACTGTGGCACAACACTAGCTTCTTTATTATATTCAAGAATATGCTATCCTCCTGTGTAGGACAGGTAGGGTGCAAGACCTCTTTCCCAATTATTAATCAGAGACATCATCAGGTACAAAGAGAAAACATTTATTTAATCCCTGAAGGAAGAGACCCAGATATACCTTGGAGCCATCCCAACTCCCGCATGTGCACCTGGAATCTGGCCAGCTTCCTGCTTGTTCAGGGTTTAAAAGCAAAAGACTCAAGCCTTCTCATTGGATAGACTAAAAGGACATAACCATCCTTGACCAATAGTTACCAATGCTGCCTACCTCCCACAGGTCATGTCACTTCCTGCAACTTCTGGTATCTCAGGATTCAAAGTTCATTCCTCCAGAGGTCAAATGACCTCCCCAGGTCCCAGTTCTGGGAACAGGGATCATGTGACTCTATACTGAGAAATCCTTCATCCTGTCAGTTCCATTCCCACCTGCTCATCCAAAGTCTTGGAAGTCAACTTTGATTCTCCTTTCTCAAATAACTGCCAAGTCCTGTTGATTTTACCGCCATGATATATTTTTACCCAATTCCCTTGATGTCTTAGGTTTGAGCCTCATTGCTTCCCACTGGAACTATAGTAATCATATCCTCACTAATCTACACATCTCTAGTCTTTATTCTCTCCAACATCTTCTCCTGATTAGCAAAATTATTTTCTTAATACAATTTTCATTCACTACTATCATTCCCCTTCTCAAAACCCCTTCAAAGGCTCTCTGCTCCCCCATTATCTATCTTTCATATTACTTCTTTTCATGTCCTTTATATTCTAGTCAGACTGGATTATTTGCTGTTATTGCAG
This sequence comes from Antechinus flavipes, assembly GCF_016432865.1. Lineage (NCBI taxonomy): Eukaryota > Metazoa > Chordata > Mammalia > Dasyuromorphia > Dasyuridae > Antechinus > Antechinus flavipes. The sequence continues at coordinate 245,906,984 of NC_067402.1, forward strand.
GATTTTCTTCTGTCTTCTCTTTGTTCATTCATTCAGGCTATTCCCTAATTCTAGAATATTCATTCTTCCTTTCTACATGTTTAATCATCCTTCTTCTTCAAAATCCAGCTCAAATGGAAGTGATCTTTCATCAAATATTTCTAGAATATTTTGTTCCTATCACATTCTGCCATATAATATGATAAACTGAATATTCATAATTTTTCCCCATTTGGTTGTTTCTTCTTAAGGGAAGGTACCATATGGTTTTTCATTTTTATATCTGCCGGTTCCCTGCAAAGAATGTGTTGTTTTTATTCAGTAATTAAAGTCATGTCCTACTCTTTGTGATTCCATTTGAGGTTTTCTTGGCAAAGTGTGGCTTGCCATTTCCTTCTCCTGCTCATTTCACAATGAGGAAACAGAGGCAAACAGGGTTAAGGGACTTGCCTAGACTCATAGCTAATATAAGTATCTAAGGCTAGATTTGAACTCATGAAGATGAGTCTTCCTGACTGCAGGTCGGGCTTTCTATCCACTTGTCCACGTAACTGCCTCCTGCAAAGAGTAAATATTATATATACATATATATATGTATATATATATATATATAAACAAATTTTGAGGTAATTTAGCAGCTTAGTGAATAGAAAGCTGCAATTGGAAAACCTGAGTGTGAATCAGGCCTCTAACATTTCCTTGCTATATGTTTCTGGACAAATCATTTAGCTCTCTTAGTTTCAAGTTCTTCATTCATAAAATGGGAAATTTGCAAAACTCACAGAACTATGGTAAAGATCAGTCCAAGCCCCTTGTAATCTAAAGATAAAAGAAGTTATCTGTCATTATTGTATTCCTTTCATGATTTGAAATGGTCCAATTGATGTTTCACATAGAAACTGATGAAGAATACTGCTTTTATGTCATTATTTATCTTTTCTATGTATTAATACTATTTCTTTGCCCTACTAGATTAAAAGCTTTTAAAAGGTCAGGGATTATGCTTTATACATCTTTGTATCTTTCCAAACCTAACAAAATGCCAGACACAATGGGTTCAATAAATGTTAATGCTAATATGTATGAGGAGGAAAGTAGGAGAAGGATTATTCCAAAGGTAATCAGAGAAAAAAACATCTTATGGATTACCTAGCAAGATATACTTAGCACCTAGCAATGCACACATTACCATATAACAAAAATATTTTTCCACATCAAATAAAGCACAACTTTGATTATTTATCACCAGATCAGATGAGACAAATTCTTCTCATTCATTCATTAATTTTATAGATATTATGATGTTATTTTGGTCCTCTTTGAGAACAAAGCACAACAACTTATAAAGATTATTAAATTTATATTGTGATCTAATCATTTTGCAAGTCACTAGGGGCAATAGAAGGATGATTTTTTAAAAAAATATATAAAACTAGAAACCAAGCTTCTGAACAGAGTCTGACAAACTGAAAGCACTCCCCAGTTCAAGATAGACCAAAAAAACTTCAAGAAAGGTCAATCTCACTGGGTTGAAAAGGGTATTCAACCCAGGTCAGATACTGGGAAAGCAGGTGAGAGGGTCTTTATCACAGCAAATCAGCAACTAAGACCTTGGTCCTGATTCAGTAGAGGAGCAAATCAATGGGGCAGCCCCCAGCTCTATCTCAGAAGACAAACTTTGGGAAACCAGGCTATTTCTTGGAAAGAGCAGCCAAATTACCCCCTACAAACACTGAGGGCCCCTGTGCTCAAAATCAAGGCTCAGAACTGCACAGGAAGCTTGGAACAATACCATTTGTACCCCAGGAGCAGAGTTCCATCTTAAAAGTTGAGAGAGAGAGAGAGAGAGAGAGAGAGAGAGAGAGAGAGGAAATACCAAAAGAAAAGGAAGGAAAATGAGCAAAAAAACAGAAAAGAACTTTGACCATAGAAAGCTACTATGGTGACAGGGAAGACCAAAACAACAACTCAAACAAGGACAGAATATCCACAGAAAAAAATCTCAAAGAGTGAGATAAATTAGTCTCAAGCCCAAAGAGGCTTCTTGGAAGTGCTCAAAAAAAGACTTCAAAAGGCAAATAAGAGAAGTAGAAGAAAAATATGAGAAAAGATGAGAGATCTGCATGAGAGAGTCAGCAGTGTGGGAAAGGAAGGAAAAAAGTTGTCTGAAAAAAATCACTCCTTAAACAATAAAATAAACCAAATGGAAAAAAGATACAAAAGATAACTGAAGAAAATCACATATTAAAAACTAGGACAGGGCAGATGGAAGCTAATGATTCTGTGAGACAGCAAGAATCAGTCAAACAAACTTAAAAAAATTTTTAAATGGAAGAAAATGTGAAATATTTCATTGACAAATAAGCTGAGCTGGAAAATAGATCCAGAAGAGAATTTAAAAATTATTGGCCTACCTAAAGGCCATGGCCAAAAAAAGAGTCTGGAAGCATTCGATAAGAGGTCATTAAGGAAAACTGCCTCAATACTCTAAAAAGGACTTATTGAAAAAATCCATCTATCTCCTCTGAAAAGAGGTCCCACAAGAAAACACCAAGGAACATTATTGCAAAACTCCAAAACTATAATATCAAGTTAAAAATACTGCAAGCTGTCAGACAAAAACAATTCCTATATCAAGGAGCAACCATCAGGATTATTCATGATCTGACAGCTTCTATAATAAAGTATTAAGGTCCTGGAATACCATATTGTGGAAGACAAAGGACCTTGAGCAAGATTTAGCATCATCTTTCAGGGGAGAAAATGAAGCTTCAGTGAAGTAAGAAACTTTCAAACATTTCTTTTGAAAAAAACAGAACTAAACAGAAATGTTAATCTATGAACACAGGACTCAAGAGAACCATAAAAAGATAAACAGGGGAAAATATATATATATTTAAATATTAAACTGTTTACATCCCTAGGTAGGGATAACATGTAGACATCCCTAGATAGATAGGAAAACAATATCTGTAACTCTTGTGAACTGTAAATATCACTAGGGCAGACAGAGGAGGGACCACATGAATTGAGGGTATATGGTTGTGAATGGTCCCTGCTGTGATTTACCAAAGGAAAAGAAAGGAGTGGGGAAAAGGAGGAAAGGGGAGGTATAATGAGACAATTAATTCACAGCAAGAGGTACTAAAAACCTATTATAATCCAGGGAGGAAAAAAAGAGGGTAATAAGTGATGTCTGAAGCTTGATCTCATCAGTTTTTGCTCTACAAGGGAGTAATTTAATCACTCAATTAGGTATAGAAATTTATCTAACTAGAAGGGTGGAAAGATTGATAAAAAAAATAAGGTAATGGGTAGAGTGGGTTAAAAAAAAACACTACTAAGAGAAGGAGAGAGAGGTGTGAAAGGAGATAAGATAATGGGTAGGTGGGTAAAAAACACATGACTAAGGACAGGGGGGAAAGAAAAAACAAATGTATATATAGGGGAGAAAATAGAATGGAGGGAAATACAGAGCTGGAAATTATAACTGTTAATGTGAATGGAATGTATTCTCCCATAAAATGAAAGCAAATAGCAGAATGGATTAAAAACCAGAATCCTATCAATATATATATATATATATATATATATATATATATATTATATATATATATATATATATATATATATATAAAACTAGTTATATGGACAGCCAGGTGGCCCAGTGGATAGAATACCAGACTCAGAGTAAGGAGAACCTATCTTTATGAGTTCAAATGTGGCCTCAGACACTTACTAGCTTTGTGATTTTGCAAAAATCCCAAAAGAAGAGTTGGACCCATAAAGAAAGTCCATTTTCCTCAACTTCAACAGGCTTTTCCTATTGTCCTATTTCTTAGGTATTTCAGTTGCTGCCACATTTCCAATATTCTTAGGAAATTCAAAGATGAAGCATCTAGGTGATACAGTGGATTAAGCCCTGGAACCAAGAAAAAAAACAGAGTTCAAATTCAGTTTAATCTCTGCCTCAAGCTCATCATCTGTAAAATGGTGATAGTAATAGCACCTATGTCCTAGAGTTGATATGAAAATAAAATAAGATATTTAGAAAGCAAACCTTGAAGCAACACATAAATACTACCTAAATGTTTTCCAAAATGTTCCTCTAACACAAAATGTACAGGTATTCAAGATCTGCTTGCTAAAATTTTTGTGACTAATGTTGATCAATAAACATTTATTCTTGTGATGGGCAAGGCATTATGCTTCTGTGGGGGGAGAGAAAGATGAATAAGAAATTATCTTTTCCCTTGAGAAGTTTAGTAAAGGAAATAAAATGGATATGATATTTACAGAAGATGAACAAGCAAAACCTGTTGGAGAGAACAATGCTTGGGAAAAAATGGAAATTGAGTTGGGTCTTAAAGAATGAAGAGGGTTTCAGTGGAAATTTGAAGGAAAGGACATTTTTCAAGACAGGCAGAGAAGCAGAAAGGACATCGTGTCTCAGTAGTGGCAACTTATCTAATCTATCTAGAGTATTGGCATTGTTGTGCCAACAAGGAGGTAAAACTGACTAGACATGTAAGTTGAAAGAAAACTATCTGTTGAAGATGGCCCCAAGATTTTTACTTAGGGTTTTAGATTGTTTGTGGTGTCCCTGTTAGAGATGGGGAAATTCCAAAAAGGGGCGGGTATTGAAAGGGAAAAAAGATATTGTTCACGTGGATTTTAATACGGCTAATCTTAGTGGTCTAAATCTAGGTATACTGGCTTAGGACTTGCAAGATGAATGAAAAGCATAGTAGTCTTGATGGGGTTAAATGTTAGAAGATCTTGAATGACCTAGAACTCCGCATCTATATCCTAACTTGGAGCCAGGCTCTCCTAATTGGTGAGAGTTCTCCATGACTAGGCAATCTCAGATGCTTCCACAATGAATCTTGTTTGCCATCCTGCCCTATTATCTCACACATAAGTTCCCTCTATTCCCTTCTACCTCTGATCCTGAGAATAATAATTTAGTGATCACTGCCATTTCTGGGGAAAGGTGATTCACTGTCACCCTGTGACTGTGGTAATCACCATTCCTGTGATTTTCCCAAACCAAAACATCACATTCTTGGTCATCATTCTTTTACCTGTGTCGCTTTCCATCATTTAGCACACCACCTAATAAAAAGTTGACAATAAATGCTTGACTTGCTTGTTGGTGTTTCTTCTTTAAGAATGTGGGCTACTTGAGGTCAGAATCTTTCTGAATTTTTATATTTATATACCAAGATTTAGTACAGGCATATGTAAGTATTTAATAAATGCTTTTTAATTCATGTAAATGGCACACTAATGAGTAAGAAAATTGTCTAAAGTCAGTGGGAGGCATTGAAGGGTTGAGGGCAGGAGAATGAAATGATCTGAGCTGTACTTTGGGAAATTTCCACTGCTTTCAATGTCTAACATAGATCGGAGAGGTGAGAGAGTAGAAGCATGGCAAGTGGCTGGGAGGATAATCTAGGGGAGAAGTAATGAGGCTCTGAATTAGAGGTAGGGAAAATGCATCTTTAAGAACTATAAATCTACATCCACACCTGATTACTTCCCAAAAGAACCACAGTCTGGATATTTTTCTACTCAAGATTTTATAACCTAGCTTCAAAAACAGTTAATTATACAGGAAATTCTCTTTGCATTTTGAATATTCTTTAAACAAATTCAATAAAATTCAAAATTCAAAAACAAATTTGGGGTTCAATATCATTTTTTAAAAAATGAAACTTTTAACAAAAGTCAGAAAATTACTTACAATATTATATCAAGCCCTTTAATTTCCCTTCAAGAAGCAATGACTGGACTAACTCTTGGAGTGGTATAATCCTATCTCTCCAGCTCTTTTTAATAAATAATTTTCCTATGCTTCTACTATCTATTTTCTTTTATGAACTTGTAAAATTGATTCATTTTTGTCCTGCATAATTTAAAAGTCTTTTATCTTGCTCTTTAGAAAACTCTTACACAGGTTTGATAAGGAGAATAAATAATATCATACAGAATGATAGTTCATCGTTAAAATGCTATTATCTCTAATAATATACTGTATGTTTTGGTCACATATTACAAGGCTGAGGAACAACATGGCATAATAATTAGAGAGTTGACATCAAAACTAGGAAGGATTAGTTTTAAATTCCTTAATTCTAACATATGCTAGCTGTGTGACCCTAAGCAAGTCATTTAACCTCTTAGTGCCCTAAACAATAATCTATGGCCATTCGTAGTAGTAAACAGCCAAATCTGTTTCAGTAGAAAGATTCTTGGACATCTTGATGGTGCAGTGGATAGAGTACCAAGTCTGAAGTTAAAAAGATTCATCTTCCTGAGTTCAAGCTGTCTTCAGACATTCACTAGCCATGTGACTCTGGATAAGCCACTTAACCTGGTTTGCCTCAGTTTCTTCATTTGGAAAATGATGTGAAGAAGAAAATGGCAAATCATTACAATATCTTTGCCTAAAAGAAAATCCAAATGGGGTCAGAAAGAGTTAGACACAAATGAGACAACTAAAGTTCTACACTCAATTCTTAAATGACTTTTTAGAAAATCATTTTGTTTCAATCTTATCCTGGAAAAATCCAGTTATTCATTCTTGTTATTTTTAATAACTGAAGCTTAGATAGTATGTTCACAATTACAAATGTTTCTGTTATTGATTTTAAAATAAATATTTAGCATAATTGTCTATGAGATCTATAGGAATATAAATTTCTTGAGGGTAAAAATTATTTCACTTTTATCCATGTTTATGTCTAGCACCCAAAACATAATAGGTATTTAATAAATATTGATAGGTTGATTGTTAAAATATATATATATATATTATCTATTGAAATATGACAAAATATAATCAAAATAAGATGCTTTCATAATACTATATTTTATTTGAAAGATAACATATTGTCATGGTTAGAGAGCTGATCTCCAAATTAGAAGGATTCAAGTTTAAATCTCTTATTTCTGATATACTCCCTGTGTGACTCTGCACAAGTCACTAAATCTTTCACTCAGTATAACTCTCTAATTTACAGTGGTAAAGGGAATCTCTCACCAGGAATTCCCTATACCAGCTCAATCATAGTCTTGTACTTAAGAGAAAGAGGGAAAGGAATAAGCATTTGTATAGCATCTACTATGTACCAAGCACTATGTTAAGCACTTTAGTCATTTGAACTCTGTAATGTAGATACTATTTTATTCCCATTTTACAGATGAGGAAACTGAGGTAAACCGAGGTTAAGTGACTTGTCTGGGATCACATAATTAATATCTAAGACTGGGTATGAGTTCAAATCTTCCTGATTCCAGGCCCAGAACTCTATTCATTGAGACATTTAGCTGTCTAGTACAAAAGTACACGTTAACACACACTTTTGTTGTTCGGTCCTTTCAATCATGTGCAACTCTTCACGATCACATTTGGGATTTTCTTGGCAAAATACTTATCATTTCCATCTTTAGCTCATTTTACAAATGAGGAAACTGAGGCAAAAAGGCATAAATAACTTGCCCAGAGTCATATAACTGGTAAATATCTGAGAATGGATTTGAATTCAAGATCATGCTCTATCCACTGAACCACATATTTGCCTACTGTGCCACCTAGCTGTCTATAGACATAGAGTTATTTGTGTTATAATTGTTATATAAATTGCTATATAAAGTTATATAAAATGTAATTAAGAAATATGCAATGTACATGTACATATGTAAACATTAACACTTTAAAAAAATAAATTCTAATTATAAACTTTGTAGTTAAATGATTTCAAGGTTATTGCAGATCTAATTAACTGTATCCCTTTATTGTGCTTTTTTCTCTTTCAGTGCCGCCGTGGGCCTTAATAGCCATAGCCATAGTGGCAGTTCTCTTAATCCTGACCTGCTGCTTTTGTATCTGTAAGAAATGTTTATTCAAGAAGAAGAACAAGAAGAAGGGAAAGGAAAAGGGTGGGAAAAATGCCATAAACATGAAAGATGTAAAAGACTTAGGGAAGACCATGAAAGATCAGGTAATGTGATCATTACATTGGGTGCCTTTCAATGTAGGTTTTTAATGATTGATAGGAGTTGGGGGTGATCGGGGTTCTTTGGGGAGTTTATATCTGCATGGTGGGAAAAAATATTTCATTATTCCTATTTAAGTATTAACTTCCTAGGTAATCTTAGCTAAAACATTTTAATTTGAACTCTTTTGTGTCCTTTAATCAGCTTTTCTTTGTATAATATTAAAAATTTAAATTTTATATTATAAATATAGAAGTACTATAACTAGGAGTGGGCAATCATGACTCTTCCCTGAGGCAGCTGGATTTAGAGGGTATCAGACTTAGAAGATGCTAATTGCTTTGATAGTCTCTTCATAGCAAAGAAACAGTAGGGCTTAACACTTTAATATCAGGAATAACGTAATGAGAGTACACCAAAGGACAGATTCAAATGAGTTCTTCAGTTCTCTCCCCTCCAGAAATATTAAATCATCCTTCTTCCCTCACCAGTACCACTCACCTGAGAATGTACTCCATTTTATATGCCCAAGTATCTTTTGGTGCTTGCCCCAAATGCAAAAATTCATACTTGTATCTCTGTTTATTTCAGAGGAATATAATTTTATATAATGTATTACATGTACTATAGATGATATATTATTATATAACAATATTATTATAATCTAAGATTTCCCAAAGAGTATTATAGCAAAGAAACATGTGAATACTGAGTGGAAGTCTCTGAATTAACCAATTTAAGTTTCCTAAATCATGTTCTTTTCTAGACAAGAAACATATATTGATTGCTTCAAAAACATTCCAAGAGGGGAGGAAATGAGAGAGGCAAAGAAAAAATATTCTGATCCTCTATTCTCTTTCAACTTGTTTATATTTAGAAGTCCTATATGGACACATGTTTGTTTTCATAAGCAATTTGGTCAAGTATAACATAACAAGAGCAAAATATTCACTCCTTCCAATTTGCTATATAGCCTTGTGATCATAGGTATAAGAAATTGGCACCCTTACTAGAGTCATCTGCAAGAAACATCTACCATCTTATGGATAATGAACCCTCAAGGACACTTTTTGTGATTAATGTCTAATTTACTTACCCACCTCTCTCTTACTTTCACAGAATAATAGATATTTAATCAGTTTATACTCCTTTTGATATCATCACCCATCTATTCCTCCACACATTTACATACCCCCTTTCTCTCCTTACACTTTTCAGTATAGCAGAATGTTTTTTCCCGGTTCCTTTCCTGTTCCCTACCTCCCCTCAATTTTCCTAAGGGTTTTTATTTTAAGAAACCAGATGGAAACCGAGAAGTTAAAAACAACAAACTTGAGAAAATTACAAAGATACAAGAAATACTTTAAAACTCCATCAAAGATTTAGATCTAAAGGAGACTTGGTCTTGTAGCCCAACCCACTCATTTTACAGTTGAGGAAAGTGAGTTCTAGAAGCTAAATCACTTATCTAAAATTACACAAATAATAAGTAACTTATCAATACTTAAACCAAGTTCTTCTGACTCCAAATGCATTCTTTCCAATGAATCACAATTACCTTTCCTAATAGTTGTTCTGCCTTGGAATATCACCATTTTATATGATCTTTCCTAACTTCTGACCTTGTCCTCATTGTTAAGGGCTTTTATCATATTTTTTGATCTCTCCGACCTCCCAATTCCTAGTCTACCCTTTTCTTTCTCTTTTTCTGCAGAGGAATTGGATTTGCTGGAAAAGAAATTAGATTTACTTATGCAATTTAAAAGGACTTTAGAGATCATGTAGCTCTCAGCCCTTCATTTCACAGAGGAGAAAACTCTTAGACCTGAAGAGGTGACTAATATAATCTGCTTAAGATCACAGAGGGTAATGGCAGATTTGGAATTTGAACTCAAGTCTTCTCAATATAAATCCAAAGATTTATCTAAAGATATTCTTTGTATTATATCATGCTGTTCCTTATCTTAAGAAGAAAACTCCATCCTTTTAGTCTAAACTTTAATATCACCCTTCCACCATCTTGATAGCTCATGCAAATTGGAAAGACTGAGATATTCCTTTGGTTTTGCTCCACAGATCTTAATTATTAAAAACATATAAAATTGAATTAAAAACTAATGACAAACATGGAAAACAATTGATAGCCTTCTTTCTTCTATATTGGTCTCAATAAATTTTTCACTGATAAGAATTAGTGATGACTTGAAAACACATATTTTCTTTGCTAATAAGATACTACATTATTGATTCTACTTTTAGGATAAGCCAGTCTTATCTGGAAGAGAGAGTGAGGCTGACAACTTTGTACAATTCTGCCTTTTAAATCTAGTTCACTCATGACTAAAGACATTACCTATGATGTCATTTGACTTCTTGGAAAAGATAGGACAAAACAATATTAGAATAAGCAGTGGAAAATCATGTATTCATTTAAAAGGGAGAGTTTGAGTTTCAAGATAAAGGATGAAAATTAAAGCTCAATTTCTGTATTTACTTTATTTGGGATCATTAGATTCTATAAAAACTGTTAGACAAATGACTACAGAGAACTAATGTGAATATTGTGTTTGAGTTTGGATTTGGTAGTTAATTGGAGTTAATTGGTAGTTAATTTGGAGTTAATTGAACATCATCTTAGCTTTGACCAAAGTCTAAAAAATTAAGCATCAGTTTATATTCCTTTTTTTAGGGTAAAATATTTTCAAAGAATTTAATTTACATGAAATTTACCACTGAAAAATAAAAATAATTTTTGTCAACTATTTGCTACTTTAAAATTTCAAATACATTATATCCAGAAAACAATGTAAAGTTCCTGATTTTATTTCCTATCAACTACTACCCTTATATATAGTTATTAAAGAATCTGTCCTGTAGTGTTATTGACTAAATTCTTAAATTTTTAAATGTTTGTTTCCTTTTCAGAGAGCAGTTTGTATATTATTAACCTTTCCATTTTGTTTGCGCCCAGAACTCTTTTTTCCTTCTCCTTTAAAAAAAAAAATCCTTCTTTTGGAGATATAGTTTTAGTTAAAAGCTATTAAAAATGCAGTTAACTATTTGCTCAGTTGCCACCTCTTCCTCCCCCCATATCCTTTTGCCATGCTATCCTTTTAAATGCCTGAATATATGTCCAAAAGATTTATGTACATAAAGGGTTAAATTTTCTGGTAATTTTTAATCGTGGCACCAGAGTCCAAGATCATGGATTCAGTTAAGTTTCAGGTCCATCTCTGCTCAGGGACTTTGCTTCAGGTAATGTGATGGGAAAAAATGACATTTTAAATCCCATCCTACTTTATTTAAACACTTTCTGTTGTAAACAGTACTTAGCACAGAATTTTTAAAAACTTTTTATAAGATTACATGTAAAATATTCTCTTACATGTATATGGACTGAAATATGTTTAGATTAATTTTTAATTAGGATTGAAAGGACATTAACAATGAAAATATGGTGTCTTGGATTCTCACTGACTGAAATATTCAAATGTGATCATCTCTCTGTATCGTGGAAATTATAATTAATCAAACTGAATGATACTAAATTATAGCAACTCAAACATTTATTCTTAGGACAAGTGATTCGTACTTTTGAGAGCAATCCTTGTGGACTTTGTTCTGTATTATGTAAAGCTGTTTCTAATAGTAGAGGAAGTGGTGTTTATTACCTTTATTATGACCTGGACAAATGACTATGATCTCAGTACACACAATCTTGGAAGCACCAATCCTTAATCTCATACTTCTGGAGGGAAATGGGATTAACAATAATCATTAATCCTAATTATCCCATTTATTGCCATCTGAGGAATATTAAACAATAGAATGAAATCTTAGAAAAATACCTTCGAATCTCAGATATTCAGAATGTTTGTGTATCTTTGATGACATTGAATTTTAACTATAACTCATTTATAATTTATAGCCAATTGAATTACAGTATGGAAGACAGTTTAGTAAATGAAAATAGGCCCTATTAAAATCTTTTCTATCTGCAAGTGCTTGCAATACTTTTGACAAGGAAAAATGACTGATAACAGATTCATTATGCATTTTTTAGGGAGGATGGCAGTAGAAGCCTGGATAAAATGTTCAGTCTTTTAGAAGGCATTATATAACACCAATTATCAGTGCAGAAACTTAAAAAAACAGGGGGCAAAAAGAATTAGCAGTAACTTTTACAACCTTGGTAGATTTGGGGGGAGGCATATTTGAAAGTCAGTATAACGAGATAGAAATCAGCTTGTGGGACTAGGAACACCTAAATTCAAGTCCTATCTCTTATACCTTCTGCCTTTGTCACCCTGGGAAAATTATTATAACTCCCATAATTGAAGAAAAGATGACAGTCTACATTGGTGTTTCCTCATCCAGAAAACCTCTAATGCCAATGAAATCAAAGGTCCCATTCCTATGCTTTTTTGAACATAGAGTACTTTAATGTATTCAAAGTTACACAGCTGTAACAATGATACAGCATGCCATGTGGTTTTCATACTTCTGAAATGACCCCAAAACAAGAGTCATTTAAAGAGACTACAATTCTCCATGTTTATTAAAAAAAAATCATCAATCATAGCATAATCTCTGAATTCTTCCCAACATCATTGCCTTTTTTCCCCTCCCTAATCATTCAAGGAAATGGAATTTGCAAAGTTCAAGAATATCATATATTTGATGAAACTATCCACATGTCCTTTCTCACCCTCTTTCCCTCCTTCCCCCCCCCTTTCACACATACACTCTCTCTCTCTCTCTCTCCTCTCTCTCTCTCTCTCTCTCTTTCTCTCTCTCTCTCTCTCTCTTTCTCTCTCTCTCTCTCTCTCTCTCTCTCTCTCTCTCTCTCTCTCTCTCTCTCTCTCTCTCTCTCTTTCTCTCTCTCTCTCTCTCTCTCTCTCTCTCTCTCTCTCTCTCTCTCTCTCTCTCTCTCTCTCTCTCCCTTCATCTCCTCTTCCCCCAAATAGTTCCAATAAGATTTGGTGAGAGTACAAGACCCTCTGGATCCTAGACATACAGCACACAACATAAATTTTATAGGCAAATTTTTGACCTCCAAATTTAAAGACCCCAAAATACCAATACAAGTACCCAAATGATATTTGTGGGAAAAAGTCATTTCTCTGTGGTTTTTTTTCCTGATGTTTGTGTGTGGATGTTTTAATTTTTTTTTTTTCCCTCCTTATGTCCTCCTTATCTGTGTTGTGTCTCATGACTGTTCTGGATTTTCACCTGCGGTAGGTTTATTTTGCTCTTTAGACACACCTAGTCAAAAGCTCTGATATATTTAGCTCTTTAGCAGCTGGGGCTCCTCAAATGAGATTTTAAAATGGAGTTCTGACACATATCAAAAGGCTGAACTAAATTGATTTTTCCTCCCAAAGATAAAGGGTTTTTATTTTCATTACTAACATATCAAATTGAGAAGTACTAGGAAGCTCAAGTTTAAAACTGGCAAGCACAAACAGGAAATTTATTTGGTTGCACTTCCTTTGGTTAATCATGTCTCATCAGATCTGTGTCCAAAGAATGACATTTGAGAAGCAACTTGTTAGGGGTTAGAGAGTTTACCTAGAGGCTCTCACACATACTGATTGTATGGCCCTGGACAAATCACTTTACCTCTCAATGCCTTTGACTATAAGATGTAGAATGAGTATTAATTTGCCACTGAAAGGGGGAGTTTCTCGGTGCTCCCAATACTGATGAAATAATAGGTTCAGGTAAAAAAAAAAACTCAATACCAATAACTGTGAACAAATGTGCTCTCTTAAGGTGATAAGATGATTGTTATGAGAATCATTTTGTGGTCATTCGATAAATGCACTCTGAATAGTACATTTTAAAGAGGTGTCTTGTCTCCCCATCACGATTTTTTCTGTAGGGCTTTATCAAAATCTCAGCTACTAGGTCTACCAGCTTTCTCTCCCATATTTTTTTTTCCCATGTCAGAAAAAAAGTGCCACTCTAGAGATACCATAATAACTGCTGGTTTAATGGGTCTGAATTTAATGTATTGGTACAGAAAATTTCTTGCTTAAATGCAGCCTTTGGGAAAGGACTAGACTTAATCACTTCAATGAGGAACAGAGGCTCTGAAAAAAATTATCAAAAAAAATTTAGCCTTATTTCATGCAGAATAATTACAGAGATGATTCTGTATCTTTTATTGGGTCACAAGCCACTTAGGGAGAGAAAGATTTAATATCTCAGACCTTTTGAATTGGAATGGACTAAAACATGCTATATAAATTGTCAGTTGTTAGAGAGGGATTTTCATAATTTATTTTAATCCATCAGAAAGTATGTGTATTTTTTAATTATATGGAGGGAAAAAACTGTACAGATTGCTTTTTACCCAGAAACAGACATTGAACAGCATGCTATTATTATTATAAAAATAGAAATCTTTCAGGGAGGTAATTTCCCTCCCTGCAGTTTTCTAAGCACATCAAGTGTGACAAGTGTGATAGCCATCTGTAAAGTAAAGTCTTTAAGAAGTCCATGCAATTCCTGCTACATGTAATCCTCTGGCAAGACCCTAGGTCAGTGGTTCTCAAACTCTTTTTCTCAGTATCTTTACGGTATTAACAACTATTTAGAATATGTCAAAGAATTTTTGTTTATATGGGTTACATAATAGATATTTATCATAAATAGAAAAAAAACTAATTTTGAATTTGTAGACCCTCTGAAAGGATTTCAGAGATCCTCCAGGATTCACTGCACCACACTTTGAGAACCACTGCTAGGTCATTCCTTAGTATAGGGTTAGTACCTGTGTTCTTTCATGACTCAAGAAGTTAAAATTTGAAGGAAAACATCAAAATAATAGTGGTATTTTTTGCCTTTGGCTATTTTAAGCAAGTAAATCCCAGATATTAAAATTCTAGACATGTCCATCAGTCAACATTTCAATGGTTGAAGAAAAAGGTTGAATATACATTAGACTCTCAAATAGAATGCTGGAAAGCTAAGAAAAATTTAGAAATGGTTTTACTGTGAAATCAGCACTGGCTATTCTCAATAATAACTGAGAAAATAGAATCCTGTCTATTCTCCATAATAATTCCTAAGAGTTTTCAAGAAGGAAGGCAGGAGGTGAGTCTTTAACTATATTTCAATATTCTGTCTCTGTAACTTATTCACAGGTCCTTATCTACTATGACACTGCAATTTAAAGCCTTGGGTCAATATGACAGCTAAGCATGGGAAAATTTTACTTTTCTGTGTGCTACTTATAAAGGAAGAGTGATTACTTTTGACTCTTCTATCACCCAAACTTTTTACTCATAGCTTCTGGAAGATTCCAGAAAGTTCTGAAGTATATTGTGAACAGTCTCCCAAAGAAGAAAGTAACAAGAATATTCATCTCTATTGAAAAAATGACATTCATTAATAAGAAACATGGAAAAGCAATGATATATATGCATTTTATCCTTTAATGAAAAGAGTGAAATACTGGTTTTGAGATCAGAGGAACTGGATTCTAATACTAACACTGTTACTACTGATCTTCCAGAAGGCATTTCACCTCTGTGGCCGGTCTCTTTTTCAGTTCTAGAGCTATGATTCTCGGCATTCTTTTTATGCTAATTAGGAAAATTGGTTAATTTGAATGCTCATCTTATCACTTTCTTGATATATTTTGATAAAACAAGGAAAAGTGCCTATAATAAGTTTCCAAGAAGAAAACTGCTTCCTAGTATCATGTTTTATGATGCATCTCCATATCAAAAAATCTTTAATTCTGCAGCATTGACTTTCTGACAGTACAGCCAAGTAACTTAATTCCTGAGTTTTTACATACAATTTTACTGAAGGTACAGTCATTTCCAATCCAGTCAAAATAACAAGTGTACTTCTCACATTTCTGAAATGAACAGACCCTTGAATCAATTTAATTCAACCAAGCTTTTGATGGCACTGTTAGGAAAGCAATATGGAAGTGGTTTTCTCAGGACTTGCATTTGCTGATGGCATGGTATTGCCTCTTTTTCTATTCCCATTACAGACATGTGTATGAAACTTTTAGAATCGTAATTTTCTAACAACTCAACATCTATGGCACTGCCTTTGCACAAAGAATAATATTGTAGAAGTCTATGACTTTCTTATTATAGAAATGCCTTTACTGCATGAAGAATGACATTTGACTTTTTTTTTAGTTTCTTTAAGTGGAATGGGATGTGACTTGATCTAGCTAATAGCATGTTTATCCACATTTGCCTCTATAAGAAGTGATTGGATTAGAACAGACTTTTCAGCATCAAGCTGATATTTTCTTTGTACTTCAGCCTTTGCAACAGTTGAAAATTATTTGCTTGTGATAGTCTGAAGGCTTCTTTTGCTTCCTTCTTGCTTGCTGATTAATAAGAAACTAAATTTGTGCACAGATGAAATAGAAAATATCTGTAAGTATATAGGAATGTGTGTCAGACCAACTGAGACTCCAGGCAGCTTTGCACTGACTTTTAATGGCTTGGGGGTAGAACATCAGGAAACATAACCTCACTTGTATCTTCATGAAAAGAGAACTGATTTCCCATTTCCCTCCTTATAGGCCCTCAAGGATGATGATGCCGAAACTGGCTTGACTGATGGGGAGGAAAAAGAAGAACCAAAAGAAGAAGAAAAACTAGGGAAACTCCAATATTCATTGGATTACGATTTCCAAAACAATCAGGTTTGAGAAAAAAAAAATTTCCAATTCTTTCCCGTTTTCTAGGTAGCTGAGTAAAAGTTGATAATGGGTTGTTTATGACAGATCATAATAATAACTAGATTTTGTAAAGGTTTTAATAGACAGATTGGTGGCATATTTGGAGTTAGGAAAACTTGAGTTCAAATCCCAGCCTCAGATACTTCATAGCTGTGTGATTTGGGCAAGTCACTTAATACCTTTTGTTTCAATGTCCTTACCTATAAAAAATAAAGATTATAATAGTATACCTATTGGGGATGTTATGAGGATCAAAAGAGAATAAAATGTAAAGTGCTTAACACAGTGACTGGCAAATATATTACTACCTCCTCCCCCCATCTGTCTCTCTCTAATTAACTTTCTAACTCTAGGCCCAACTACCCCAGAGAAATGTATAAGAAAAATAGGAAAATAAAACATGATTTCCATTCACAAATCAAGTGTCCCTTCATCTCCTTAAATATCTCCTTCTCAGCAGCCCTTGTCAATTCTATAACCTCAATAAAAGTATTTTTTTTCACTTTCTGACATGATGAAAATAAGAAAGAAATTTCATCAGATAGATTTTGATGTTCTATCAAAGTAAACAAAGATTAACTGAGTTTTTATTATAATAGAAAGAGCCACTGGCTTTAGAATCAGAAGACTTGGATTTAAATTCTGTCTCTGAAACTAACTCTCTCCATGATCTCAGGCAAATTATTTCAACTTCTGGGACCTCCTCATCTGTAAAAGATTATAGTTGGACTCAATTCCTCTGATCCCTTCCAGCTCTGGATCTATGAATCTATGAAACAATGTGCAAGGCCTAATGTTAGGTGTTGTGAGAGATGATGATGAGCAAAATATAGTCCTTGCCTTTTAAAAACTCAAAAATCTAATTGCAACTATCAACCAATAATCACTAAACATTTATTAAGTACCTAGTATGTGCCAGACATTCTACTGAGAGGTGGGTTATGTAGAGATAGGCAAAAAGTTGATAAATAAGAAGTAGAATGTGATAATTACTTAGAGATTTTTTTAAGTACTATAGGAGTTCAAAGGAGGGACAACTCACATGGAGTCTAATAGAGTAGAAATTCATCACCAAAATGAACCATATTACAAAATGGCTCCCTATCCTACATATTCCCCTTTTGCTTCTATAATGTCAATGATAGAATGGTAAACAAGGTACAGGGATCCTAAAAATCTCCCAATTCTTAGACTGGATGGAACTGTTGGCCTTGTTACTGTGAAATCTCTTGGTCCCATAACCAAGTTGAGATACCAACTGAAGGGACTTTACCATAGTTCTTAATTTTCTCCATCAGAGTCTGAGGGGGAAAAGTTACCAAGGTAGTAATGGTAGTTTTTTAATTTATCTGGAACTTCTTGTCCTTTGTCACTCCCTCAAGGTACCTGGTTACTTCATCTAAGTTGGCTTACATGCCCTATGCATGGCAGTTAATTGAGCTAGAAGGATGACCAGGAGTCAGGCAAGGGACAAAACTGTTAAAGTCCTCAAGGATTTTAAAGAGAGAAATATTGTAAAAGAATAAAAAAGCTAGAAGATTATGATTCTGTCGGGAAAAAAATGAAAACAACAGTTACTAAGAAGATATAAGCAACTACTACTATTATTTCTATAAAAAAATTATACACTATTTAATATTGAGGATCCTTGATGTAAACATTAGATAAGATCATTTTAGCATAGATTTAGAGATGTAATAAACCTTAGAAAAGACTAAAAGAAGACAGAAGATACTTCTCTAAATTGTACCTCTGGTTCTTGAAAGATAAAGAAGATTATATCCAACTTCACAGACTTAGTAAGGCTTTTGCCAAACTTATAATAAATGCTATTGCTTTTTCTGAAAGGAGTATAAGATTATTTCAACTGAATGCATCAGCTAAATCTGAAGCTGAAAAAGATGGATACTATAACTGCTCACAGGAATAGCTTAAAAGTGGACCATGAAGGAATTAGTTCAGCAGGTTAACTCATGCAGTTGAGACACTATGTCTAGTGAGGTATTAATATAGCACAGCATGTTTCATTTCAGCTTAGCAAAAATTTAAAAATCACATATTCAGTATAAAAGTTATGCCCATCAAGAAACTTTTTGAGACAGAAAGAGGATTGTGAGTTTCACTGGCCATATTTCCTATGTGTGTACCTTAGTGTGTGCTCACTCTGCCCATGGATTCTTTATGGAGAGTAATAGAATGTGATTCAAGTATATAGGAATAATATTAAGTAATTATTATGTGGTTGATATGCATCTTCAGTAAATGTTTTGAGTAGCTGATTTATTAATGGGAAATAAACCAATGTGGATTCAGGAAATAGAAGCAATAGTCATCCATCGTTATTATATCTAGAACCCTGTGAGAACTGATCATCCTCTGGGTAAACTACTCCCTTACAGTGTGAAGTCAGGTTGAGGGGAAATGAGCTATACTAGAAAAATCAAAATTTTTAATATACCCATTTGATTCTAATTTTTCATTTTAGTGAAAATAAAAACTGCTATTTCACATTAATTATTCACATTTTGGTTGCTTCTTGTGATAGATTTACATTAGGTTATAAGTAGCATGTTAAAGAATTATATTTATAGAAAATAAAGTTTTCTAATTTTTTTTTCCATGTTTGCACTCTAATGAAAGCACATTTCCTCATACAAAAAAATAGATAGATAAATAGATGAATGAGAAAAGAAGAGAAGTAGGGAGAAAGAGATGGAGAAAGAGGAGAAAAATGAAAATAGGATGGAGGAGAGAGAAAGGGAGAGAATGAAAATCAATATAGGGACATAATCTGAGATTCTACCTGATGAAATATTTGGTGTTTTATACAAAGTTTTCTGCAATTTGATTTATCATTTAAATAATTGACATTCAGTAAGGAGAAAATAATAAAAAAAAAATTTAAAAATCTAAAAATTGTATTCTATTTTAAAAATGTATATTCTTGCTTAAGAAAAATGGTGGGCTTCATTAGAATGCCATTTTAGCTCACTATTTCACCAAGAAGAAAAATAGATTACACTTCTTTCTTGGACAGGTGCCTGAGAAAGACAAAAAACGGATAACTTTACATTTTCAAAAACAGCAATGTTGTGGGTTTGATTTCTCAGGAGTTAAAAGTGTTTGATTTGTGAAACAAATGACTTCCTGATTGTGCAGATTGCTAGCTAAATAGTCGATACAAAATACTGCATAACAGTATGAAAAGAAATGGATCCTTTGTTGTTTTCCTGATACACATTTAAAAACCTCGTCAACTTGTATGTATTGCTTCTAGCATCTCCTTTCCTATCTAAATCTTTATGCCCTTGTGACTAAAATGATGTGCTGATGTTGCAAAAGGCAAAGAAAGCAATAAAAAAGAAAATCTATTATCTCATATCCATTGGCTGCATCAGGTTAGAATAGCAGTTGCGTCACACTAACCTCATCCCACTAAGAGCAGAGAGGTTCAGTTGTGTACAAAACAATTGATCTAGGGTTTTGTTGTGTAGGAAGTGAATTGTTTTGCTTTTATCTCAATGAGCTAAAACTCATGTATCAAGTTTTTTTTTTTTTTTACTCTTGAAAGAATAAAGCTCTGTGGTAGATCCAGATCCTATAGTTTTATTTTTGAACTTTTACACTCCTAGAATAACAGATGGGAGATGCTTTAGTTAGACTCTTTGATGGTAAGACAAATAAAAGGACCTATCCATGACTGTTTTCGCTTTCTCTCCATTGGGGGACAATGACCAAAGTAAATAATCAGGAAAACGCCCATCAGTGGAGAAACAAACTTGAAGATGACCAAAAAGATTATTTGTATATTTAGTTAAAAATAAAAATCTTTGTCATTTTGACATTAGAAAACACATCAGTATTCATTTTGCTATACAGAGCTAAAATTACAACACTAAGATATGTATCATAAATGAGAGAACAGGAAGAAATTTTAGAAATCATATTCAGGGTTGCTTATCTGACTGTGAACTTCTTTTTAACATTTTTGATGACTACATTTCAATATAATCAGCTTTCTTAATAATTCCAATAATAATAATTCTTAATAATTGAATTATGTCCTTCAAAAAAATAGTATTTTGAGAAGACATCCAAAGGCTTCACCAGATTGTCAAAGGGGTCACAATTTTAAAAACTGCTCAAAAACTGCCTGATCTGGTCCAACTCTCTTTTTATAGGTGAAAAAGAGGTGCCTCTGATAAGTGATGTACATCATTAATAAACTTAATACACATTAATACACTCAAGATTCAAGTTTACCTCTTTTGATTTCTTTCACACAAATATGTTTCCTCTCTCATTTAGTTTCACCCATCAAAAAGATAATATTAATTATGCTCTAGCTAAAATGAATTACTCCCAGATGTTTGTACCAAAGTGAAGGTCAAATGTGAAGGACACTAGATGATTTAATTTTCTCATTCAAAATGCTCCCCATTTTCTAAGAAATTTATATTTAACTGATTGAAGGGGGATGCTTTAGAATAGAAACTGCTAAGATATAATTATAGATGTATGGTTGTTTAACAATGTATTTCCATCTACAAATCATGCCCTTCAAAGAAAAATAATGCACAAGGGCTTTTAGCAAGTGGAAAGTTATTTGATTGCAATTCTTTTGCAAATATGAATTCCATATTTAACTGTAATCAGCAGCCCTTTAAAAGCCTCTTTTGTGCTCAAAACCAGGCTTCCTAGAGCTAGCATCTGCCATAATTGGTTTTCTGAAGCCTATAGCATCTCTTCATTTGCCTTCTCCAGTTCAGGTTCCTGCAGGGATGAAAGTTTATTAAAAGAGAGCAACAAGCAAAAAAATTTAAAAAGTGAAGGAGGAAGAATAGTAGAAAATGGTGCATTTATAAATAAACCAACCCCTCCCAAAATGGCTACTTAATGAATTTATCTGACTTTGGGGTTTTTTTCCCTCTTTCTCTTAGCTCATGGTAGGCATCATCCAAGCTGCTGAGCTTCCTGCCTTAGATATGGGTGGCACATCAGATCCCTATGTGAAAGTGTTCCTGTTGCCTGATAAAAAGAAGAAATTTGAGACAAAAGTCCACAGGAAGACTCTCAATCCTGTCTTCAATGAACAGTTTACTTTCAAGGTATTTTTAAAATAATGTCTTTTTAAAGATTGCTTGTGCATTCTAACAACTCACCTAACTTCCTGAAACTTCTGATATATAATTTATGACCCAAGGTCCCCATAGAATTTTTTTAGTATAAAAATCATCACAAATCTTTGTTTTGATCCAATGATTTGTATGTGCATGTGTGTGTAATTCCCGGTAAGAATCAGATACTCAATTATTTTTATATGAATTTCATGTGTCTCAAAATAATAGATTTATGATCATTTACAAAAAGAAAAAGATTCATATTAAAATCACAAGGAACATGTATAATTTAGTTTTTCTGAATTGTAAACAGAACAAACACCCATGTCCTTTGGAAGGCCTTTATGTGTGCAGGATATTGTGGAATACTCAAAAGCCACATAATTTAACTTACTATCAAGAGTTATCTTAATATTTTAGGTTTTTTCAGGTATTTAATCTATTTCTATTCCTTTTGGTCTTTCTTTTGGTATATTCTGTCTTAGCACAACACTTCCCTTCACAAAAAGAACAAGAGGAAATGTTGGGTTCTGTAATAATTCAGCAAGAGTATTCCTTCTAAAGGCATAGACCATTACTGAATACATAAGTTTTGTAGTTTTCCATTTCCTTCATGTATATGTGTGTATAATACATACATATGTATATATATATCATAAATACATATATACATTGCGTAATAAAAATGTTTCAAAGTTTGCAAAGTACTTTAACAGAAATTAACTTATTTGATAGTCACAATCTCATGAAGTAGTTGCTATTAATATTACCCAATTTATGTATAAGATAACTGAACTCAGTTGGCCAACTATGATGCTATCTCGTTATTTTCATGTCTTATCCTGTAACATGATAATGTAAGTAAACTGTGATGATCATTTTAAAGTTCATTTCAAGAGACACAGAATAATCAGTGCTCACACTGAAAATATTAAAATCAGCTTTTGAGAGTCAATTCAAGCTGTATCTAGTTCATCTTTAGATACTATAGCATCCCAAAAACCTAGATAGCAACCTGAAACATTTTCTCCACCAACTTTAGAAGGATATTTGCATTTAAAACACAAAAGTTTTCTTCTAGTGTTTATGGAACTGAGAGAGTATTTCAGAAATAATTAATTGGGTGTTGTCCTTTTTGATAGCTGAAACAAGGGGAGCCAAACAAACATCTAGTTATTCCAGGAAGGTATAATGGGAGCAATTGTCACCAACGATCAGATCAGTCTCCTTATTCCTTCTACAATAAACAGATAAACACGGGTTGTGAGTTCCTTAAAAACAGGGACTGTCTTTTGCCTTTCTTCATATTCCCAGCTCTTAACACAATGCCTAGCACATTATGGATATTTAAGAAATAAGACATCCCAATTGTCCCCACTCTCATAAGAACACAAGGCAAGGACAAGTTATCCTAAGTCTGAATTCAGGAAGGGAATCCCAGGCTTTGGAAGCACAGAGCTCCCCCTCATAGTCTCATTTATTTCCTGACTGTGGAATTATTCATAGTCCACATTCATACTCACAAAATAATCTTTCTAATACAACTGAGAAATGAGGAGACAAGGAGGTCAGATGATCAGAATCAGAGGAATTATCAGTGCTGATAAACATCAATCTCAGATTCACTTTGTTGTTTTTTTTTCTTTTACTGGGAGTTGGGGTGTGAGGAATTAAGAAATGGGCAGCATATAATAGAAATGCAGTTCCAGCTATATCGTATATGCTTGATTGCTCACCTCTCTCCATGCTCCTGTGCCTTTAATTCCCTTTAGTTTCTTTGTTATGACAGTAAGGTTGACTTAACTATAGCTATGTGGTGAATAAAGCACTCTCCAAATTTGTTCCTCTTTTTCTGGTTACCTTGTTTTTAAAAAGAAATTTCTTTTTACATTTCAAGAATTTAAGCTGCTTAATAATTATAGTTGATCAGGAAGGTGAGAATTTCAAGATTTATGACAAAATAATGAGAACTATTATTTGAAGTTAGGTAAAGGCTTTGTACTGCCTTGCAAATTTCATCATAAGTGATCACCAAATCCACATATATGTGGATTTGTCAGACTTGCACCATACAATGCCTTAAAAACATTATTGATTTGATTTAATTCAGTTTTATTTTTAGTCAATCCAATATAAGGGTTTTAAAGGATACTAAAAGTAACTTGTTGATTATCTAAATTTTATACTGTTCAAACCATTTTTGGTATTATATAAAAAGAACAAAGGAAGGATAAATTCAGATAAGTTAAACCATCAGGTTTACCAATGTTAAAATATATTATATTTTATATATGTACAATAAAAGAGGTAGTGTGATGCAATGAATAGAGAGTTTGCCTTGAAGACTGGAAGAGCTAAATCCTCTCTCTGATATATATGGCCCATGTGATCCTAGGCAAGACAACTCTCTAAGGCTTGAATTTACCCAGCAGGCTCCAAATTCATTGATGTAGGGACCTTCCGTAATGCCGGAGAAACTGAGGCAAGATAGAGATTAGAGAGTTTTTAATATTTTATTTGGATTTCTGAGAGGGAGAGATTGTGTTGGAGTCATGATGCCCCCAGGGCTGATGTCCAAAGCATCCAGCAGCAAATGTGAGTTCTCAATGACATTTATATCTCTTAGCTCAGGTAGCTAGACAAAGGTAGAGTCCAAACTCTGATAAGCAAGAATCTCCAGGCAGAGACCATCCATCCGGTTCTGACAGGTTGAGGGATAAGACCATAAATTCTTACTAACTGGGAGTTAAGGAGGTGTCCAGCTTAGAGCCAGGAAGTCTGAAATTTAGAATTATAAATAATGCCAATTAGGTATCTGAGATAGGATATCTGGAGTTTTATCTTCTGGAATGTCAGATCTCCACAGCCCTAATTATCTCAGTTCTAATGGGCAGAAAAGGGGGGTTGCAACTAGGGAAACTGAGGCAGAACAATTTAGGGAAATTGAGGCAGAACAATTGGAGAAACTGAGGCAGGACGAATAGGGAAACTGAGGCAGGGCCAATTAGGGAAACTGAGGTAGGACAATAAAAGGGGACTGAGCACAACACTTCCTCTCCCTGGAGCTCATAAAAATAATTAAAATCATTGGTTTAATCTTTATTCCTTCATATATGTATTAACACTTTCAAGATAATGCATTAATTATACTTCTGAAATTAAAAAAAAAAAATAACATCCTAACATAAAATACTTAATCCCAGAACTTCAAATTTAGCCAAAGTTTGTTAAGGGGTATAAGAAGGGGATGTAGGGAGTGGGGCAGAAGGGAGTGGGGATAAAGAGGGGAAATGTTAATGGAGAGAAGGTTGGCAGTTACTGACAAATTGACCATTAACTAAGATGAACTAAATCTTTTTAAATGAGAGAAACAAATTACCTGCCAATTCTAAATTTATATTAACATGCCTTCCCTGCTTAATCACCTCTAGGAAAAGCCTAGGGAAATTTTTCAAGGTTATAAAACAGTCAGGAAAATAAAAAGACAGAAAAACAGAAAGTGAAGTCAGATTTAAAGTTAAAATATTCTTAATTTTTTAAATGTATAATCTTTTTAATTGAAAAGATATTAGATAATATAGATAAGTTGTTAGCTCCTCTATTCGATTGCAGGCTCCTTGAGGATAGGGATTATTTTTTGTCTTTTTTTCTTTTTTAAACCTCCTGTGCTTCCTACATTGCCTGACCCATAGTAATTACTTAATAAATGTTTATTATCAATTGATTGCTTCTCACATGCCCTTTAAACACACATTATAATCACCTAATGAACTTTCAAAGAGGTAACCCATCATCACCTCTGGCTACTTCAGGATTAAATATAAACTCTTCTACTTGGTATTTAAAGTCCTTTATCATTTGGCGCCCCCTTCTACCTTTCCAGTCCTTCCCCACCCCAAGTAATCTTCCCCACCCCCAGGTAATCTATGATGCAGTGGCATTAACTGCCTGGCCATTTACACAAGAAACTTAATCTCCTTAAACAGACCATTCTTACTGTCTGTCTCCCATGTCTAGAATGTTCTTCCTCCTTATCTCTGGCTCCTAGCTTCCCTGCCTTTCCTTTAAGTCTAAGCTAAATGATCTTCTAAAAGAAATCTTTCCCGATCCTTCTTAATGGCAGTGCCTTCCTTCTGCTGATTATCTCAAATTTATCTTAAATAATATGAACTGTTCATAAATGTTTGAATGTTTTCTTCCCCATTAAACTGTGAGCTTCTTGGGTGCATGAACTGTCTTTTGTCTTACACACAATAGGCATGTGATAAAATGTTTATTAAATGACATGTCCAAATCAATCTATTTACTTATCTATCCATTCAATCATTCGTCTATCTACCTATTTAATTTCTTTCTTTTCTCTCCTCCTTCCTTCTTCCCTCCCTCCCTCTCTTTCTTCTTCCTTCCTTCCTTCCTTCCTTTCTTCCTTCCTTCTTTTCTTCCTTTTTTCCTTCCTCTCTCCCTTTTTCTCACCTTCTTTCTATCAGAATTATCTATATTCTAATAGTTTTCAGAGCAGAAGTGAAGCATTTTTGACTATTCCATCACCTTCATTCCTCATAACCAACTTGTCACTAAGCTTTAATGTTTCTCCTTATTATATAGCTCACAGCATCAATAGTCCTTCTCTATTCCTCTTATGCTTTCCCTTTATAAGTCCTCATCATTTCATCATGGGTTATTTTGCGCTGTCCCAAAGATTCTTAATTCTTAAGACACAAAAGTCTGATTTCTATTTATTCTGCTCACACCACTTTTCTCCCCACAATAAAATTATGTAAGGAGGGGCATTAGAAAGATTTCAGATGTAAAACAAAATAGTTCAAAGTTTCATATCCTAATTGGAAATATATTCATTCTTCCACAAAAATTCAGCTTACTTAATAGCCTTTTGTAGATTATTTCTTTTCAAAACGTATCTACATTAACTGCCATTTTTAACATTATTTTTATAATTTTCATTTGTGTTCATTTTGATGATGATATTCTTTAAATCCATGATTTAATTTTTTGAAGTGTATAATGAAAATTTGAAGTTCAAAGTAATAGTTTCTTCGCATAATAAGCAATATCAGATAAATTTATATAAATTATAATAATTTTAATGGATTGAAGTGCTTATTTGATAATATAGCAAAATATCCTATCTCTTATTTCCCTTTTTCATATATAAATAATTAAGGAATATTAATTGGACCATATGATAACAATTTTTACCATAAATATAGGAGAAAGTATTTAAAAGCAATTGAGCCTTCAACACAAGTCTGAATAATTTCTTAAGTAACCGTTCCTAGCAGCTAGCTACTCAAGTGTAACTTACCTGATTTATATTGCTTTTCCTAAATTCTAAAAATATGTTACCAATAATTACCCCAACCCAGTACATTTGTCCTTAAAACATTTGAACGGTTGCAGGACTTAATAGTATTTAGCATTCTTCTACCATGCATCTTTAAACATGTCATACCTGAGAAGGAACTTGAGCATATAATAATAATAATAATAATAATAATAATAATAATAATAATAATAATATTGTAAATACACATTTCTTAGTTAAAACCTTACCAATAAGGAAGTGATTCAGAGAGAAGGAGATGGTTTAGGAGATGCATTTAAATCATCCAGCTGCCTAGAGCCCTGGTTATTAATTCAATTCAATTCAATGTTTTTAAGTGTCCATTGGGTACTGACATCATAATAGGTGCTAAGGATTCAAAAAACAAACAAAAATAAATATTCCTTCATTAAGGTAAGGGAAGGTAGTTATAATATATATAAAAGAAGAATGAATACAAAGTTATTTCAGCAGGGAGAGAATATTAATGACTTGGTGAATCAAGCTATAATATTCCAGTTGTGTAAAAAAATTCATAGATCTTTCAAAATGTGTAAGCTACTTATATGTTAGTTGCTCCTTTTAAGAAACCAACTCATTTTATCAAGAAATCTTCACTACAAGAAAACTAATTTTATGCAGCCTATGCAACTGACCTGCTTTATGTGTTTTTCTTGAAGAGATACATGCATCTTCTCAGTTTTGATTGCATAGCTATGCAGGAATTATTGTTCTTATTAAGATTGTTACAAGCTACTGAATCTCTGAGGCAAAGAGATAAATGAGTGGAGTAGTCTCATTTTCCTCTGAATAATTCAAGTCTCAGAGAGTAAAGTGACTCAATTAAAAAAGAAAAAAGAAAAAAAGAAGAAAACACCACCATGCTAATTTTCTTCCAGTGCTGCTTATTAAAAGCTTGGCTATTAAAAGCTAAGTACCATAAACTAATTTGCATCATAGCAGCTTATTTTCTGTTTTCTGAGAGACATTTCATTTTTTTCCTTCCTTTTTTTTTTTTTTTTTTTTTTAAACATAGGTGCCCTACTCGGAATTAGGAGGGAAAACTCTGGTGATGGCAGTCTATGATTTTGACCGTTTCTCCAAACATGACATTATTGGGGAGTTTAAAGTGGCCATGAATACAGTGGATTTTGGCCATGTGACTGAAGAATGGAGAGATTTACAAAGTGCTGAGAAGGAAGAGGTAAGAAAACCATTGTTATTTTAATGTTTTATTCTGATTTCTCCTATTATCCTCTAGACTTATTAATTAGTTATATTGATGCAAGGCTCTCAGCCACTGATCAAATTCATTCAAATATAGAATCCAAGAAATTGTTGTCTTTCTCTCTGTCTCTCTCTCTGTCTCTGTCTGTGTGTGTCTGTGTGTGTATGTGTGTGTGTGTGTGTGTGTGTCTCTGTCTATCTGTCTCTCCTCTGTGTCGCTGTAAGTGTGTGTATATGTGTGTTTCTGTCTGTCTGTCTGTCTGTCTGTCTCTGTCTCTGCGTGTGTGTCTCTCTCTTTGTGTGTGTGTGTGTGTGTGTGTGTCTCTGTAGACAGAGAGATATAGGTTTTGCAGGTATTACATAAAAGAAAATTATGAGAGTGATATATAACATCTATTAATAATTCCCATGTTCACTTTCATTTGATATAAAAATACTCTTATGAGTATGCCTCAACAGGGTTACAAAAATGTTTTGTCCTACAAGGGACAATGAAAAATACTATGTTACCCTGCCTTTTCTATAGTCATTCTGGTATTTTCTATTCAGGATTACCCAGCTACTAACAAGGAGGAAAAATGACATGTTTTCCATAATGATTTCTCTTGCTAGGAGACAATTCATTGTTCTTACTAAAGACAGGCTGAGCATGATGGGTGAAACATTAGATGGAATTCACAAAGGCTGAGGCTTAAATCTATTTTTTTTTAATGGCTCCTCTTTTTACCGTGCTTTTCATAGTTTCCCTCCTGGTTTTAATAATATAGCCCATTGTTGTTGTTGTTATTGTTGTTGGGGTTTTTTTGGTGTTTTTTTTTTTTAGCAATTTACAACAGGAAGTTCAATATTTTCATTGCATTTAAACTATACCAGAATTTGATTATACTTTGCCTGCATAGTATGGCATAGCACAGCATGGACATGTTGAAGTCTGTCTCAGCAGTCCAATGGGAACAGTCTAAACAGGTGTTTAACTCACTGAATTACTGAGACAGTGCCATTTCTAGCCAGACTGGGGTCCTGCCAAAGGGTCTATTCTTGCTACCACAACACCAGCATTCTCTAGTTACTTCTGGCTATTTCTGGTCTTCCAGATTGTAAACTAGTTCAATTGTGAATATTCAAAACTGAACTGAGAAATCCAAACTCACCATTTGTGAGGAAAGGACCAAAGTAGCCTGACAGAAAAGTGATTCAGATCTTCCAAAGGATATCTGTAACCAACACATCTCAAGAGTTGTCTGAAAAATGGCATCTGTTCTTGTTAAGTACTTAACTAGTACTTAACTGCCTCCACTCAGCAGGGTCACTAACAAGATTTTCAGTTGTGTCAAGGATGAATATATTTCAGAGAATATAATTCAGAATTGTTTTTATATCATTGTTATCATTTTGTTTCTAGTCTTCATCCTGGTAGGGTTGGTTTTTTTATTTTTGTCCAGAGTTAACACAGCCTGTCTCATCAATCAAGAACTGAATTTGGGTCTTCTGATTTCTGAGACTGCTGCTCTGTCTACTAAGTCATGTTGCCTTTTTCTTACTTTTTGATGTCTAAATAAAATGGCATCAATTTAAATATCAAATCATTCTAAAACTTTTTTTAACTAACTTAACCAATCAGGTTAGTCAAGACTGATCAATTAATTAGTGCACACAGCTTTCTGTGTCTGCATCTCCAGGTGCAAGCCAACATATGTATATGTGTGTGTATGTAAATAAATATGTGTGTTTGCATATGCATACTTATATATGTGAGTATATGTACATGCATACATACAAATATATACATGTAGATAGTTGTGTATATATGCACACACATCTATATATATACATGCATGTATATCCTTATACATGTACACAACTTACAAGTGTGTACTATATTGTGTATATATTGTGTAGACACAAATATGGTTTGTTACTTATATGTATTTACACAGAACAAAAACTTTTTCATCTACATAAATCACTTGGACAATATAAATGTAGTTCTTTATTCAATATGATTATCATAGTGATATGATGCCAAAATGTCTGAATTCTAAGAGAAACAAGGAGTCACTCAGGATGTTTCCAGATATCTAGACTTGAACAACATACAGAGAAATATTAAAATATTTGAATTTTTATTGCTCTTCATGTTTTTGATTGCATAGTAATCTCTTCATGATCAGGTAACCAAAGATCATGCTTCTGTTTGTAGTCTCTAGGCCCTAACCAGTGCAGGGCAAGCACCTGGTTTAGGAGAGGTAAGTATAGTTCAGCAAAATTGAGTCTATGTCTTATAAAGATTTTTAGGGAAAGGAATATGATTTCATTTGAAAACTCTAGGTAAGGAAACGCCATTTATTTCTGCAGGTCGGCACGTTCTCTTCCACTTAATCATAGAGAGTTGACCAGAACATTGAGAAGTTAAATGAAATAACTAGAACCATACCTTTGGTATATATCAGAGGTAGAACTGAGAGATTTCTGACTACCTAAAGCTAGATGGTACAGTAGATAGAGCACTGGATCTGAGTCAGGAAGATCTGAGTTCAAATTCAACCAAATTATTAGCTATGTGACCCTGGACATATCACTTTACCCTGATTGCTTTAGTTTCCTGATCTGGAAAATGATCTGGAGAAGGAAACAACAAAGCACTCTTTGCCAAACAAAACCCAATGTGAAAAGTCAAATACAACCATAAAATGATTGAAAAGCTATAACTACCTCTGACTTTGGAGTCAATATTTTTACCCTCAGATAACCTCCCTCCTTAGGGGTTCACCTTAGGTACCAGATTTAGAGCAGTGTCCAGCTCCTAATAGAAGGTATAGAAGATACCAGGGACTGGCAAAAGAAAGGAGGCCAGCAGAAGATTAATAGCAAGGTAGGTACTATAGTTATTGTTATTATTATTCCCATTTTACAAAAAACTAAGGCACAGAGGTGAAGACATGATTAGTGCATGTCAGAGGTCACATTTAAACTCCAAATCTAGTATCCATCCACTGTCCCAGCCTGAGAAAAACCCCATGACGCCAGAAGAACCCACGTCCTAGTTCTTTTTTCTGTGATGGCTGCCTCTACCCAGACTTTTGCTCTTTCAGTCCTATGGCTTCTCATATCACCCATTCTCCATTCATGATCCCTTTTCTCCCCATCTTCTTCTAGCCAGGAGCTGCCTTTTTTCTAAAGAATCTGATTTCTAAATAGAAGGATATAATTGACTTCTAAAGGTCATTCCCCTGGCAGTGATCCATCATTGTTCACCTTTAGCTCAGTTCCCTATTTAAATCACTCAAAGCACTTGTTCACATCTCATAACGGAATCATCTGGCCCTCCTCATTTTTATAGTTAAATAGCTCCTTATCAGCCCCTTTTCTGTCTGGATCTTTCAAGGACCAAGTCCATTACAGGCTCATTTAATCTTCCCTCCTTCCCAAGGAAGGAGCTCCTTGAGAGCAGAGACTGTCTTGCCCATCTTTTATTCTTCAGTGACACCTAACATGAATCTTTTATTTGAAAGGTCCACATTAAATGTTGGTTATGTATAATTGAATTGCTTCTCTATCTCCTTTTGTTTTCTTATTCTCTTTCTTCTTCCTCTACCTTCAGTCTGGACACGTTCTTCATTGACATAGTCAAAAGAAATTGGTCTACTTTACATAGTAGTTTCCTTTTCTTTCCCCCAATACTTTAGCATTTTCCTTTATTACTATGTGGGAAACATAGCAGAAAAAAAGAATTTCCAGTTTATGAAATGTATCTTTGGGAGACTAAACCTGTACACAGACTTCTTCATAATAAATGGAGTAATTTCCAATCACATTTTATATCTGAAAGATTGCTTATTCTTATTGTAACATTCTATATCTATTCATGCTAATGTCCATTAACTGCAGAACATTATAATTGAGTGAATAAATTGAAGTATTAGATTGTCTTTCTTCTCTTGATTTTAGAAAAACTTTTTCCAGTTCAGTTGATTAGTGGTTTCATCAGATAATCTGAAATGTTATTTTAGTGCCAGGAGCAAGCGAAAGCCAGATGACCTCTAAGGAAGTAAGGAAATAAATTCAAAGCAATTTTTTCAGAACTCAGGTTTGTGCCACTGGACACAGGGTCTTTGTAGTTAGGAAAATAGGATGTGAAAATGGATTAAATCATGCAAAAATGGATTAAATCTTTTCATTTTAGTCTAGTATAATTTTAAAAGAAAAAGGGTTGTAGGATGTATCAAGACAGTAGAAAAATATGAAAGTTGTAAAGATCAGAAAGCAATTACATGAGTGAGAATTTTATGTTACTCATACCTGGGGAAATTATAGTCTTATGACCTAGGAAAGGCAATTCACAATAAAAAGGATAGGATATTTGAAAATATGGGACATAGGTGTTAAGCTTTCTGAACTAAGCACCAAATAGTTTGGAAAAGATTTTGTCAGGGAGGTCTACATGTTGATCCCATTGTTGGAATGATGCCTCTGACATAAATGTTGCCAATTTCTCCTTTCTGATTTGGTTATGGCCCACTTATTCATAAAATAAAAGACAGCATAGGAATTTAATGGTCAAGAGCTCCGGTCAGAAGACTTTGGTTCAAATACAAAATCCTTCCTATAAGGAATGACTTAACTGGACAAGGCAAGTCACTCCTCTCAAAACCTAAGTTTTCTCATTGGTTGAATGAGCCATTGTAAGGTGCCAGAAAGACTGTGGATATAAAATGCTTTGCAAACCTATGATAATATCAATTATAAATATTCCAACTGTCTGATGGACCTATTCTGACTTCTAATAATAGTCTCAGACCTAAAAAAAATTAACATCTCTATAGGCTTGGAGCCTCTCAACAATTCTGAGAGGAAGGAACTTAGAAGCATTATCTCTAAAGAAATTAAGCCCCATAGCTGTCAATCAGTGTATCTGTGGCATGTATCACCAGTAAACATAGGAATAAGAATCAAACCCATTCTCTTCAAACTTTACATTCATTGTTCTTGATACTAAATGCCATTTCATTTCTAATATTTCATGTTAAACATAGAGCGTCCCGCCTTCCTTTTCTTGTTTTTGTTTGTTTCATTATAAGACTGTCTGCAGGCTAAAGTCAAATAATAGGAGCAGAGTCATCTTTGTATCAGTTAGTTTCCTGGAATCTTATTTATTTCATTCCTAAATATATCTTGGAGACTGGAATCTCAAATGCCTTGATAGAGAATCAAAACAATTGTTTTACTATCCTTATAGACCTGATCTTAGGATAACAGTAATTTAGTACATTCTTGAAATTTTCCTCCTTTTAACTTTTCCAATTGGATCCAATCCAGTGAGAACCTCGTATGTGCAAAGATCTCAGAAAAAAACATATGAAATGGGGTAAGGGTACTGCCCTTCAGGATCTTACTTTTTTCCCCTTTTCCTTCTTTATTGAGGTGGAGATTGGAAGGAAGGAGATTGCATCTCCCTGTCTCATCCAAGCTGGAAATTTAGAAGCTTTGCTTAGTCTGACACCATTACTGATCAGCATAGAAGCATTAATACATAGTTAGCTTCATTTTTCCAATCTGGGTCACTTTAACTCACAGGTAACCTAGTGGCCAACCACTTCTTAGGGGCTCAGCTTATTGGTACTAGATTTAGGGTAGACACCCAATCAGTTTTATTCTTCTGTAGTTCAGATGTCTCAAAATCATGTAGGTGACCAGCTTCAATCCTATTTAGGAGCAAGGATTATTGTATTACCCTGCCCATAGTAGTTTACAATCTACGCAAGGGAAATAAGGGACAGAAATATAATTTTGTAACAGTTTCTTCATTTCATACTTCTTTCAAATTTTGGAAATTCCTTAGTCCCTTTAAGACTCACTTTACGTACCACTTCTTTCAAGAACTTTTCTTTATTTCTCTAATTCTTGGTGCCCAACTCTCAACCCCAGTGAAATTAGTTTGGATTTATTTTTCACAATTTCTATTTGCTCATTTGTATACATATTATTTCCTCCCAGAATGATATGATTTTCTTAATTCTGGTGACTCTTTCAATTTGTCTTTGCATCCATTGCACTGAATTTCACAGGCATAAATGCTTGAGTTGAATTGAGCTGAACTGAATTCCAAAAAGTGAACCATTAAAAAAATGAAACACGTCTCCCTTATGCTATTATAAACATAGTTTATTTAGAACTTTAAGGTTGGGCGTTGATTTAGAACTTCCCATATTTTTAATAACTTTAGGAAGTATCTCTCTATCCTGGGCACATGTAAATAATTTGAACTGACTGGAGAATTATAATTTTCCTTTTTCCTATTCATTATTTCTGATGCCTCACACTACTATACCTTTTTTCCAAATGAAAATATTAGGGGACAAAAGTATTCCTAGAAATAAACAAGACATTTTTATGAGCACTCAGGCAACCCACGCAAATAACTGCATTCAACATTCCATTCCACAAGTATTTTTTAAGCACCTATTTTGTGCAAAGCACTAGGCTAAGAACTGATCAAAGTTCCTACTCTTATTGTTGTTCAATCTTTTTTTCATTCCTATCTGACTCTTTGGGACTCCATCTGAAGTTTTCTTGTAAAAGATATTGAACTAGTTTGCCATTACCTTTTCCAGCTCATTTTATAAATGAGAATACTGAAGCAAACTTGATAAGTGACTTAATCAGTGTCACACAGTCAAACTGAATTTGAACTCAGGTTTCCTTGACTCCAGGGCCAGTATCCTATCTATTGAATCACTTAAGTGCATTTGGGTAACTTTCATTCACATGGGACACACACACACACACACACACACACACACATATACACACACGCACATGCATACATACTCACACACAGCTTAGATAAATGAATAAAAAATAAATTATAGAAAAAGGTTTTGATGTGGTTCTTTTTTTGTCCTCCTTGGAGAATAAATTTATTTTTGTGGCCTTTGCTGAAAAGTGATTTCAAGATGAAATTCGGTGATATAGTGCAAATATAACAAATAAATTGATTGCTGAATTTCAAACAAGCTAGAATGTAATTTAATTAGTGCCAAAGAAGAAGAGAAGAGAGACTATTTTGTGGCTTAATAGAAAATCTATTTTACAAGGGGGGAAAAATTGCTATTAAACCCTAATAAAAGTAAACATGAATTCCACAGGGGAAAAATGAATAATAATGTACGTAATCAAATATCAAGCATTTTTCATTTTAGAAGGTTAAGGACCAGTTGCTTTCTTACAATAAGAGTAAGAAATGGAAAGTAGTTTGCTGACCCATTAATACACCATTCTGAAAAAGAAATTAATGCTATTTCCAAGCTCTGGAGGTATGGACAAAAAACTCACTATTTTTAAAGAAACTCAATTGAACACACAGACACACACACACACACACACACACACACACACATAGAGCTAAATGCCCATCATTTGCAAGATACTGTTAGACACTAAAGAACATAAATCCACCCCACTCTGCCCCACTCAAAAAAAAAACAAGGGTTAATCTTTTCCTTCAGGAAACTTACAATCTGACTGGGAAAACAAGAGACACATAAATTACTTTTGACACTTTAATGTTATGCCTATATCTCTGATCTCATAGATAAATGTGGGTACTCCTTCAAAGGACATACCATTTGTGCTTGCTTCAAATACTGATACTTTTGTGTTGTGGCTATAAAGTAAAAATAATAACAAATAGTGTTGCATTGTTATAAAATGATTTACATCGTGGTTTGTTTTGATCTTTGTAATAATCACCCTACATTTTAGGTATATATTAAACATGTCATGAAGAATTCTTTATGAATTCAGGAAGTAATTGTGACTTCTGGGCATTCTCTTAACAGAATATTTTGTTGTTATTGTTCAGTTGTGTTCAAGTCTGTATGACCTCATTTTTGTTTTTCTTGGCAAAGATATTAGAGTGGTTTGCCGTTTCCTTTTTCAGTTCATTTGGCAGATGAGGAAATTTGAGGCAAACAGGCTTACGTAACTTGCTCAGTCACACAGTTAAGTGTCTGTGGCCATGTTTGAACTCACAAAAATAAGTTTTCCTGATTCCATGCCTAGTACTTATGTCTGTTGCCCCAACACAAATATTTGCTTCCCCATTTTAAAGATAAATCAGGACTGAAGGGTCAAAGAATTTGTCTGCTAAAAGTCAAAGCTAGTATTGAAACCAAGGCACCTCATTTAAAATTTAGGGCTCTCTTAGCTATAGGAGGCTGTCTCTCTGTGCTTGTACTTGTAATCTATAGAAAGAAGAATACAGGAGATAGACTTTTAAATCAAGACTGTGTTCCAATATTTCTTCTGATCGTTGGCAGGCTTATCTTTCCCGTCATATCTGTTCTTCCTAAAAGAGTTTACACTCAGTTGCTCTCCTCCTATGCAGTTCCTTTGCTGTGAGGTTTAACTATTATATAAAACTACTTGCCTCAAAGTGAGGTTGGCAAATACTGATATAGCAGAAGGATTCTTAGCCATGTTTGTGTTATGGAATCCTTCTCAGATAAGGTTTTTATATGCATAAAGTTAAACATAGAATCACAAAGAAAATCAATTCTGTTGAAATATAGTCAACAAACATCAAAATGTTTTTTTAAAATAAGTTAATGATATTTCAGTATAATTGGATTTTGTTGTAATCCTATGTACTTTTTTATGAATTAAAAACATTATTCTGAGAAGGGTCTATAGGCATCATTTGATTGCCAAAGGGGTCTATGATAAAAGAAAAAGTGTAACAAAACTGC
This sequence comes from Antechinus flavipes, assembly GCF_016432865.1. Classification (NCBI taxonomy): domain Eukaryota; kingdom Metazoa; phylum Chordata; class Mammalia; order Dasyuromorphia; family Dasyuridae; genus Antechinus; species Antechinus flavipes. Next base: position 245,944,121 of record NC_067402.1, read on the forward strand.
TACAAAGCTGATTTTAAGATGTTTTCTTTGAAAACAGAATAACTAGGGATAACTCATATTTCTACTCCAACTAGTATCCTCTCCACCTGTGTATGCCAAGTCACTATAACACCCAGATACAAACTATTACTTCTGCTAGAGATCAGCTAAATGGTGCAGTAGATAGAACTCGGGCTTGAAATGAGGAAGACTCATCTTCATTGATTCAAATCCAGACATAGCTTGCTAGCTATGTGACCCTAAGCAAATCACTTAATCATGTTTCCCTCAGTTTCCTCATCTGTCAAATGAGTTGGAGAAGGAAATGGCAAACCACTCCAGTATCTTTGCCAAGAAAATTTCTAATAGGGTCACAAAAAGTCGTATATGACTGGGAATAACTGAAAAAGAACAAAATTTCTGCTACAGGAGCTTGACTCTTAATCAGGCAAATGACTTAGATATTCCTCATGACTATTTCAAACATTTTTGTTTTCCTCTTGAAACATCGTAACACAATCTGAACTTAGATGGGAAGAGTAACTGGTGTTGTAAAGATAGAGAGCCTTCTTCACCAATAGCACCACTGAACAAGTGACAGCTATTTTCCTTCCTTGGCTTCCTGACAGGCTGAAATGCATCCTCAAAGACAATTGCTATTTGAAAGGACCTTGGGGAACATTCTAGTGCACTATGCCACTCCAAGCAAGGATTCCCTCTGCAACCTTCCCACAGATTTTCATCCAGGCCATGCCCAATTAATGTTGGTGACCCAGAATCCACTGTTTCACCAGACAGACTTTTGGGACAGGATGAATTGTTAGAAAGTTATTTTTATGTTAAGAGTCAGGCTCCATATACTTTTTATCTTTTGGAATTGCCCTGCCAACACTTTTCCATGTGATGATATTTCTTCTATTATTGGTCTCTGCTTTCCCCAGGCAAAGTAGTCTTAGATCATTAAAAATGTTTCTTGTCTGACAGTGCATAAAGTTCTGGAGCAGGAGTTGGGAAATCCTGAGTTCAAATAAAACTATCTGCCTCAGTTTCCTCACCTATAAAATGGGGATAATAATTATACTTTCTTACCAGGTTTGTTGTGAGAATCAAACAAGATAATATTTGTAAAGTTTTGGGGGTTTTTTTCAGAATTTAATATGCTGTATAAATAACAATTATTGTTGTTATTAGTGGAACTCTTAAATATTTTGCATATGTTATTTCATTTAATCCTCACAGCAACTCTGTGAACTAGGTGTTATTATTATCCCCATTTTATAGGGGACAATAATAATTATGCTTCTGACATCCAACAGTTATGTGACCTCAGGCAAACCATTTAACCTCTATGTTAATTGAGCAACTTTCTAGAAATTATCTACTAAATCTTACTAGGATTACACTGAGCCCTGGTGGAGGGAGTTCCTTCACTAGGAGTTAAATAGAATATCTCTTATTCTAAAGGTAGCCAAAAGCAATTTAGAACCAAATAAGATGGGTAATCAAGCTGGGTCATCCTGTTTGGAGTTCAAAAAAGGGTTTTTTCCCATGATTCATATACTGGTTCTAGAACCATTCCAAAAGAATTCCAAAGTCATGATCTTGAATATGTGAAAGTATAAAACTCAAATATTTCGTGAATCATTCCAAAAACAACCATATTTTGTCTGTAATATATACACATTCTGCATTTTATTAGAAGTTGGTAGAATGGTTGTTTGATTGGACTTTAAAGAGAGGAGGTAGGTGTAAGATTTTTTTAGATGAGATTTTAAATGAAGAGCCAGAGGTGGTTTGAATCTACATGATTTGCAAGCATATTGGTTGGCACAGAGACAGATGCAGAGGTGGAAGTAGAAAGAGGGTACAAACAGAACCCACAAAAGAGATTGAATAAATAATAGAGAGGAGATCAGTCTAGTAAAAGGTTTCTGTAATGTGAATCTGAATTTGGATTGCTATTGAAAATAAATGGAATTGTGAGTAGGAGGTAATTTTATCAAAGCTGAAGAGGAGAAAAATGTCTACTTCAAAATTGCTTTTGGATATTTAATGATGGTTTCCAATTAAGCCAATTTTATGTTATGAACTGGTTTCTTCCTTTTCTTCTTGTTGTTTGATGAATTGTTTGAATTAAATGCTTTCACCTTCTGTCCTGCTCCTGACTAGCATAAAGCCTACCAAATGTTTGTATTGTGAAATCTTAATCCATTACTATCTGTTACCATGCAATTAAACAAAATGTCAGAAATTGAATTATACCCATTTACTATAACATTGAGAGAGGAGGGAAATGAGCATGAGTTTAAAAAAAAAAGTTCCTTTGATAATTAAGAACGAGAGGAAAACAAAATAGAAAAAGAATTTCTTTTAAATGTTGCCAAGTAGGATTGTGAGTTGATTTGTTTGTACTCCCAAGTAAAAAACTACAGATAAGAAGACTTATGTGGATTTCCAGGTCTTTGAATCAAAGACCTGAGTTTAAGTTTTTTTTTCATGTGATGATGGGCACTCACAATATGAAGGATGTTTGGAGTCAAGGACAATTCTTATATGTACTAACCATATGATTTTAGGCACTTCATTTTACTTCTTTGTGACTCATTTTCTTCGTCTGCAAAAGGAGGAGGGATGAAATGGCTGAACTATAAGATTTCTTCCACTAGACTCATAGGGTCACAAATTGAGAAGGGGAAGGGTATTCAGAGGTCACTTAAGACAATCTTTCTGTCAACATGCAAACCTTAGTCTTCTCTCTGTAATGCACAAGTTATAAGAGAAAGGATATCACCATGCAGAAGACTGGTTCCAGAAGATCTGAATCCAGATCCCACTTCACTTATAAAGCCTCATGTATAAAATGAAGTAGAGTTACATGGCCTCTGAGTAGCTTTCTCCCTTTTGATCTATCTCTACATCTTTCTGCTGTGTCATGTCATCAGACTGAATACTCTTAATTTTTTTTTTCTTTTGGCAACCTCTCAGATAGACCCTCAAATTTTCCCTCCTTTCTGGACCTTCTGTAACTGAGCATGAGGCTCAGTGATGACAACTCTGCATACTATTTTTCTGGAGGAGGGATGGGAGAAGAGATGAGGAGAGGGAGATATACCCTGTTTTTTCATATGAAAAGGACTGTATTCCCTTGCCTATTTCCAGGCTCCTACCTAATGAAATTCAGTGTTTCCTTGACAATTTTGGCTTTAGCATTATTTTTTCAGCCCTCAATGTGGTTATTCGTACTTATTGATCTATTTCCTTAGATTAAAAAAAAAATCCTCTGCACAACCTCTAAAAGAAATGTTATTTATATTTTATTTTCCTGTGCCTCTTAATTATTGAACATACTTTGTAAAGTCAATGCTCATTCCCTATTTATTTGATATACTGTTAGATTAGTGCAATTCAGTTTTTGACTTTTGTTGCTTATGTATTGTTTCATTCAGTCAATTAGCAAGCATTTATTAAATGCTTTTTATGTGCCAGGAAATGTACTAAAATAAAAGATGAGTACACAAATAAAGGGATAATAGCCTCTGCCTTCAAGAAGCTTGAATTCTAATGGGGGAGAAACCATAGCAATAAATAAGCACATATAAGATAGATAGATAGATAGATATAAAATAAATTGAAGGTAATCTGAAAGAGGAGGTCATTAACAGCTAGAAAGATCAGGAAAGTGTTCTTGCAGAAGATGAGCTTTTGAGCTGTCCCTTATAAGAAAACAGGGATACTTAGAGGTGAAGAGGAGACAAAATATTCTAGGCATGGGAGATAGCCAGTGCAAAGCCTGTCTCGAATGGATTGTACCTCATAGTCCAACACTATGATATTACAAAATAACAGAAACTTAACATTTGAAAGCCCTCCAGTCCAACCTATATCCATAAAAGAATATATATTCTTTCTCAAGGCAGCTTAATGTACTATGGGATAACTAATCATTAGTAAGTTTTTCTACCCATTGTTTCTGGTCTGATATTTGGGGCCAGACAAATGAAAAACATTTTCAGCCTTTCACAAACTTGAAAATATCCAATTTTCCTTAAATTTTGTTTCCCTAAGATCCCCAGTTCCTTCAAGCAATCTTTCTAGAGCATGGACTCATTTCCCTCAACCTTCTTGATTGTTCCCAGGACTTCTGTATATTTTCCAGATGACCAATATCCTTCCTAATCTGTGTAATGGAGAATTGAAGATAATATTCCAGTTAGGTTATCTGACCAGGATCACACCACACTATATTAGCTCATAATGTTCATACTTTTGTCTTAGAACTAGTCTATGATGTGTTCTAAAAAGTTCCCCATTAGGAAATCCACTTTACCAATGTAGATCAAAACCTGCTCTGAAATTTATTCTTACAGAGCTGCCCAGAAAACCAAGAAGTTATGAAATTTACCCAGTGTCACAGCATGTGAGAAACAGAACAAGACTCCAGATCTTTTTGGGTCTAAACTGTTCCTTGTCAATAAATTGTAATCTTTTTGAAAGAAAATACTGGATTATTGCTTTTTTTTTTTCTTTTGATACCCCAGCACTTACCTGCCACGTGATAGGTACATAATACTTTTAGATGAGGGCTGTTTTGTTTAGTAATTGATATGTGTACATAGTTCTTTGACTATGTATAAGGTTTATCTTTGCTGGACATACAGAATGGTCAGTCAACACCTTTTGTTTAATAGATTGATCTTCAGAGAGTAATTAACAGCAATTACCAAGTCTCTTTCTTAGATCATGAATAACTTGAAGTCCAAAAGTCTTTCATCATAGTTTGGCTATTTTCCTTTAAATGCCTCCTAAAACCCAACCATCTTCTTTAATATGAAGGTATAAATCTGAGCTTCAGAAAAAGTAATGAGAGGGGAGGAGCTAGACCCTGAGGGAAATTCTTCCTCATCTAAGAGGAAGCATAGTTAACAAATTAAGGGGAAACAAGTTAAGCATATTTATAGACAATACTGCCTTATGTTCTGTCACCTGTTATCTTTATATAACTAAAGTACTATCTTAACATACATAGAAAAAGAAAAGGCTTAAATTTCTTTAGAATATTTCTTATGACTGGACACAGCCTGTGCCCAATGAATTCATGAATTAATTGATTAAATTTATCAAGTAGTGATTTATTTCTGCTACTTTAACATATCCAATTTAGTCAAGAAATGAAAAGAATATGGATTATTTTCTATGCCTTTGTTAGCAAATGGAATTCTCAATATCTTCCCACTGCCACCATCACCAACTTTTCCCAGATTTTAAAGTAAATTAGAATGCCAAACAGTAGTCCAGTGCCATGGGATAGTTAGAAAAATCTTATTCCATTTCCCTCAAAAAATCAAAATGGTGAAATCAGCCTCATGGACCTAGAGCTGAAAGAAGCCCAGAAGCTATCTTGTTTAACTCTCTCATTTTAAATTTCATTGGTAAAGTGACTTGCCCAGGGTCACATCAGAGGCAGACTTTAAACCTAGAATCTCTGAATCCAGACTTAGTGTTCTTTCTACTGTATCATGCTTCTAATTTCTTTTTTTCTTTTTTTCCCTGAAGCCATGAAGGTTAAGTGACTTGCCCAGGGTCACACAGCCAGGCAGTGTTAAGTGTCTGAGGACAGATATGAACTTAAGACCTCCTGACTTTAGGGCTGATGCTCTATCTACTGCACCACCTAACTGCCCCCCCTCAATTCCCATCCCCACCCCTGTGCTTCTAATTCTTACAATCCTCCTTTTTAATTTCTTTTCTCATTCTCTCTTCTCCCTTTGTCCTTTCTCCTCTTAGTTCTCCTTTCCAGGAGAGAAAGAAAAGAAGGAAGAAAACTATTCAATTTATTTTTCCTTCTTTCTTTCTTTTTTTTCCCTCCACTTTCAATCTTGACTAATTGACTGACAAAAGTAAGAATTTGGTCCATTGTCACTACTGAACTCTACACATGCTTGACTGGGCACAGCACAGTTTCTATTTATCCACCTACTACTGGAGGTAAACAGAAGCTGCCTAAGGCAAAACTGCCATTTGTCTTTGCAAACATTTGAGATACCTTTTTTTCTTATTCTATAATAACTCTTTCTTGTAGGTACTCAGTTGTATAACTTCCTCCACCTTCAAGTCAAGAAGCATTTTTTAAATGATGTCAGTCAAAATGATAAGCAGAAAATAAAAACAAAATAAAGAAAAAAAATCAGTCCTCCCCTCAAGGAACTCTCCAGGAGACATCAAAATAAATAAATAAATAAACAAACGAATGAATGAATGAATGAATAAATAAATAAAATGAAAAAGCTATATGCAAACAAGATGTTTAGAGGATAGGTTGGAGATGCTTAGAGAAAAGGCATCAAAGTTAAGGAGGATCAAAAAATGCTTCTTAAAAAGGTGGGATTTTAGAAAAAGTCTGCTATTAGTTGTTTTTATATTGGTATGTGTTAGCAACTGTTGCACATAGGAGGCACTTAATAAATGCTTATTCCCTTTTTCCCCTTCCCAAATGAGACATGTTTAACAAGCAGACATTTATTAAGTGCCTATTATGTGCCAGACACTGGGATTTAAAAAAAAAAAAAAAGGCAAAAGACAGTCACTGCCTTTAAGGAGTTTATAATCTAATGGAGACAATGTGCAAATTATATGTGTGTGTGCGTGTGTGTGTGTGTGTGTGTACATGCACATATATACATATATAACACTAATTATTTTCTGTGTTTCACAACAAACTATAGAATAAATAGAAAATAATCGACAAAAGGAAGTCACTAAAATCAAGAGGGATTAGGAAAGATGTGGTGTTCTTCTTTAATATAATAATGGTTCTCTCTGGGAGCAGGTTTCTTGGTGAGGTTTTCTGGAGGCAGTCTTAGTTGGAGTTGAAAGTAATAATTACCCAAATGCAGCCAGGTGCTAAAAATGCAAACGTTTATTTTCTCCTTCCAAAATAGCCTGATTAGTTGAGGCCTATGTCTGTGCTTGCTTCTAAGAGCTCTTGCAGCTTTGTCCTTTGCTTCTTGCCTCTACTTTCTTCAGCCTCCAATCAGTTCCAGCCTCCGAGAGAGGGCTTCTGGCTCTCAATCTCCCAGAGTGCTCTGTCTGTCCCAGAGTGCTCCTCTCCTATCTAATTCAGCTGAATTCCCTTGACTGGGCTTATATATGATCTCTTCTAAGAGAATGGGATTATGGATTTTCTCCCAGAGTGCTCTCTGGCCCTAAGAGCTTCAAGGAAGGTGTGAATTCACAAAGTTACAAAGTTTACTTTGTGAATCTCCCATACTTGTGAACTCCAATAAGTACTTAAATATTTCTTGCTTATATGAGCTCTCTAAAGGTGTGAACACAAGCACTGTATCAATTAGTTCTACTTAGTACCTTGTTTCAGGTTCTGGCCCAAAATATCTCCTTGTAAGATCAAATCAGTAATACTGAGCGATGCTAAATTAGATAATTATTGTCTCTATCAACTCTAATGATTTAACAGTTTGTAAAGATTCCAATAGAAAGACTTACAATAAAAGATGGAATTTTAGTTGGCGTTATAGGAATTTAGGGTGGTCAGTAAGTAGAAAGGAAGAGGAAAAGAAAATGTCAGGAGCTTCAAAATGTAACATTTCTTCAGGAACAGCCAGGAGATCTATGTCACTAATGCAAGAGTACTTGTGCTGGAGTAAACTATAAGATGACAAAAAAGATAGAAGATTCTTTTTTGTATTTGCATTCTGCATTTGCTCCTGGAGACAATGGAAACCACTGGAGTTATTGAATAGAACAGTATTATGAGTGCACTTTTGCTTTAGGAAAATCATTTTTGTACCTAAATGGGGGATTGGAGAAAGGAGTGATTTGAGGCAGGCAGACCCACCAGCAGAATATTGCATTGATTCAGATATGAGATTGCCTTTCAACAATGAAAAAATAAATTTCTTGATTTTATCAATGAGAAAAGTAGACAAGATTTCCCAGGAAATCCTTTTTGGTGGTAGTGGTGCACCTGATGTTGTAGTTACTGTTACTACTGCTGCTGTTGGGTTTTTTTTTTAAGATATATGAATATATAGTTATAGTTATATCATAAAGATGAAACAGTACATAGGAAAAACTATAACTGAAAAAGAATAAAGCAATAAGAAAAAATTTTTTTTAAAGTTTGACCACATGAATATGATCATTTGCCTATAAATAATTTATAGTACTGCTAGTTACCATGGGGCAGAATACCAATTATGCATGTCACTAAATATGCATGATACCTTAAGGAAGTCATATAAATGCTTCTGTCCTCAATTTCCCCATCAGTAAATAGAAGAGGTTGGACTAAATGCCTTTTAAGATCCCTTCTAAACCATAATCTGTGGTTTATGAACAGATGATCATTGAAGGTATCATTATACAAAAGTTATTAGTATAAGCCTTATTCACCTAGACTCAGTTTCCATAAGCAGTAAGGTAGCACAGTATATAAAATACTTGACTTGGAGTCAAAAAGACCTGTATCCATAGCCTCTGAGATGTTTATTAGCTGTGTAAACCCTGGGCAAGTCACATAACTTCTTTATTTTTAGTCATCTATAAAATAAGGATCGTAATAGCTCCTACCCATCCCTCAAGGATGTTGTGAGGATAATATGAGATAGTCTTTTAAAAGGCTTTGTCAATCTTAAAGCACTATATAAAAATGAAATTTTTACTAGTAGTAATAGTAATATCATCTTTATCCAACTTTATAAAATTAATGAGGCAGCACCCTTTTAAGAATAATATTCCAGTTCTACTATACATTCTGGGCAGCTAGGTGGCATCATAGTGCACAGGGTGAAGGGCATGGAGTCAAAAAGACTCATCTTCCTGAGTTCAAATCCAGCCTCAGACACTTACTGTCTGTGAAACTGAGCAAGTCATTCAATGCTGTTCACCTCAGTTTTCTCATCTGTAAAATGAAATGGAGAATAAAATGGCAAACCACTCCAGTATCTTTGCTCCAAAAAACCCAAACAAACAAACAAATCGGGTCATGACTGAAATCATTAAACAACCTTAAAATACCTAAATTATCATTTTTATTTTCAAATGAAACATTCAGGAGTAAATTTCAAATGGACCAAGGAAACTTAGCTGTGTGCATGGGATAAGATTCTAAGAGAAGGAGAAAGTATTATATACAATTCTGGCCAATTTCATCAAAGAGATCCATCAAAATCTCTTTGCTTAGAAGCCTGTAGACTGTGGTCATAAGTCACTGTTTACAGAAAGTTAATTAATTGCTCCAGGCTCAAATTTTATTGCTATTCAATAGGCTGACAAATTGCTTTCCTGGCTTTGTCTCTGATTCTAGTGTTAATATATATTTTAATGTTTTTTAATATACCTAGAGATAGCATAAACAATAGTACTTCTTGAAAGACAAACAGAATATGTGTATATAAATACATACATGTGTAGACATGTGTGTACACTTGCAGACATATATATGTATGTACATACATACACAAATATGTGAGTGTGTGTATATATATATACATATGAATGCATATATATGCATTATGTGCCTTATACATGAGAGTTGCAAATGCATGCATGCATATATCTTATACACATGTGCTATGTGTAAGTGCATGTATGCATGTATGATTACACGCATCTACAATGCATGTACACGCAGACGTGTATGTGTTGTCTATTGCTGCCTTGTGGTATTAAGTTTCTATGCATTCTTGTGTGTTTGTTGCACGTGCATACATGTGTGTCACATGCTATATACAATCATTGTGTATATATGCATCCTATTGGAGTATAAGTCTCCTGAAGTCAAGGGCTGTCTTTTGCTTTTCCTTTTATTACTGTTTAGCATAGTACTTAGCACAGAAGGTACTTGATAAATATTAATTAATGTAAATTAATTAATGATTATAAATATATTATGATATAAATTATAATGAAATAATAAATATTAATTTATGTAGCTGGCATCTTATGTGTATGTATAGATATTACATATGTGTACATATGTATATTCATGATTTAGGAAAAAACATTCATGATAATTCAGACAGAAGTTCAGCTAATGAATAAAAATAAGATACAATCAGTGGAATGTAAATTGTTTTATTTTGTTGTCATTTTAAAACAGGATAGAGTATTTTTAGACAACTTAAATCATAAATAGTGGACGCAAAAAGCAGACTTTGAAATGCCAGCAGGAAAGTAAATCAACATACATGTTTTAACTTGCAGTTTGAGAAGAAGGAGGCACTTCTTAAAATCATTGACTTTCTGTGCTGCCTCATCTTGGCATTTTGTTTACACTAAGGACTCATCTGAAAATAGTATCAGGCCAATGGCTGTGTCAGCACCACCAAATAAACTGCTTAATTTTAGGATAATGTCTGCTGGGTTTTTTTTTTTTTTTTGGCTAGTATAGACATTGCTTTATAAACAGTATTGAAACCAGTATTGGAGGTAGCTGTAATTATTTATATGATGTGCTATAATTTTGAATGCTATAAGAAGACAGCTAGTAAAATGTGGATAGGAAAGGCTCATGTACTTTTTGTTTTGTCTTGTTTTGTATTTCATTTGTGGAACAAATGTGGAATTAAACAAGCAGTTCCATAATATAGCATAATAAAAACAGATGATTGCACATGAAGCTGCAAATCTATTGTGTATAACTTGTTTTTAAATATATAATTTACATTTAATAAAACTTCTTTTTTTCTCTTCCCCCAGAAATGTCTATCATTAAACATAAGTAAATGTGTGCATTTATGTATACATATATATTATACACACACACACACACACACACACACACACATACATACATACACATACACACATATATATAATTATTCTATACACTTCTATTCATCAGTTCTTTCTCTGGATGCAGATAGCATCTTTCTTTATATGTTCCTTAGAGTTGCTTTGGGTATTTATAATAGTCAAAATGACTTATTCACTCAAAGTCATTCTTAAAACAATATTACTGTTAATGTATACAGTTTTCTCTTAGTTCTGCTTTTTTTTTCATCATTCCATGCAAGTCTTTCCATGTTTTCCTAATATCATTGAACTCATCATTTCTTATAACACATCATATATATGTATATACAAATGTGCATATACACATATACAGATATGAGTGTATGTATATACATATATAAACATGTAGGTATGTGTGCACACATGCATAGCAGTATGTGCACATGTGTGGCATGTGTATACAGGTGCATATGTGTATCATGTTGTATCATGTGTATTACACATGAGAATTGCAAGTGTACATGTTTATATATTTTATACACAAATACCAGTGAGTAAAATTATATATGTATATATGCATGGTTATATATACATATATATCTACATACATGCATGTATATGCATTGTGCACCACAACTTGTTCACTCATTTCCCAGATGATGCACATCCCTGCAATTTGCTATACTTTATAGAACAAAGGCTAAGAGACCTGAAACATTCCTATATATCAGGCATAAGTAATAGAAATACTATATATATTTAGATGCATGGAGACTTAAGTATATCAGCCATTCTAGCCTAAGAGTTTATAAAAATGATTAAGACTGAAGACATCCGATCAAAGTAGACTACCCCAATAACTTGCTAACTTGAATTGTTGATCCTTCAAAGCATTCCCAAGTAATCTGCTCATGAGACGGGGACCACATAGACTAGATTTTGAATTGAACAACAATAAACAATCACTAACACCCTTTTATATAGAACACTAAACCAAAGTACTAGAGTAGAAATTATTTTATTCATATTTTGTCTGTATGCCTGTTGATAGAATGTAAGCTTTTTAAAGACACCAATGGTTTTCTTTTTGTCTTTCTGTCTCCACTGCCTGTATTGTGTCTGACCTATAGAGGCACTTAAGAAATAGTTTCTAAAGGGTTTTTCAGATCTATATATGAAGTATGGGAATTTATTATCTGTTCATCTCTAAAAGAGAATGAGTTTCTGATGGAGAAATATGGTCAGTAGGCTATTTCTTGCTAGATGGATTGGAATGACATTTTTGTAGTGTGTGTTGATTCCCTGTATTGTTTTTACTCTTTCCTTACATAGTCTGCATTGATCCCTAATTATTTATGATGATATACTTCACAAGATCAAGTTCTGCTGGTGTCCCTGTGTTTCAGAGGGCAATAACGTCCTTGTTTCATTCTTCTGGGGAAAAGGAAAATGTTGAATTCCTTAGGATTGGGGGAAGGAGCAGAGTTATAAATAATCAAAAAAGAAATTTCAAATCTGGTAAAAAAAAATGATGGATTTTTCTGTAAAGTATGTCATATGCCACACTCATGGATTACTATATTCATTTTAGAGTTCCATATGCAGCTCAGCATCTTATAAAACCAATTATAGTTGCTGAATGCCAATTCATTTCTCACTTCTTTTCAGTTATCAAATCCTGGTTCTTATTATTTTTTGAAAAGCAAAATTGTTGCCTTCCAGCCTTTTGCTTTTCATAGTTTTTTTAACTTTAAATTTTGAAAAGGGAAAAAAAATAAACCTTTGAATAGATTTTCCACAAACTTGTTTTTGAGGTCTCTGATTTAATCTTTCTTTTACTTAATAAGTCAACCTTCATTCAGAATGTGGTAGGTTTCCATAATCTTATCTTTAAAGAAGGACTGGAATTCCAGAATACCCCCAAAAGAACCAAGCACATTTTTGTATTAGTTCTAACTCACATGTAATAGGACTTCCAACTATAACATACAAATGGTCGTCCTGCTTATTCTTGAAGTCTTCCAAGATAGGGAACATATTACCTCTCCAGGAAACCTGTTCTAAATTTGGCCAGCTCTAAGTGTTAGGCAGATTTTTCTGTCATCAAATCTAAAATGACCTTTTCACAGCTTCTACCCATTGTTCCAAATTCTCCCTTATAGAGCCAAATAGAACAAATATAATCCTTCTTCCACACACCAGCCCTTCAAAATATTTGAATACAGGTATTATCTATCCCCTGCCCAGTTTCTCTATTTTCATCCTTCCAACTTCAAGCTATTTAGTAGGGATAACTCTTTAAATTGCCACCCCTCATTTATTCCTTACTATGACTCTAAAGCAAGATCATTTTTTAAAAATAGGCATAGGGAAAGTCATGAAAACATTGGATACTGGGGACATTGATGGAATTGTATAAGGAAAGGGTTATAAAAAGTAGGATTTAGAAGCACTACAGATAAACATTATGATTTTACCCAGCACCAATTAGGGTTGTGAATTAGCCAACTACTTCCTTCTTGTCCATATCATATTTCAGTCTGTATCTTTTGTACTGTCAGGAAAACTTTCTTGCTATCTCTTCCTTAGAGGCTTATATGTCTTTGTGCATCCTTTGTGTGTCTCTGAGGCTCTGGATTTATATGTGTAGAACTATAAAAATCAACTGACAGCCTTTCTCAGGTTATGCCCCAAAGCAGAAGTCCAGCAATTCAAAATATTTTTGCTCATGCCAACGGTTAGGTTGCACAGTGGATAGAACATTGCCCTGGAGTCAAGAGTACCTGAGTTCAAATGTGACCTCATTCACTTATTACTAATATGAGCCTGGACAAGTCATTTAACTCTTTTTCTTTCAGTTTCATCATCTGAAAAATGTGCTGGAGAAGGACATAGGAAACCACTCTGGTATTTTTACCAAGAAAATTCCAAATGACACCATGAAGTGTCAGACAAAACTAAAATGACTAAACAATAACAAAAATATCATTTTAAAACATTTAATAATAATTTGAAATTTTATTAATAAATATATATATATACATTATGCTATATTATTTGTTCATTAATAGTTAGAAATCACTAAGTTTAAAGCATTAAATGGTATCCTAAAGAGGCAGTGCAGTGAGTAGATAGGTGCTATAATTAAAATCTATAAGACCTGGGTTCTACTATATTTTCTGCTAAGTGTTAGTTATGTAAACCTAGCTGGGTCCCTTGAATTTCAATCCAACAAGCTTTTACTCAGCACCTATTAAAAGGTAGACTCATCCTACATGTCAAGGAAGTAAAGATAAAAATGAAGCACTCCTCCATGCCTCAGCCAAATTCCTAAGACTTATCCATAAGGTCAAGAAACATGATAATCTGTGTCACTGAAATAAGGGAGATTTCTCACCAAGATCTCTTTTGTCAAATTATATATATATGAATTACCAACAAGCAGGGACCCCTTAATTACACTGGATATGGAACATCAAAGTAAGAGAAAATGGCCCCCTTTCTTCTAGAATCATAATTAACCGAAGTTATAAATTGGGATGCTAATCTCATTTCACAGTCACAAATGCATGCTATTTTATTCTGCATTATAAACAGATTTGGTAAGAGTTTTAATATAGATAAGAATACAATTTTGACAGTGATTCTTTTTCTTCTCCCACATTGGGGAAAAGGAAACTGTGCTTGGCCCAAAGCTTACTGCAAATGGAATTGGGATTACAGATAGATGGGAAGACATAAATGCATCATAATGAAATTAACTTGGCCCAAAGCTGCTGCTGTTGAAATTCTATTTGAATCTGAGTAAATATTTATTGGGGGAAGAGTAGAAGTCACCAGGGAATACAATCATACAATGACCTGTAAGATCAAGCTTCATAAACAATGTTCTATCAGATCTCAGAGATATTCCATATCTACTATACTTGGTACCCTGGGCTTCTGAAAGCAGAATTTGGTGTATCATCTCTTGATTTCTCCCACGAAGATAATGCTTGAGATTTTATTGATCATTTTTGAGTGCCAACTGGCCAGTCATTAGGCCTAGTCCTGAAATGGGAAGTAGGAATAGGTCTAGAGGAAAAACATGGAGAATATATAGAGAGAAGAACTTGGAATTCTTTTTTCTTTGACAATGCTGACATCCTGGCCCTTTAAGTATAAAATTCCATTTTACCCCTTTTCCCTCCTGACCAGTTTTCTCTAAGTAACAAAGTCTTCTCTTGGGCATACACTTCCTTTTCAACCAAAACAATGTGTACTTGACTTCAGCACTCAGAGTAGGAATGTTTCCTTTCCTGATTGCTAACACTTAGATATATAATCTTTATAAATTTATGTTATGGCCTTAGGAATTTCAAATATAATATAAAGGGCTCTTGATATTTAAAGCTAGAAGAGATTTCAGATATTACCCCCTCTTTTTAGAGTGAGGAAAATAGACATCAAATGGTTAGTCTAAATATTGAAAGCAAAATCTTGAAAGCAAAAAGATAACAGAATGATCGTGAATTTTGAATGGGAAAGGGAATCTTAGAGGTCATCCAAATCAGTCCCCTCATTTTTCTGATGAGGGAAACAAGGACATATTTAATGATCAGATCAAAGTCACATTAATTGCCGTTGAATTTCAAAGAAATGTACTTTTGATTGCAAATCCAGCATCCTTTCCACTGTAAATAAGTACCTGTGTCAAAAAAAAAATAGCTGGTCTTTTATGCTTGCTTTAAAAGAGAATTACAATCCCTAGGCCCTGAGGCACAAGAATTGAGAAATCTTTCCTTCTGACATGTGATATTATAACAATAATAGCCGACAAGAACATTATGGGCTCATACTGAGAAACTTTAAAAAGCATATAACTCTTTTTTTAATGGAAAATAGGCCTACAGTTCTATTCAAATGCTAACAGATACTTTTATAGATATTTAAGATTTTTAAAGCATTTATAGATATTAGATGAGTTTCACAATAGCCCTATATTCCTGACTTCAAATCCATCCTCAAGGATTGACCTCAAGTATCAATCCATTAAAAAAAAATTGCCTGTTATTTTGTTTACAAGTAATTTGGAACATTTTAATTCAAATTCATCTATTGTCATCCCTTGAATATAGCAAACACTTAAAAAGCTATAAAAGAAAAGAAAAAATGAGATTCAGAAAATACATAAATTACATCCATTGTAAAACTGAATGAAACGTAACAAAAATGAAGTGAAAGAATTTTGAGGAAAAAACGCTGACAGGCCTTGAATGAAATAAAAAATCTTGACAACTTCAGAATAATAGTCTCATATAATAACTATAATAATATAACCCAAGAGAAAGGGGATTCAGTGGTATGGTGGGGAGAGGAATATATTATATAAAGTCATTTTTTTTCACTAGGCTATCAATGGATTTAGACACATCACATGTGACCCAATTGATTTGTCACCAAAATTAATTACATCTACTAAATTCTGTGAAAACATGGTGTAGCTACACAAAAGCACTCTTCAAATCTGGAAATGCTTTTTAATGATTAAAATACATCCTTCTAGTCTTGTGAATTACTTGTGAGCTCTTTAATTGTCAGGACCCAAAGTGGCAGAGTCCACAGTGATGAGGCCAAAATTTCAGTCCCAGTTTCCCAATCATTCATAAGGAAGTGCCACCCAGATGAGATGAGATGTTAAGGAGATCTCCAGGGAAGTTCCAGAAATAATGCCAATGTCAATTCATGGTCTTAATGGGAAAGCTGAAAAATAGAGATATGGATTCCAGGTCAATATGCAGTTGAGAGGTTCAAGTGCTCTATTTAGCTCTTGCTGGTAATTGAGTTAGTCCAAGCTTCAAAACACCATTATCTAGGGTAACTACTGAACCTTAGGCTCAGGAAATATCAACAAGGGGTTTTTAGGTTTACTAAATCTTGTTTTTGTTTGAAACTCAAAAGTACAAGATTCATGGGTTTCTTTCTAAGAGTCAAAACAAGAATCCTGCTTGGTAACTACCTAACTTCCCTGAAGCATTTATTACCACATAAGTAAGATGAAATTGAATTAAAAATAAATTTGGTGAAAATAAATATAAAATGTTATTCTTGGTTCAAACAAGCTATCTGTTTTATATGTATAAATTCCTGACTACTTAGACACCTTTTAGAAAAAGATCTCCAAATTTTAGTGGAAAATTTGAATGTGAATCAACAGTGTTATACCAATATAGAGTTTGGACAGTGAAAGAGTTATTAGAGTGCCCAAACTAGAGTTTCAAGGAATTCTACCTTAGTCAAACCACATTTGGATTGTTGCATTCAGTTCTAGGCACCACATTTTCAGAAGGAAGTTGATAAGGTGGAAGAGCTCAAGAGGAGGGTATCTAGGACAATAAAGGGCCTTAAAATCTTATCATATAAAGATCATTTGAAAGAAGAGACTAAAAGAAGAGACTTCAAAGGAACATGGTATCCTTCTCATATTTGAAAAGTTTTCATGTTGGAGAGAAATTACATTTGTTCTCATTGGTGTCAGAGATCAGAACTAAGGAATGGGAAGAAGTTGCAAAGTTACGATATACATTTTGGCTTACATTTAAAATAAAAATTTCAGAAAACAAGTGCAAGCAAAATATAAAATGGATAGTCTCTGAAGAAGTGGATTCTCCTTCACTTTGGGTCCTCAAGTGATGAAGGATGATTTTTTTTGTTGGATAAATCATAAAGCAAAATGCTTTATTCAGAATGAGCTAGAAGGGAGTCCTCTGGGGTCTCTTCCTGATCTGAGATTCTATATGAAGATTTCTCTCTCTCTCTCTCTTTCCCTCCCTCCCTAACCTGCAAGGCAGCAGGGAATCCCTGAAATACTCCCACATTTTTCCTTTCTCCTTGTTTTACAGAGAACCCCAAAAATGTGTCATACAAATGTGATCTGAATGACTTAAATTAAATATAAAGAAGAATTTCTTGGCAATGGATGTCATTAAATATTGATATCCATGTCTAAAATGGGCCAGTGAATCTCAGAAGACTTTTTAAAAATAAGATTGGGGGGATGTTTTAAATGTGGTCTAACCTTAAGGTAGAAGATGGATTATTTAAATTCTTAAAACACCCTGCAAGCCTTTTTTTTTTACCAAATAAGGCATTTTTAAAAGAAAACAATTTTTTTAAAAAGGTTCAGAGTGAGACTAATCCCAAACAAACATAGCTAATTTTTTTTTAAATCTTATCCATCTCTGCATTTCTGCAGTATCTATCATTGTAGGACACACTGTAGGTTTTTTCACAAGTACTGATAAAGGTGCCTAAATTTCCCTCCCTCTTCAAAAGTAATTATTTTTTTGCCCGTGAAATATACAGGAAATAAACTTTGGAAGCTGTGGGCTCCGAGATTAAATATTGAGGATTATGATTAAACCATACCACTGAATCCCCTTTCTCTTGGGTTATATTATTATAGTTATTATATGAGGCTATTATTCTGAAGTTGTCAAGATTTTTTATTTCATTTAATGCCTGTCAGTGTTTTTTTCTCAAAATTCTTTCACTTCATTTTTGTTACGTTTCATTCAATTTTACAATCATAACCTGTTTCTTTATGTTCAGCCCATGGGCTAACATTCTAGGGAACCTGCTTATATGTCACCAACTCTCAGATGCATATTAGGTGAAAGTAAGCAAAACAAAGTCATGTCACATAGTTTCCCCTCAAGTACCTTGTTCACTCAGAAATCCTTCTGTATGAAACATGGTGAATTCCACAAATAATGCTGTTTACAAGAGTTTGGTTTCACCCAGTGAAGAGATTTTACATATGGCCAACAGCACTCACAAACTACTACTGCCATTCCTATATCAAAAAGACTGAAGAGAACAGAGAGGACAAGTGGAATTTCAGTGTCCCAGAATGTTATAATTGAAAATGGCAACCCAGTCCAACACATAGCTGGACAAAATGACCTATCTCAAACCTCACATGCCTGCCTCTATGGGACAGTCTCCAGTGAGAGGGAACCCATTATCTCAACAGGTTGCCTGTTTTGTTTATAGATAACTTTATTGGAAAGTTTCCCCTTAATTCAAGCTTAAATCCTTTCATCTGAAATTTCCCAGATGGCAGAGTAGATAGAATGATGGGTCTGGAGTCAGGAAGGCTTGAGTTCAAATATGACTTTATACATTAACTAGTTGTCTATTTCTTTGAGTACAAAATGATAATAAAATTATATTACTAACATAATAAAAATGAGAGTTTTGCAGGATAAAATAAGTTAATATTTTTAAGTAGATGCTATATCAGTGTTTATTCTTTTCCCTCCCTCTTTCCTTCCTTTTCTCCTAGTTTTACCTCTGGCACCAAATCTATTACCTTATTCTGATGATTACTCACTCGCTTAATTTTTAAATAAATTTTGCACATTCCTAGAACATCTCTTTTTCAATTTAAACATGTCTGGTTCCTTCCAATGTTCTTTATATAGTTTGATCTCAAAGCTTTTCATTGTCTTCTGAATCTCTAGCTTTCTGAAATAAAATACATATTTATGGCAAACCTTTAAATCTGTGATATAATTATATGCATCAAAAGTTAGGTCAGTACTTTCAATATTTATCACTCTTTCTATATCTGGCCCAATATGTAATGTCCATTTTTGTTGGGATTGTTCTTCAGATACAGTTTGGACTATATTGCCTCTGAGGTCTCTTCCTAGTCTAAAAATTATATGATTTTCCTCAAATCATGAGGCATCTTTCAAAATCTAGTAACAATACAGCCTTGTATAAGTCACTTCCCCTGTATAGCATGTTATTTTATTATTTATAAAATGATGGCAGTTAACTATGTGACTTTATGATCCTCCTCATTAATGTTAACATCATATACATATATATATGTGTGTATATATATATATGTGTGTGTGTATATATATATGTGTATACACATACATTAAATTCAAATTTAATTTACAAATGAATTCCTTTTCCTTTTCCTTTTCCAAATCAGTTTGCCTAGTTTCTTGTAATCTTGTAAATTATTCCAAAAAAACAGACTTTGCCCACTGAACCATAATTAAAGATCTGGGTGCCTGGGGCAAGTGGCAATGAAACATGGCCTTACATTAACTAATTAAGACAATCAGTTGAAAAAGTAGAAAGCCAGAAATCTAAGGAAAAAGCAAAAACCATTATGAGGAGTCTTTGAGGAGGGGAGACTAATTAGGAAGGAAGGAGTACAGCTGACCTAAGAAAAGATATCATCTGTTAGATAGTAACTAATTATTCTTGTTAACAAAAACCTAGTAAGCTTAAGTAAGCTTAAGTGCTCTAGCCTAGTAGATGATGCCATCACTCTGCCTCTCTATTATCTTGATCTCTAGATATATGATCTACTATTGAATCTTTTTGGAATGTGAGCTTCTCATAGGTAGTGGCTATTTCACCTTTCTATTTGTGTCACCAGCCTTAAGTGTTGGAGTTGGATCCTTTGAACATAGTATGCTCTTTCATTCATTCTTTCATTGTCATCTAAATTTCAATTCCCAGGGGCAAAATACCAGTTATTTTGATGCTTGCCCATAAGAAATCTATCCCCAGAGAGTTCTAGGTTTTGAGTCCATTAGAAAACCTGGATTCATCCCTTTTATTAATGACCTATTGTGACCTGGCAAGTAACTTACACTTTGGGGCCTGAGTCTCATTTGCAAAATCAAGAAGTCAGTCGAGGTGATTTCTAAAGTTCTTTCTAGTTCTAAATTCTAAGAAGATAAAAATATTAATTAAAATTAAACATATGGCAAGTATGTACTACTACTACTACACACACACACACACACACACACACACGCACATACACGAATGATACCTCTGACAATTTTGTAGAAACAGTTGAGGTCTTCTAAAATATGTTTTTTACCCTAGAAGAGGAGCAAAAAATCTATCCATTTATTTTTTGAAGAGCTAGGCCCAATTTCTGACTGTCAAGATTTGATTATTTGGTTTACTTAACAGATTTTCAATTTATTGTGGTATAAACTTTCCTGTGAAACTGGAAATCACTTTGTGAAACTGGGGCTGCTCAGTAGGATGTTATATACTTTCCAAGACAGGAGAAGGTTTTATTGTAGAAGGAAAAAACAAAAAGTCATTATGTGCTTTTGGTGATTTGAAAGGGCCAGATGATTGAAACATTGAAGTGGGAAAATAAGTATTATTTTCTCTCATTTCACAAAGAAATTACAGAACTCTTATCCTCTATCTTGCCTGTAATTTAAGAGAGCCAACTTCTGATCATTCAATGTAAGTGACCAACTGTTGGTTATATTTGACTTTGTACACCAACATTCCCCTGAAATTTGATGAGTATTCCTCAGAAAATCAAGATGAAATTTCTTCCTTTTATTTTATTGGGCAACTTACTATCCAGCTGCTAAAATCAGACTTAATCTGACTCTGGATATGCCCTGGAAATATCTTAACAATCTCTTTCATTCTGATCTCCAAATTCTTATTATATATACTCAAATTTTCAAATGGATTTGTGTTCTTCTTGAGATGCATGTTCTAAAGATTTAAAATATGGTCCATTTATAGCGGCTTATCCTATGTAACTTTTGTCCGTAGTTTGACCCCAAGGATAGGGAAGAAGATGGAGGGAGTTTCCTGGCACTTAGGTTATGCAATAAAATAAGAGTTTTCAATTTCAAATGCTGTAATTCAAATACAGCCTCAGATATTAGCTATATGATCCTGTGTAAATCAATCTTTGTCTGACTCAATTTCCTTCTCTTCAGAATGGGAATAATAACACCTATTTCCCGGGGTTATTATAAAAATTAAATTATGTGATATTTGCAAAGATTCTACAAATTTTAAGATGCTATGTAAATAATAGCTATTTTTACTATGATGATTATTATTCTTCATTTTCTCACAGCATTTTGAGGACAAAATCAGTGGAACACAGAAATTATGTATGTTTCATACATCACTTTCACTCTGTGACTAGTCCAATTTCTTTTTCAAACATACATATCTTGGTGACCTCTTTTATTCCATTTCTTCTTAAGAATTTTTTTTTTTTTTGCTGAGGCAATTGGGATTAAGTAACTTGCCCAGGGTCATACAACTAGGAGCTATTAAGTGTATGAGGTCAGATTAGAATTCACATCCTCCTGACTTCAGGGCCGGTGCTCTATCCACTGAGCCATCTAGCTGCCCCTCTTTTTAATAATTTGATATATGTAAAGTATGACATACTCTCCATGAGTCTCTCTACTGCCTTCTAAGTGATAATCAGTTTCAAGAGAGATTATATGAAATGTACCATGACTCAGCCATATGATCCAACAAAAGAATATTGAGTATTAGAAAGATGAATCTTTAGTCAGGAAAAAGTTTAGGATCCTTAAAGGAACTCCACAGTTTCTTTAAAGATAAAGCAGCCTTCTCATGGACACTTTTTAATCTGAAGGAAATTTTTCAGAACTCAAAGAAAATACATCTTTTCCATCACTTATTAAGAAAGCATTGTTGAAGATTTCATTATTTCCCTCAAAGTAGAACCTTTAGAATAAGATTGTATGGTTATATAGCACTCTTATTCAAATCACAATAACTCTGTGAGGTAATTGCTGTTATTATCCCCATTTTACAGATGGGGAAGCTGAAGCTGAAATAGTTTAAGTGATCAGAATTTGAACTCATTTTCCTGGCCAACTTCCAAGGCCAACACTGAAGCCACTGCACCACCTAATTGCCTTTATATACATAGACCCCTACCATGATTATCAAAGCCCTCTCTCTATTCCTTGATTTTTCAAACTGTCTGGAAATCCATGACATCCTGAGACCACATTACATTTCCTACTAACACTGGATGTGGGCTGTTTGCACAGGGAACAGCCCCATGACAAGCGAGAGTTAATAAGTTTTCCATGCTGTCAAAAGTAATAATATTAATGTGCCATTCTGAGTTAAATTAATTTTGTTTTGTGCACCGGCCTGCATAAACGTGAGTGACATTTAGAAATATAACCAGGCAGGCATTGAGAAGAAGCCAAGAAAGTAGTGCCGAATGAGATGCAATCATCAGAGCAAAGCCACCAGCTGCAAGCATTTGTAAGGCAAGGCTGAGAGAAAGGGTGTCATTACAGCAAACTTATGGCTTTGGGTTTTAGTTCATTTCCTTTTTTTTCTTTTTTTTTAAGTTAGAAGAGATATTTCATTTTCAGGGGGAAAAAAATCTCAAGATGTTTGACATCTTGGCCCCCTGTTTGGAAATGAAAAAATGTTTTTTTTTTCAAATCTCTGATTTCAAGTGCCTTCAGACAGATTTTTTTTTCCCCTCTGTCTCTAAGAGGCCGCTGATTGGTAATAGCTTTTAAAATAATGATCATAAAGTGACATTTTCAATCATAATGGGGATGTTTATTTCATATGTTACTTCAGGGTTTGTCTTCTCAAAGATATATAGGAGATATTTCTGTAAACAGTTAAAAGAAAGATGTTGAACACAAAAAGATAATAGCCAAAGATGACTCACTGGTCACATAGCCAAAATGATTGGTGAAAGCAGATTCTCCTGGAGCATGAATATTAAAAAAAAATACAGTCACAAATCAAATTATAGCTCAAATGCAGATTTTCCAGTTAATATGGACGCTCCAAACAAGGATGGGGTGATGTTTGGTTTTATCTCAATCCCATGACTCTAAAAGGAAAACTCAATTAACCAATATCTCTTATCAGTTAGTCATAGAATCATAGTTGGATAGGACCTTTCCAAGATCTCCTACTCCTTTTTAAAGATGAAGCTGAGGATTAAAGCGATGATAAATGCAGTAGTCCCAGTGGTCAAAGTAGTAAGCAAGAGAATAAGGATTAGAACTCAGGTCTAGAACTCCCCAAGTTCAGCATTCACCTTGCTAGATCATATCTTTTTCTTCTGTGGATGACCCCTTTTGAATTCAAATTATAATTCTTAGACCTTTCCTGAACATAAATTATAAGTAAAGTTTTCTTTCCTTATTGTGAAGGACTTAAAGACCCAATACCAGTCTATCTTATTTTTTTCTCTTTTCCAATAGATGAGCAAACTGAACATCTAGTATGTGTAAGACATTTCAGTACTTCGATGAGAACATGATAGGAGTACTCTCTCCATCTGTCCAAATCACAACCTATCCTTGTCCTCTCTATTTGATTCTTTACTTTATTCTTGGGGCAAGGTCAGAGTGGGAAGGTCCATCCAGGATGTCTTAAACCTTAACCATTCCATTGATGCAACATACAGGGAAAGCACTATCTACAATTAAAATTTGAAATTTAAAAAGTACTATATGTATCAGATTATGAGTTCACTGACATATTAAAAATGAGTCATAATAACATTTTGGTTTGAGTTTTGGTTTGTTTTTTGTTGGTTTGCTTGCTTACTTTATTGTAGCAACACCAACAGTTTTCCTCTAAGCAAGTAAGACTTTGAATCCCGTCCATGATGAATAATCTCACACTTAGGGCTAAATCCTACCAGATAAGATAATATTTGTAAAATGCTAGCAGAGTATCTGGCAAATTGAAGAGACTATATAAATATATATTCCCTTTGCTTTAATCTTGATTTAAAATCATAGATTATTCTGAGATTGAAAAAATTTGTAGGGTCATCCTGTACACATTTCTTGCTTAGCAGTGGAAAAAATGGAGATCCAAAAAAAGTAACTAGATTTGTTCCAGATGATTTTCTTTTGGTCCAGATCTGTAATTTTGTCCATGGGGGAATTTTCTGTAAGGAAACTTCCTCTACCAAAACATTTAAGTACCTGTTTGTCAATTAACAATTTTAGACAGTTAAAAGGTTAAATAACTTGCTGAGGATCACTCAGTTGGTATGTGACCAAAACAAAATTTGTATCCAGCCAGGTCTTCTTGACTATGGGACCAAAAGTCTAGCTGCTAAAACCTTCTCCATCTTGCCTCAATCCATCCATTTACTTAAGAGCAGATACGGAACCCAAAACTCCTAACCTATTGCTCATTTTTACTACTCCATACTGATCATCTCTGTTTTATCCATATGAGCTATTTATTGAAGAACACAAGACAAAGTGGCATCACTTGTAAAAGTTTTCATTAAATAGAATTCATAATATGAGTGTGAAAGGAGTTTATATCTGTCCTAGTCCTCATGGTACAGATATGAGAACTTCTAGCCTGACATATATACTGTTTCTATACTTTATGCTAAGCTACCACTTTTGAAACTCAACTCGCTGAGTCAGGAAATGAACAATCCATGTGTTCCATCTTAATTCTAAAATATAGATGCCTCAATCAAAAGGCAAAATCCTTCATTTCTAAACATTTGATGCCAGCTGCTTACATTTAAAGTGCTGAAGTCAGTATCTCCATCAGTACATGAGAAGAGAAAGGATGGGGTTAGGGGGGGAAAAAGGAGATTAATGGCCTCCCCTTGGTTTAAAAAAAAAACTTTGTCAAATTATTTGCTTTAGCAAGTGATACAATTAAAGATGGCCAAGTACTCACCAGAGCATTTTTCAGCAAATGATTATGCTAGGGATATCATTTTCTCATACTCTCTTCCTTCAATTAACCATCTGACCTATTCCTTCTCCTCCTCCTCTATTTTGAAGTCTTCTTTTTGAAAACATTTCTCAAGATGTGCTATACCTTCTTATTTTTTAAAGTAGAATATAAGTTCCTTGAAGACCGGAAGTGTTTCATTTTTGCTTTTATATCCTCAGTGTATAGCAAAGTACCAGCTTAGTAATAGAGGTTTAATAAATGTTTCCTGATTGGTTGATTGGTTATAGCTTAGGACAATTTATTTTGAAGCCTTATTTCCCTATTGACTTACAACTGATCGAGTAGTTACAACTCATTCCAATTTTTCTTTGCTTAGTATGTACCCACTTACAAAATGTCCATGGTGGCTGAGCCTATAATTGTACAATCATTCAATAAACAAGAATTTATTAAGATCCCACTGTGGATTAGGCCCTGTTCTGAATGCTAGACATACAGAGATGAAGTCAGCTTCTGACTTCAAATAACTTACATTCTATCTTCCACACACCACTCCAACCTGCTCTGGGCTCCACTCACTTCCTCTGCTTTCTTTGCTGACACAGGGCTGCCTGGGATTGTCTAGGATTATCTCTGTGACAATCAGTGGATACAGATAAAATGTAATATACCAAAGAGATTGAATTTGGAAGTTCTGAAGTTTTCCTATATAGAGTGTCAATTTGCAATTCCTTTTGGTCAACAAAATCTTGGCTTGAAGATTTATTTTGTTTGTTTTATATGAATTGAATCATTTTGTTGCTTTAGGCACTACAATTCAGAAATACTATTTCTATAGCCTAAACTATTAAGGGAATGACCTTCAAACTGTCTCCACTGATCTTGTTACTCATTTTAAAATTAAAGCATCAAACAACTATTCTCAATAAGACATAAATATAACCTTGAGGTTTGCATTGTAAAATATATATTTGAAATGTCTTCCCTAACCAATCCTTCCTGACATTTATCCTTTTCTCACCTTGAAAGTCACCCATTCAAAATAAGTTCATTCTCAGAATCACCTCTTCCTCTTATAGATTTCCTCCTCTAAAGCCTCTAAACACTTTGCCACTGGAAGATAAGTTAGAGATTTGATGCAGTTGAACTTGTGTCTGGACAATCGAGTTTAAATGGTAATTTTAGAATTGTTGGTATTTTGTCCTAATTCATTGCTGATAACTAAGAATAATTACATCCCTAGATATATTTATCTTCTTTCTGCTGAAGAGCTTTTACTCTCATAAATATGATCTCATTTGACCTTCTCAAATCTCAAAGGGGTAAAGATGAGCAGATTGTAATCTCTTTATTGATAGAGGGTCAGTGTATACTGAATACTTTCAGTCGATATGTTTCACTCGGCTCCAGGATGTGAAAAAAAAAAAAAAAGAAATGTGGAAGCCTGTATTTGGATATTGTTCTGCTCCTCTGAGAAACTCTCTTACCTAAATGAACTGAACATTTTTATGGAAAGACCTTGAAAAGGCCATTTAGGAATTGTTACCCATGATTGCTCTATCCTGGAAGTGCACATAGGAAGGCAAGAGCATACTTTAATCTGTCCTACTGAGAATTCATAATGGCATAAGCAGCAGACTGAAGAAGATTGAGGCTGGGAAGCAGTTTACACCAGGGAAACTGTACCTTCCATTTTTTTCCTTCCCAATTCAGGGCTTATTTCTCTGACATTCTCATAGTATTACATTTATAATAATGATTTGGATTACTAGTTGGTTGGATGAGCAGCTCTGAAAAGGGGCTTAGCAAGCCCTCACACCAGAGACCCTTAACATTTTTCCCCCATTGCTTCAAGAAACCGTAGTATGCTCAGCAGCCATACCTAGTAAAATCATCTTGGCAGACCAGATTGAGGGTTACCATTAGGTCTCAATCCATCATGAGTTAAGGTAATGTTGACCCCAAGAATTGAAGACTCCCCCCACACTTGGCAGAATAGGCAGATGAGAACAATTTGTTTCAAAGGCCATGAAGACAGCTGAAGCTGACTCTATGGAGCCTCAGCATTTAGACAAACATAGAAGACCCCATGATCATCCCCTGCATCTTGAGCTGTTGCCTGTGATCTTGACTTTTGTCTTGCTATTGGACTTTGCTGTCAGAGAGAACCACTCACACTCAAGATGTTACCCCCTGATGTCATACGAGGTGAAGAAGCAATGAAACATAGCAGATGGGAGTGATAGACTTACAACTCAGGAAATCCCAGGTTTGAATCTCAGCTCTAAAACCAGCTATGTGATAATGAGCATATGACTTAAATTTTCTAAGCTCCCCTACTAGGGAGATAGTTCTCACTTCAATAAAATCCATGGGTCACAAATATGAGAGTGAAGAAAAGTTATTTTAAAAAATCAAGATAATTTTTAGAATCTAAGAGTATATTTGGATTCATAGAAATTTAGAAGTGGAAGAGAACTCATCTAACCCAACCTTCTCATTTGACAGATGAAACTGAAACTTTAGAGAGATCAGGTAACTTTTTCTAAGTCAAAATGTAATTTGACTGACAGAGTTGGAGAAGTCCTTCTGTGACCTTGCCTTGCTTCTAATTCTCTTTCTTTGAAATATAAGTATACCTTAACTATTATAAAAGGGCATATTTCATTTTTAAAGACTTTGAGGAAAAAGTCCCCCTGTGACCTTGTCTTGCTTCTAATTCTCTTTCTTGTAAGTACAAATATACCTTAACTATTACTTAAAAAATTAAAAAGATGTATTTCATTTTTAAAGACTTCTAGAAAAAATTTTAATTTTAATTTTCAATTCCAGATCCTTTCTTTCCCTTCATTACCTCTCTCACATATTGAGAAGGCAAGATATGGGAGATTGTATGTACACATAGGTATATAAATATATATCTATATATGTTTATTGTAAACCAAAATATATTTCCACATTAGTTGTGTTATTTTTAAAAAAGGCAAGAAAAGTAAAACTCAAAAAGTATGCTTCAATTTGCATTCAGAATTCATTAACTCTTTTTTCCTGGTTAAGCTTTTTTCATTATGAGTCCTTTGGAATTATCTTTATAATGTTGTGTTAATTTTTTCATAGTTGATCATATTACAATATTTCTGTTGTTGTTTCCTGATTATGTCCATTGCACTTTGCCTTAATTTAAATAAGTCTTAACCAACTTTTATAAACTATTCATATTAACTATCAATCATTAATGGGGAATTATTTTTTATATAACCAAAATAATGGCATTTTAAGATTTGTAAAGTACTGTCTTTTCATTATCTTATTTGATCCTTATGATAACCTCATAACCTATATGATACCATTATCCCATTGTATAGATTTAAAACCTGAGTCTTTAAGAAAAAGACTTACCCACAGTCAAATAAGTAGTAAGTAGAAAAAATTAGAACCCAGAGTTTCCTGACTCAAAACTTAACACTGTCCACTATGTTAACCTAATTTAATGGGGGGAAAAAACCACCTCCAAGAATCTCATTTTTTTTTCAATTAATCTTTCCCCATTAGTCAACTACCAAGATTCATCACTGACCCTCTCCTTCACCTTGATACACCCTTGTGCCACAAACTTACTGAATGACTTGATAGCATCTTCAGTACCGACAGTCATCTTGAATTCTGCTTCACCTTAATCTCACCAGTCTCCACTATTTATATCCTAGTGTTAATTAATGCACTGGCCTCATCTTCCCTTGGTGATTACCATTCTGTAGAAGCAGTTCTGTTTATATTTGTGCTGTAATTCCTCCTCCTATCTAATTCTCATTTCCAACTTTAATATTTAGATGTCAGTCAGTTTAAAAGTCATTTTTAAGCAGCTTCTTTGTGCCACACAGTGTGCTAAGGATACAGAGAAAGGCAAAACACAGTCCTTGATTTAGGAACTCATGATCTAACAGGGGAGACAACAACCCTATAATTATGAATCCAAATTATGTTCCTAAATAGGAAATGATCAACAGAGGAAAGGTACTAAAATAAAGCAAGAGAAGCTAACAAGTGAAATAAGGAGGGAGAGCCCAGAGCTGAGACATCTAGTGTCTTGGTCAAGAAACAGCAAAGAAGCAAGAGCTACTGTACCAAAGTATACATGAGGTAGATTGGGGACAGGGGGAAGGCCATGGAAAATATAAGGTGCCAGTATGTGTTAGTGAATGGGAAAAAGATAGAAAGAACCATAGAAAGTAAAATGGACATTTGTAATATGGAAATATTTTTTAAAGAATTGCACATATTTAACTTATATCAGATTGCTTGCTGTCTTGGGGAGTGGGAAGATAAAGGAGGAAAGGAGAAAATTTTAGTACTCAAAATTTTACAAAAATCTATGTTGAAAACTATCTTTACATCTATTAAGAAAATTAAAATACTACTGAAAAAAGGCAAAAAAAAAAAAAAGAAGAAGAAGAAGAAAAAGAAGAAATGAACATTTTTTGTTAAATAACACCCAGCAAAAGAACTATGGGAAATGAATGTGAACCACAACATAGCATTTTCACTCTTTCTGTTATTGTCTGTTTGCATTCTTGTTTTCCTTCTTAAATTATTTTTACCTTCTTTCTAAATCTGATTTTTCTTGTGTAGCATGATAACTGTATAAATATGTATACATATATCATATTTAACATATACTTATACATATTTAACATGTATTGGACTACCTGCCATCTAGGGGAGAGGATAGGGGGAAAGAGGGGAAAAGTTGGAACAGAAGGTTGTACAAGGGTCAATGTTGAAAAATTACCCATGCATATGTTTTGTAAATAAAAAGCTATAATAATTTTTAAAAAAAAGAAGAAGAAGAAGAAAATCAGTTTGGTAACTTCAGGAAGGTTAGAGAGGGGAAAGACTGAAGGCATTTGAGATCAATGAAGAAGCTATATCAGTAGGTCAGACAAAAGGTCAAGATACTAGACCAAGATGGAGATTTATTTCAGTATCCATATTTTCTAGTTATATTCTTGAATTGGTGTGTACTTTTGGAGCTTTGAAAATGAGAGTGGTTTCTGGCTTTTTATTCTTTCCTGTATTCTTTTAATGGCACTCAAATGAGAATGGCTATTCTTTTCAAATGGATTTGGATAGCTTTAAGCTGCAGTATTAATAAATAGGAAAAGCATAATTTTATGCTTTTTATTGGCCCACAATTTGAGTGCAGACATTGGCTCTTATTTAGCATCACTGTCATATCTCAATTCCTCCCTCATTTCTATATAACCAATCCTTTTCCGTTGCACACCAAAAAAAAGATATATAGAGATATAGATATAGATATAGATATATATAATATGTATATATTATATATAAAATAAAGTAAAACAAATCAAAATGCTGACCAAGTTGGAAAAGATATGCCTCATTTCCTATCTATTATCTTCAGTTCTTTGTCTACAGGCAGGAGGCAGTTCACAATCAAATCCTCTAGAGTCCTGGTTGGTCACTGCTGAGCACTTTCCTTGGATTCTTCCTATTAGTCATTTTTCTCATTCAGTAATATTTCATTGTTTGCATATGCCACAAGTTGTTCAACTTTTCCCAGATATATGAGCTTCCTCTTTCTTTCCAGTTCCCTAATTTTATCAAAAGCTTTTAAATTAATCAGTATCACATGTTACTCTTTAGATATTCAAAAGTGAAAAGAGTGGATAATAATAATAGCTTCTATTTATATAGTGCTTTAAAGTTTAAAAAAAGAACTTACATTATCTTACTTTATCTTCATTACAGCCCTGTGAGATAAATATGCCAGCATCATTTCCTATTTACAAATGGAGAAATTGAAGCCCAGAACCAAGTGATTATTAAGGCACCTTTTAAAAAAATGCATAAAAGAAAATAGGAAGGCCAGAAAGAATCATGGGTTTGCAAATCACAGATTTAACTTATTATAAACTTTAAAATGAGGAAGCTAGGTGGCATAGTGGATAAAACACTGAATCTGCAGTCAGGAAAACTCATCTTTCTTAAGTTCA